>NC_053445.1:47235361-47561935 GCF_007990345.1 Gossypium hirsutum | reverse complement strand
CATATATGCCTCCATCTCCATTTCATTTGAATGGGCAATGAACGATTTCTCCTCCGGATTCCATCCCCCGCCGTCCCAGGCCATGAAACCAAACTATCCGCAGAGAAAAACAACCAGCGCCCGTTGTGAGTGGGATTTTCACTCGCCACGTTGTCTCCTCCACCGCAAAGCCACGTCTCTGACACCCTTGGAGTCATCGAATTCGACCTTCTAATACCATCTTAGCAACCGGAGGGATTGCAAGGAAGATTAGGATTTACACTTTGAATTCTTTGTTGCGGCCTCAAGAAGAGACTGTCCATTTTCAAGGTGAGCACCAAAGTATTGCGTTTCTAGACCATACTAATGCGTGTGGTAATTGCATCTTTACCCAGCTAAGCTTAGTAGCCTTAGGTGGAAACCCGGGACCGGAGCCGCATCTTGGGTTCCGGAGACTACGACGGTGTGGTCATGGAGTATGATGTAGAGACGAAGGTGCCAATCTTCGAACGTGACGAGCACATGAATGTTCCCACGCTGCGCGACGAAGTGGCTGGGGAAGGTGTCAGCCACGAGTCACGCAGCTCGGTTGTTGCGTGGGTTCAACCCTTCGGAGATGCATTGATAGTGCCCGGATCGCCGACCAGAAGGCCTACGCCATGATGTACCGGAAAATGTGGAACCTGTCACACATTTCGATGGACATACGAAAACCAGAACATACGTTAGATTTCTGAATGCCCAACACTGGTTCCGCTGGAACCGACCGGTGTTTAACTATGGAATATCGTGATTCTCGTTTACTTAGAACATACAAAGGCACGTAAACAGTCGGTTTTGTGGGTTGTCAGTGTGGAGGCTGAGGTTGCTTGGATGCGGATCAGAAAATAACCAGTGTTCGTTTTATGATACCAAGTACCGGCTTCACAGTGTAGCTCCTCCTGCTGCGAGTGTAAATCATGAGCCGTGCAACTTGTTAGTTTCCTGGTTTTACGTTTTCTGGCAGAGAAATTATCAGTGCCCATTTGAAACTACTTCCTTTTCCTCCAATGTATATTAAGTTGAATTGTTTCCTTCTTACTGTTGTGCTATACTTTTCGTTAATTTAAGTTGACAATATTAATTAATTAATAATAAAAAAAGGGATGGAGGCCCATCAGAAGACAGGAAGATGAGATTATATGAATAGGCTTTGCTTTTGTTTGATATGATTGTTTGAGATCTGCTAACAGCTGGTCAATATGAAGCACACCTACTTGGAGTTGACATCTTGGCACTCCACCATGCGCTTTCCCCAGGCTGCCTGCAATTCTTCTTCTCCTCCCTCTTACGTTAGTTCATTCTTCAGTTTCAATAATACAAGTACACCCTGTTCAGAGCAAGTCAACAAAGTTGATGGATCATATTGTTCATTTATAACAAAGATTCTAGTTTGAAAAGAAATTGTAGTTTTGCCACTATTGTTAAAAGAAGGTTGCTAAAGATGAAATATCTTGTAAAGGGAGAATGAAATTTGCAATTGCATAACATGTAAACATGCATAAACCTTTGGTGGTTGTTGTACGGGTTAATATAATTTAGCCCCTAAATTGATTAGTAATTCAAGTTGATATTATTTACCTTTTGTTTTTTTAGTTGATATTTGATTCAAAAATTGTTAATTAATGGTTTTTTAGCTACTTAGTTGACACAGTTAACATGTTATTCTTTTTAAAAATTAAATATATATTTTTATTTTTCTAAAAGATTTTTTTTATTACGTGAATACAAATTAAATGCACTTGAATTAATTCCAAAAGTGCAGTTTTAATGACTTTATAATTTTTATATTTCAAATAATATATATTCTTATTTTTAAGAACAATTCTATGTATTTTTAGAAAGTTTTAGATTTTAATATTTCAAAATTTAGATTTTTTAAATAAAATTTATAAAATATAAAATAATCAAGAAAAAGCTAATTCCCTAAGTTGAAGAAATACATAGCGTATTACAAAATTTGACCTTATTTTTGTAATTATTCGAACTGTACCACCTATCTAAACACACAATAAACTAGGTACCGCCACACATCCTCTTCTTCCCACTAAAAACCATAGCATCCAGAGTTGCAACGTTGCGAGCCTCATCGCTTTCACTTAACCCCTCGCTGCTTACTAGTCTTCTATCTGGGTATTTTCCTTTCTTCCTATTTCTCTTTTCTTGATATCAAGCAGAAAATTAACAGTACTTCCGTCTCTGAAAGGTTGTTTTTTTAATATTCATCAATGAAATCAGTTTCTGAAGTATAAATATATTAAATATATTCATGACATCAGGAAGACATTATTTTAAAAACTAATCACATTGTTGAGATGTGGCATTTGCTATAATCTTACAGCACTTAATAAGAAGGATAAACCAGTCCTGAAGCTTGTAACTCTCTGATCAACATCCTATAGGTGTAACCTGAACAGTTCCAACCAATTTTGGCACTTTAACAATGTTTGTTAGTTTTTGAATTATATTATCAATCGATTACAATAATTTTGTTAGAAACTGCAAATGGAAAAGAGATGAGAGTTATGTTTTGTAGCCTGAAAATGGGATTACTTCCACTACCATACATGAACTGTTGTTCTTTTTTATTCTTTCCTCAGGAAAACAAAAAGAATTACTGTGGAGATCCTTCTCTTCTGCATTACATCCAAATAAGCCCATTTCTTTCTGGAATTTCGGCTTTTCCTTTATTGCAACCTTCAACTAAATCAACTACTGCTTCTTCATACGGGTAAGTTCCTTGCTTCCCCCCATAGTCACTAATTTCTATGCATGTTTGCTTTGTGTAAGTTCTTCTGCTCAATTCGACAATGTTTATTCTATTGCCAGCAGTAATATTTGTTGGACTGTTATATTGTTGATTTCAATTAATTGTTGGGATTTGCCACAAAGCATCTAAAATGTAGGTATTGGTTAAGTTTGAGAGTGGTGAATTGCAGTCCTGTTAGTTAATGATATGCTAAATCATTTGTTTTGCTTAGAGAATCTCTTAGGCTTGATTTGGTATGTGGAATGAAAATTTAAAATATGAAAAATTGGAGAAAAGTGAAAAATGTTGCGCGGAAGTGTGTGAAAGAGTAAAATTATTGTACTAAAAATCACACTAAGTTCAATTCCCAGGAAAGAGGTGAATCACGAGGATCACTTAAGTACCAAGTCTTTCCTAGCCAGAATATCCCTCTATCGTAATTTAATAGCACAATAAATCACTACAATCAAATTCACAAATATGAACAATAATAGTAAAGAACACCAGAATTTAACGAGGTCGGCAAATCTTGCCTACGTCCTCGGCACTACCAAATATATTTCACTCCAAAATACAAGTGAAACTTTACAAATAGGGAGAGAGAACAATGCCTTAAGTAGAGAATGGCAATGTGGGATGATGAGAATGAGCAATGGTTGGCCTATTTATAGTTGAGATTCAAGGGCCACCTTGCAAAGTCACTATTCACTTAGGGACCAAAAATTGCTATTTTCCCATGCCCAACACTAAATAAATATTTGGTGCCCATAACTTGACCTTTCCAAGGTATGGGTAGGTATGGGAAAGGTATGGGCAAGGTATGGGATATATTCTAATAATCTCCACCTTGAAGATTTGATTAGGATAATCTTATCTTCACACAATTCTTTTTGCCTTTGACAACAATACTTGATAGTGCCTTCTTCGACTGTTAAACTTGCAGGATATTGATCAAGTTCAAACAATGTTCGAACTGGTTGCTGTTACCACCTTGTCATCATATCTGCGGGATTATCTGCAGTCTTGATCTTCTGAAGACAAATTTTCCCCTCTTCAATAATTTCCCGCACAAATGGAATCGTACGTTGATATGTTTGTACGTGCATGATAGACTTGATTCTTTGCTAAATGAATAGCACTTTGACTATCACAATACACGTTAATATGCTCTTGAACCAACCCCAAGGTTTTAGCCATACCTTGTAACCAATAGCCTCCTTTACAGCCTCTGTTACAGCCATGTACTCGGCTTCTGTGGTTGACAACGCAACTGTAGACTGTAGTGTAGACTTCCAACTTATTGTCCTCCAGCAAGTTAACACATAACCGGTGGTTGATCTTCGCTTGTCCAAATCACCGGCATAGTCAGAATCAACGTACCCAATAACACCTTTACCAAGTGTATTATCCTGCTTGAACAGTAATCCAACATCCACGGTCTTCTGAATATACCGTAGAATCCATTTCACAGCTGCCAATGTCCTTTTCCAGGATTATGCATATACCTGCTCACTATACTAACTGCCTGTGAAATGTCGGGTCTTGTACACCCATTGCATACATCAAGCTACCCACTACATTAGAATACGGAACTTGCAACATGTATTCTCGTTCCGTATTCGTCGAGGAGATAGTTGTGCAGAAAGCTTGAAATGAGAAGCCAACGGGGTACTTACAGTTTGGTCTGCTCGTTCATGCCAAATGCTGTAGTACTTCTTCAAATACTGCTTCTGAGACAAGCTACTCTGCCATGAGCTCTATCTCTACTATTTCCATGCCGAGAATCTTTTTAGCTTCTCCTAGATCTTTCATCTCAACTCGAGATTGAGTTAGTCTTCAATCTTCAATCTCAACTTACTCTTAGATGCTATTAGCATATCATCAACATATAAGAGCAAGTATTGAAAGTTCCTTCTTGTAGCTTCTGAAAATACACGCAATGATCAAATTTACTTCTTGTGTACCTTTGCCCTTTCATGAACTGATCAATCGCTTGTACCACTGCCTCGGAGATTGCTTCAATCCATAAGCGACTTTGTCAGTTTGCAAATCCAATTTCTTTTCCAGCAACCTTGAATCCATCTGGCTGAGTCATATAGATTTCCTCTTCCAAATCACCGTGTAAAACGCGGTCTTCACATCAAGCTGAACTAGTTCAAGATCATATGCGCAACCAAGGCTAGCAAATCGAATAGACGAATGCTTCACAACTGGAGAAAACACTTCATTGTAGTCTATTCCTTCTTTCTGAGCGTAACCCTTTGCTACCAATCTAGCCTTGTATCGAATTTCATTTTTACCAGGAATCCTTCCTTCTTTGCATATACCATTTGCATCCAATTGCCTTCTTTCCTTGGGCAGTCTCACCAACTCCCAAGTCCTATTTTATGAAGAGACTGCATTCTTCATTCATAGCTTGCTTCCACTTTACACCATCAGAGTTACTTATTGCTTCTGTGTAAGTGGAAGGAACATCATCATCTGCAATTGGAAGTGCATAGGCCACCATATCGTCAAAGCGAGCAGGCTTACGAATCTCTCTTCTTGGCCTCCTATATGCAATTGAATCTTGTTGCTGTAGAAGTCTTGGGTCGAAACTTCTTCATCATTTGTTCTTTCAATATTAGCTGGATCATCATTAACCTTTTCAAACTCCACCTGCTGCAAAGTACTACTGGTTTTGTGATCCTTTTGTGAATCCTTGTTCTTCATCATGGTTGATTCATCAAAAGTTACATCTCTACTGAAAACAATCTTCCTTGTATCAGGACACCAGAGACGGTATCCTTTACACCACCAGTTATACCCATGAATAATGCTTTCTTTGCTCTTGGGTCTAACTTAGATTCTTTTACATGATAATATGCAGTGGAACCAAAACATGTAAAGAATCATAATCAGTAGCAGGTTTACCAGTCCACATCTCCATAGGAGTTTTCCATTTATTGCAGCTGATGGCAATCGGTTAATTAGATGGCACGCATATGTAACTGCCTCAGCCCAAATTCCTTGCCCAATCCAGCATTGGACAACATACATCGAACTTTCTCCAGTATAGTCCGATTCATGCGTTCTGCCACCCATTCTGCTGTGGTGTATCCCGAACAGTGAAGTGCCGCACAATGCCCTCATCTTGGCATACTTGTAGAAATGGATCGTTTTTGTACTCAGTACCATTATCTGATCGAAGTCGTTTGACCTTTCGACCAGTCTGAGTCTCCACCATCTTCTTCCATTTCAGAAATGCATCCAAACTTCACTTTTTCTTTCATTAGATACACCCATACTTTTCTTGAATAATCATCAACAAAAGTAACAAAATAGTGCATACCTCCCAAAGAAGCTACTTTGGTAGGTCCCCACACATCACTGTGAACGTAGTCCAGAATTCCTTTCGTATTGTGAATTGCTGGACCAAATTTACCCTCTTCTGCTTGCCCAGAACACAATGTTCACAGAATTCCATTTGCAAGAATTTGCACCTTTCAATAAGCCTTGCTTCACCAATGTCTGCAAAGCTTTTCACCAGCATGTCCCAATCGCATATGCCATAATCTGGTAGCCTCTGAATCTACATCTTTGTAGAAACTGTTGATGTTGATCCAATAACTGTATTCCATTTAAAAAATAAAAGTTATTTCTTCTTGTGCCTTTCATCACCGTCAGTTGCCCAGCTACTACTTTTAGTAATCCATCTCTCAAAGTGATTGTGAGCCCTTTAGATTCTAGGGCACCTAATGAGATGAGATTTTTCTTCAGGCTAGGTACGTAGCGAACATCTGTCAAGACTTGGATTGAGCCGTCGTGATTCTTCAATTGGACTGTACCCACTCCCATTGTCTTACAAGCACTATCATTGCCCATAAGAACAATTCCACCTTCTAGTTCTTCAAGACTAGAAACCAGTCCTTATTAGGACACATATGGTAAGTACATCCCGAATCCAATATCCACTCATCCGTTTGACATGCCATTGCCATGCCAACCAAGCTAAAGTCTGACTCCTCATCATGCTCCGCTACACATGCATTAGAAATAGACTTGCCCTTTTGTAACTTAGGACAATTCTTTTTTCCAATGCCCTTTCTCACGACAAAAGGCACATTCATCTTTGGCGGGTCTCCCTTTGGACTTTCTCCTTCTACCAGATTTGCTGCTGTGTGAACGACCTCTTATTGTTAAGACTTCTGCTGTTGTATCTCTGTGATCTCTTTTATCTTTCTTTCGAGTCTCAGATCTATACAACGCACTACAGACTGCATCAAATGTGATCGTGTCCTTCCCATGAAGCAATGTGGTGGTAAGATGATCATATTCATCAGGAAGGGAATTCAACAACAATAATGCCTTGTCTTCATCTTCAAATTTCTCATCCAAATTTAGCAAGTCTGCTAAAATTTTATTGAATGAGTTCACATGGTCATTCATCGACATACCGGGTGCATACGTGAATCGATAAAGTTTCTTTTTCATATAAAGCCTATTTCAAGACTTTTCGTTAGAAACTTTTCTTCCAATGTATCCCACAGCTTCTTCGCTGATGTCTCCCTCATGACGGAGTACTTCTGCTCTTTGGCCAAACATAGGCGGATTGTACCACACGCCTGTCTATTGATCTTGGCCCACTCCTTGTCATCCATCTTGTCAGGTTTTTCTTCAAGGGCTATATCCAGCTCTTGCTGACATAAGACATCCAGGATCTCACACTGCCACATACCAAAATTATTGGTACCGTCAAATTTCTCTACTTCAAATTTTGCATTTGTCACAGTAGTCCTTGCTGATGACGATGCTGCTGCCATTTTTCTCCTCAATCCCAACTACTGTATACGTGAACAGTACTGTATACGTGAATAGTGCCGTATACGTGAATAGTACTGTATACGTGAATAGTGCCGTATACGTGAATAGTACCGTAAACGGTCGTATTCCCCAAGTACGAATCTGGCTCTGATACCAATTGTTGCGCGGAAGCGTGTGAAAGAGTAAAATTATTGTACTAAAAAATCACACTAAGTTCAATTCCCAGGAAAGAGAGGTGAATCACGAGGATCACTTAAGTACCAAGTCTTTCCTAGCCAGAATATCCCTCTATCGTAATTTAATAGCACAATAAATCACTACAATCAAATTCACAAAATATGAACAATAAATAGTAAAGAACACCAGAATTTTAACGAGGTTCGGCAAATCTTGCCTACGTCCTCGGGCACTACCAAATATATTTCACTCCAAAATACAAGTGAAACTTTACAAATAGGGAGAGAGAACAATGCCTTAAGTAGAGAATGGCAAATGTGGATGATGAGAATGAGCAATGGTTGGCCTATTTATAGTTGAGATTCAAGGGCCACCTTGCAAAGTCACTATTCACTTAGGGACCAAAAATTGCTATTTTCCCATGCCCAACACTAAATAAATATTTGGTGCCCATAACTTTGACCTTTCCAAGGTATGGGTAGGTATGGGAAAGGTATGGGCAAGGTATGGGATATATTCTAATAAAAAAGAGGGAAAATATTTTTGCTCTTTCCATTAGTGTGCTTTGTAAGAAAAATTAAAAAGAAGAAGAAGAAAGAAACCGTAATTATTTTCCATCCATTACTTGTAGAGTTGAAAGAAAAACGAAAATTAAATTATTATATCATTACACCCTTTGCAAATTAAATAAAAAGATTAAATTAAAAAAATGATGGATAATCTTATAAATATGCACACTTTGCTCACATTTCTATTATTTCTCCCCAATTGTTTCAATTTGGAATAATTTGTTTTTCTACATTAAGATAGAAAATAATTGAAATTCTTATTTTCTTTCCTACCAAACATACTCAAAATGCTTTTTTTTTTTCAGTTTTCCATCTTCCTCATTTAATCCTTCCATTTTTTCACTCTCATAAGCACAAATACCTTTAGTCTTGGCTTGCTGAAAGAAAAATGGAAGAGGAAAACGCAAAGATAGAGAACATGTTTTTCCTTTCTATTGGTGTGATTGGTAGGAAAGATAGAAAAATTGAAAGAAAATGTTTATCTTTTGCTTGGTAGAGTTAAAATGAAGAAGGGAAAAAATTTATATAACTTAGCATTGCAATTTACAGTTATACCATTAGTAAGTTAAGCTAACAAAGTAAATATGGGTTTGGTATGTAAGCTTAACATGATACCAAAGCCTTTGTTGTTCGTTTCACAGTTATGTTTGTGTTTCTCCTGATGCCTTTATGTTTTATTGGTTTTGTGGACCTAATATGCTACCCCAGATCAATTAGAACTTCTTTCTGGCCTCATCTTCAAGGTAGGCCTTGTTACCTATATTAATGATTTGATTTGGTACAATGTCCTTCAAACATATTTCATTTAACTCTTGAGTTGAAGCTTACAGGAGAGTGTTAATTTGATAAATAACTCAAAACTTGTCTGGAAGGGAAATATTTACGGCAACATTAACATGGCTATTAGTAGTTTTGGCTAATTTAATGCTTGTTATCGGTTGATGGATATATGCTAAAAAGTCAACTGTTATTCCTGAAACCGTGAGACACCAATACTGAAGTATTTGTTCTTCCATTATGTTTACTGTGCATGTCCCAGATTGATCCTTCTTTATGTCTTTCTTTTTAATTCCCTATGTAAAGTTAATGGATTTATGTTATTGAGAAGCCGTATTCATGAGTTAAACTTTGCAATAGTTATACATGTGCATATATGTATGCATATATGCATGTATATGATTAAAATAAAGTTTGTGCCTATGTGTCTACCTGAACTTATTTGACACAAGCATCTTATTGCAATTGCAGTTTTACCAATATGGTTTTTTCTTGGCCAGTGCTTTGATGACTTGAAGAAGACTTAGCTTTACATGGTTCATAATTTGTTCTTCTTTCTATTTTTCTTTTCTATATGAAACATTAGTTAAAAAAATAGGGAAGCATTTTTCTGGTGATCACTTTTGAGGACGATAAGAAGTTCCCATTATCTTCTGGACTCCTTTTTCATGTTAATGGAAGGGCTTGATATAAATTAAATTTATTTCCTTGGTATAAATAACGAACACCTTATAATGCTTTATTTGATTGTGGTTCTTTCCACCCAAATTGCTTAGGTACTGCATACCCTCAGATCTTGCATAGAAAAGAAGCTTCTCTCTTTCTGCAAAATGAGTTGAACAACACAAGGTCAAAGAAACTGGTCTCCTTTGCTCCCAGGTGTAGCGGGTCCACAAACTCCAGTGACAGTAAAGATCAAACTAAGGCATGAACTTCATACTGCTGATAAATGAGCTCTCTCTCTCTCTCTATATATATATATCTTTTTCTGTATTATGCATGTATAATTTATCTCTAGCTTCTTTCTCAAGCAAAGAGAAAAGGTTTTATAATATGCATATAGATTAGAAACATAAATTGTATCATCTAATTTTAGATCTACAAATGCCGGACAAAATGCTGGTAGATAAAAGAAATTGTATTGGATCTGGTTAGTTGAAACAATTAACCCTTAGTTAAAAGAGGGAAGAAGCTCTCCGAATAATAGTGAAAAAATCTGAAACACCTGATGACCTAATTTAAAGAGGAGGAATCCTCACTCTCCTTAGCATACGTATTCCTGTAGAATCTAATTTGCAGTTCTGTAAGTACCTGCTCAACTTTCATCATGAGTTGATCTTGTTGACTTGGAATACTGAAATCATATCTTGCTTGTTCTTGGGCAGACACCTTTTGGATACACAAGGAAGGATGTTCTATTGATTGGCCTTGGAGTCACTGTTGCCGGAGTTGGGTTGAAAAGTGGATTGGAGGTATCTAGGTTCACTTGTGATTTTTTTTTTTTTTGCTCTCTGCTTATGCCCTTTTGACTTTACATGCATGCTTGTTTTTATTCTTGGAATAGCATTAATCCAATACCTTTGTGATGGGCTATATTGAATAATTCATTAAAGGACAGCCATACTTGTGTGTGTTCCAGTTCCACAACAAAACTAGAAATTTGCTGTTTTTGCATTCTCTTTTAACCATGCATCAAGATGGTTTATTGAGCAATTTCTTTCTGTAAGATTCACCATGGCCACGTGACGATGGTTTTGCAGTTTGTGGGAGTTGATCCTTTACAAGCAGGAAATGTAGTTCAATTGGTAATGGTTTTGGGCCTCACAGTAGGATGGATTTCGACGTACATCTTTAGAGTCTCAAACAAGGAAATGACGTACGCTCAACAATTACGTGACTATGAAGTCAAAGTCATGGAGGTTTTTGTTTCTATACTTTTCTCTTTTCAACTATTTGGTATTATCTTCCAAATTGGTGCTCTACTGGTTAGGGTTTGTCAATATCTGTGGCTAACCTATAAGATAGTTGAGGTTGTCGGAAGACGATGAAAAAAGAAAAGGAAAAAAAAAAAGATGATAGGCATCACTTTCTGGTTGAATATCGATCAGCAAGCAATGCATGTAACAAAGTTGAACGAACTTTTCTTTGTTTTTTACAGAAACGGCTAGAAGGTTTGACAGAAGCAGAGCTGGAGGCATTGCTTGAACAAGTTGAAGAAGAGAAGCAACGGCAAGCAAGTGGGGAGCAGGTTAATTGAAGCTCTTTACATTTTAATATCCATTATTGAATTTTGACAGGTTGGATAATATGTATTGTTGTATATTGCCATGCAATGATGTTCCTTCTATAGCCACTGTAAATGTAACCATGTATGACTAATGTAAGAGTCATATACCCTTACAAATGTAATTGAATTTAGAATAAGGACGGATGGATGAATGGATATACATATCTTTGCATTCAGTCTGATAATCAACTAAAATGAAAAAGAAACAAAAGCCAAAAATAATCTACACCTTAATGAATATACGTACGGGATCCACTAAGTTCCCATTTATGTTATAAACAACACATTCTCAATGGTAGAGAATCCTAACTAAAAACAGTAGTTGAAAACCCGTAAGTTCCATCCCGTCACAAATCAATCATCCCTCTTCCTTTTATTTTTCCCTTTCATTTTCTTTGTTTACTAGACTTGAAAAATATCAAACTTAAAGAGCACAACAAGGGTTTTCCCCCCTTCTTTTAAATTTAAAACCAAAACAGTATGTAGCAAAACTCATCTGTTTCTTTCCATAGATCAAAAGCCTGGTGGTGCAATTGGAATAGCCTTTTCAGCAGCAACTCCGCCCGTTTCATTAAGTGTTCTGGTCAGCAATCAGCAGTGTCTCTCAAAGATTCCATGCTTGTTTGCTTGTCCAAGGTCTTCAATGCAAACCTAGTTACAAAATGAAAAGATGCAATTTATTCTTTAAAGAGAGGAAAAAGAAAAAGTACAAACAGAAGATTTAATTCATATTTTTACTTAAATCATCTACCAATCAGCAGTTCATCCTATTAAATAAGTTGGAAAACAGAAAAATGTAGTTATGTGAAACAAAGTTCACTATCATTCTTCACCTGCAAAACATAACACCAATCTAATTTTCCTTAAGCTTATAATATTATAATTCTTTTTCTCTAATTTGAACATGACAATGCGATTACTGTCGTTATTGCAAATAAAGCTTATTATACTTTAAATGTCTAATGTAGGTATACTAAAATGTGATTATTGGTATTATTAGGTTTACATGCACTTTTGGTGCTTTTATGTTTAGATATAATTTAGCACACCAATATTTTTAAAGTTGAATTTCTTCAGATGTTATTAATTACTAATCAGTAGAGAATTCAGAACACGCATAATGGCATAGTATTTAAAATTAACTCCTCGAGAAGGAATAATGAGTGTTTGAACAGAGATTATAATATAAGAAGGCTCACTGTCCAAAATTGCACTTTTGGAAAATTATTAACATACACAAGGCAGTGGCAAAACGAGCTAAATATTAAGAAGATCCACAAAAAGATTTTTAAAAAATGTGTCATGGTTCTACAAATGGAGCAACAATGAAGAAATGTACAATCCAGCAAATATATTTTCTCATTCTAATAATAAGACTTGAGGCCAATGAGTTCTTCATGTTATTTTTGAACTGATAAAGGATGACAAAGAAAAAGTATAATACCATAACAATAATAGGCTGCCAGAAGAAAACATAATCCAACAAATAATTTCCAAAATGAAGCAACAAATAGTACCATCAAATCAGGGTAAAGAGACTAAAAACAGTGCCACGCATTAGACATTTCATTTTGCTTGAAGTAAATGTATCCGACATGGGCAAGGGGATATAACTTCCCAAGACTCTCCAAACACATGAAAAACTTGGAGAACATTGAACATACCCATTTCGAACATGTACTAATATCCAATGCTTATACCCGAGTCCAGGTAACATAGGTGCCACCAAATAAACAATTTCTTTTTGCAATATGTACTTAGGGTTAAGAATATGTTACAATCAATATGCTTGAATGCACGTCAGAACAAGAATCATAGGAATGAATTATACCTTTTAGAGTAATGCTTGCTATCTCCTACTGTTTTTTGGCTTGAGCCTCTTGAAAGCCATAAATGTAACAGCAGCAGACAAAGAGTACCTGCAGAAAAATGAAATAGATACCAGGTAAGAGGTATGATAGGAGTTAAAACAATTAGCTCTGAAGTTGAGACATATCTGTTGTATTGTTGTCTTTTCACTAACAATCTGCTAAGGTGACACCATGATCTAATTCAGAAAATGCCAGAAATAGCAAGAATGTTCTCAAAATAAAAGGTGTAGCAACAGAGGCAAACAGAAATCTAATTATTATTAACACATGCATGGTTCCTTATCACAATCCATCTTGCATCCCTAAACATGACTCATTATGTCCCATCTTAAGACATTTTATTGAAGAGAACTTTACTTTTGCTAAAGTTACAGATTTCTGCTATGCAGAATCTTGACCACAAAAGATTTTATTATATACAATCAGTTAAGCTTTGATTAAGTTTTTCTAATTTCAAAGGAAAAAATTTTGAAAATCCGTGAGGCATAACACTGATTCTCAACCCTAATGCAACTAACCTATGCTCATTTCTACAAGATTTTTATCTGCCAAGTTATTCAAGAAAATAATTCTGACACTTCCCTGAGATATTCAGATCCTACTCAGATAACATTTTTTTTTCTTTCATAGAATTTTTTAAGACTACTTAGCCATCCAAAATGCAGAATTTTGTCTTGCACTATATTGTTTTTCTATAATATCATCAGGCTCAGCTGAAAGGTACCAGACACAGTGTTACAAAATAAAAAATAAAAAGCTTGTAGTCATTCAAGACAGAACTCGGATGTAACGAAACAGCTAAAAATACCCCATCATGATAACCATACCAAGATGTAGAATTTTAGAAGAGAGTAAAAAGTTATCAAATTATGTGCTCACAAATAGAATAAAATTTACAAATTTGCAGCAACTTCATACTTCTATTTCACCTCAGGAAGCTTCCCTAACAAAACAACCCCAAAATAACCCTGGAAGAAGAGGGGGAGCATGCACAATAATATAAAATATCCTCAAATATCTTTAACAAAGGAACTATATCTGCACAGACAAAATATTTTGGATCACAAAATATGACTCATACCATGTCAATGTATAATTTAGATGATCTTGAGGCATTACTGAACTGCGAATCAAGGCATTGATATCCTTTGGAACAGGGTAAGGGTTGCTTGGATTAACATTTTCATTGATGTCTTCAATTAAAAGAGTATCCTTTGGAAGCCCACAAGCAACAGCAATTGCAGGAACATCAACATAAAACCACTGTCCCGAATTTGGATCATTTGGTGGAACAAATACACTTGGCTTCTCACTCCCCCGGACAACTCCAATAACTTCCACATAAGTAATAGCAGGGGCTTGAGCCTGTAAGTTCCAAAAAGTTTTAGACCTTTTCTCCTAAAATATATGTCATTGGCATCAGCAAAGGATTTAAGGGATGACAAGAGAAAACCTCAACAGCTTTTTGCTTCTTAGATCGAAACAGCCCCCACCAGCTTCGTTCATTCTGTTGGACAGGAACAACATCCGTACTTGAAGATTTCTCTCCATCTTGTGAAACTTCAAAAGATTTGTCTCTCCAGCTGCGTGGGACCCATCCTCTATTTACAAGAACTGGAGACTGCACACTGAAAAGTATATTCAAATTAGTTGAATGGAAACATACCAAGCAACCCCATGCACCAAAAAGGAACATTAAGTCCTGCAACAAATAACAATTAACCTTCTAAGGTGACTGCAAAGGGAAATTACCACATATCACAAAGGTAGGCTAGAATCTTAAAGACTTTCTCATTCCAACTTGCAGCTTAGCTCACTATTTTGTGACAAAAGCCTAGAGCGAAGCAGCCAAAACCAACACTTCATAGACTTCACCTTTTTTTTCCTTTTTTTGGGGGGGGTGTTTGAAAGTGTGGTGAGTAAAATGACAAGAACTAGAAGAACCTAAATCCCTTAAAACCCACTAGTGAAACTGAAAAGCTTGACCAGAGGCAATAGCTTTAGTTGAGAGGTTCAGCCATAAATACTTGAAATAATCTTAATGAATAAAGCAACATCCGAAGTACCATTATGTGATTCTTCAGGACATACTTACCACACAAAAATTTGGAAGCTTCAAAAGTTCAGATTACATGTTTTACCTAGAGTCAAATGTTTGGAAACACATTTTCTTTGGAAACAAGAGGGAGGGGATGAACTTTGGGGCTAAAGACCACTACCAAAATTAGCAAATGGTAGTAATAGGTTGGCCAAAGAAAGTCCTTGCTACCATACCATCTCCATTCTTATGCATGCCCTACTCCCTCCAAAGTCCAAACTCCCATAACTATGCTTAAACATGAGAAGGGATGAAGAGGTAGAGGAAACTAATACTAAGATGTATAGGAAATAGCATATAACTGGAAAAATAAAAAAAATGAAGAGAAATTTGATATAGAACAAAAAAGTAACTTTAATTACCTATTAGCATCGCCAGGGATGGGCATTAGGGGTGTAATGACTTAGTAGCCATTTTCAGTCACTCCAGAAATGCTTCTAGAGCGAGGCCCAATGTAGATTGATCTTTCATAATAAAAAACTCCTTTGCACACGACTCGCCTAAACTCTAAAGTGTCCAATGTTTCACTTGAAGGAGGCATGTCATTTAGTTTCAAAGGTTCCATTTGCAACCTCTTCTGTCTGTGATCCAGCATCTCTATCTGTATTAAGCAAAATGAACAAAATGTAAGAATGCACTTCTGAAAAAAAAAATGGAAAAAGAAATTCCTGAAGGATACAAGCAAGGGAATAGATGGGAACAACACATGTAGCAAGTTCAATGCGCATGTTTCTAAAAAGCAGACACATTGGTATAGTTAGGAACAAGTTAAGGAAAAGGCTTTCTATTTACTCTTGCAGCGATGCATAAACCTGAAAGAACAGGGCTTAAGTGCCATGGTCCATTGAAAATGACAGGTTACTATGCTTACAAAGTATATGGTATGTGATAAAGAAGATTAGTGAAATAATAGATGTATGCCAAATTATATATCATTCATTTGTGCATTAATTTTCTCAGACTATTTTATTCATTCAAATGGTTTCTCTATAGTTTGAACTTTTGATGCAGGAGCTTCTTATTTCAATTATAATATTTTATTATTTCAGTTTTATTTATTGCGTATTAGATATTTTATGGATGGCTAGGATTATCAAGTATCTTTAGGGTTTAAATATAAGGCTAGAATAAAACCTTTTTTGCAAGAAAGCCTGGTAACTTTACTTGCAAGAAAGAAAGCCTATATAAATAAGTTGTAGGCTTTATAGCCATTATTATTAGGGTTATTATTAGGTACACCACCAATGGAAAGAAAAAATTCCACAAGCAGGGTTAAGATGATTACATATGTCCATTTCTTTAGATTTCATCTAACCCTGCTTATGGACTTTTTTTTCTACTGGCAGTGCACCAAATAATAATCCTTATTATTATTTTCCTTGAATTAAAATAAACAAACTAGAGGTTTCTTTTTAAACCTATATTTTCTAGAGTTCCATCTTCTTTCTAACTTGATTTACAGCCCTAATTCTTTAACTGCTGCTGTTTTCTCCCCTAAACCACATCAACTTTGAAATTATTTAACACCATAAGAAAAAGATACAAGTCTTAATCTACCAAATTTCAAGTATAAATGTAATTTAGAGCATCTCTAGCAGCATATTTCTAAAAAAAAAGAAGGAAAACACCACTATGGAGCACTATTGCCTCATGCTTGACTATGATAGCTGGACTTGAGGTGAGTGTCAGATGCAAAAATGTATCTGAAACAAATAGAAGTTTTTCCATATACTTATAGAATGAACCCCATACGACCATACCCATGTCCAAATATGTGTCAAACAAGAAGTTGGACATAGGAACTTGAAAAAGTCTACGTAATGTTGGTACCTGATTTGCATAAAACCTAAAATCATACCATAGGCCAACACCAAGACATCTTCTCCTATTAGAACACACCTCTAAATTTAATTCTACTCGGCCAACTTATTCAATTAAATAGTGAAATGATAATCAATCTTTTCTAATTAAGAGAACCCTGCTTGAAAATCCCTTTTTCTCACTAGAAATCAGAACCATTATCATTGCAATTTCAAATAGATAAATGAAAATCACTAACAACAAGAATATTATATTTGATCTACTTCTACAACAATTCAAATTCACTGGAACAACAGCAAATGTTAAATTTTCTTTTACTTGGAAGAAGAGAAAAACCCAAGCATAATACTTGAAGAAAAGGGCAATGAACAATGATAGAGATCGAATAAGAAAACACTAATGCATAGTTTTTAGAGAGTAACAGAAAAAGCAAGAGGAGGAAAGGAAAAGAAATAGATGACCTTGTCTTGCCTTCGGAAAATCTGCCAAGTTCCAAGGCCGAAAGTGATAGCTCCAGGAAGGAAAAGAAACCATCTTGACCATTTTGATCCTTTCTCTTTATCTGCCAAACATACAAAAATGAAGATGGAAAATATTCTCTAAAAATCCCTAGAAGAAGAGAAAACCTGATAAGATAGAATACCATGAAGAGATTGGGATGAAGCAACAGCAGCAGCGGTGGAGAAGGAAGGAGATGGTACCCAATGCTTTGGCGGGGGGAGGGATTGGTTGGGAAGGGAATACAAGGCCCCCGTGGGGCGGAGTCTCGTTAGGGCTTTGGAAAGGATACCCATATTTGCTCTTACATTTGATGCCATTGCCAGCAGCTACAGGCAACAGCCTATTGCCCCTTTGTTTTGTTTTTGAGCCTTGGAGTGACAACGAGGGAAGACCGATGGTCACTGTTACAACTTACAAGGGTTTTTGGGCTTTCAGCTTCTGTTTACTTGCTTAAGTAACGTAAATTTATTTGGTCCATAAAATAACAAATAGAAAAAAGAAATTATCGCATTAGGGAAAATTGTGTTTTTTAATTATTATATTTGATTCAGTTAATTTGATTTTTTATTAAAAAATTAATAAGTTTAACCAATTTAGGGAGCAAAATTGAATAAATCGAATAAAAAAAATTTTGGTCTGATTTTTCGGTTTTATATTTTTTTAGTTGCATTTATTTTAATTAAATTACTTATATGTTTTTTGAACTTTCCTCAAATAATTGTCTTCTTTTATTAATATAGTATATCATATTATTTTAATTTTATTTTAAATTCATTATAAAAATATTAAAAATTAAATCAAACAATTTTTAATAAACTTGAAAAATATTTATTTTCTTACCCAACCGACAATCTAACATACAGTAAATGATAAAAATTAAATTGAATATCATAAAAAAATAAATTATCAATTTGAGTTTTTAAGAATATAAAATTTTAATGAGTATTTGAGTTTAAGAATTAAATTTTAGTTTGAGCGTGTGAATAGGTTGTGATTTAATCAGTATGTTCGGTTTAAAATGTCAAAATAAAAAATGACCAAATAAATCAATTAAAACAAAAAATTGAATGAACCGAAAAAATTTAATTTTTTTATTCGGTTCACTTTGATTTAAAAAATTTTTCACACCTAATCACCTTTTAATGGATAATGTTTCTTGGAATAAGAAAAAGAGTTATTTTGTAAATTTATTTTATTTTACTTTTAATATTATTTGTACTCTTTCTAATTTTTGCTTTTAATTTTTCAGATTTCTATGTAATTATACGAAATTGAAAATAAAATTTGTATCCTCAAATTTTGTCGAGAATATCATATGCACTAGCAAAAAGTAAGACTTTTAGATAAAAATGGATAATTTATTTTTTAAGTTACTAATTAATGAAAAAAAAACTTTTATTTCTTTCAACTTTAAAGTTTTTGTTCTCATGAACTCCACAAATATTTAAATTTAAGCAATATATGATGTCTTTGGATGAGTGTTGGATGTGGTGAAATGGGATATTTTGCCTTACTGTTACATTAATTAATTTTACCATCATCATTATTTTTATTTTTATCGGAAATTAACGCACTGCTCATCCAAAAACATTCTTAATTTTCTTTTTTCATATCAACCAAAAAAAATTCATGAAATTAAAAAAGTAAGAAGATTATCTTTATGCTCAACTAACCAAAAAGTCAAGACTTTGGGACGTATGAACTTTGAACCTATATACGTTGTTCTTCGGGGCATAGCAACCAAGAATTGACTACCTAACAACTAAAATAATGTGATGGCAAAGAAAAATACAACCTTGTTATACAGATTGGTAACATTTTCGTTTAGTTTGTTTTAATATAAAAGTTTTTATAGAAAATATTGTAAGTATTTTTCGATATTTATTTCCAGTAAAATAAGATGATTAACATAAAAAAATTTTCCGTCAACATAAAATTACCCATTTATTCTTGTAGAATGTCTTACCAAAATTTTTTTCTGTAAGACATTTTTCAAAATGATAAGTTTCTATGTATTGTAACACTCTCATATTCGACCCAAAAATCGGGTCAAAATACCGAGATGTTACATTCTCTACTATATTCTTCACTTATCAAATATTTTCTTATAAACTTTCATAACTTTTCAATTTAGGCCCTTTTTGTCATAAAAGTTCAATATTCACTAATTAATCATATTAAATTTTTTTTCTTGTTACACTTTAATCATATAATTTATTTTAATATATTGTTTCACATCTCAAATTTCTATGTATTTCACTTCTATTATGTTATCCACATATTTTTTCAAGTTTAACAATTTAGTTCTTGTCTTTATAAAAATTTCATATTTTTTCACAATTTTTCTTTTACAATACTTTATGCATATTCATCATCTTATAACACATTCATTCAACTTTTATCATAATTTCGTCATTCACATATTAAATTGTTTCACACTTAAATTTTTGTACAATTTTCAATTTAGTCCCTAATGTCATGTAATTTATTTTTCGCCATATAAGCACTCTAATCAAATAATTCATTATAATATCTTATTTCACATAACAAATTTTCATGCATATCACTTCTCTTGTTTCAATTTTAAATTTCACAAAGTTTACAATGTAATCATTAACATCACTTTGTAATCAATTCACTGCTTCATTTAAACTATTTATCATAAATCTCAAATGTATGTTTGTTTCATTGAAAACAACTTTTATAAAATATTTTCAGCAAGTCTATCAAACAGCAGAAAATATTTTACACAAATTCATCCAAACATCAGAAAATATGAGTTTTTCTAAAAAAATAAGTAATTTTTCAGAAATCATTTTTCGGAAGTAATTTTCAGTGAAACAAACGGAACCTAAAAAACATGGCTTGCTCTATCTTTTCCATTCCTCATCTTCCATTTCTTTGTGAAACAAAAATCAAAATTAGTGACAATCAATAAGTCTATGAGCTCATGTTACCTGAAATGAAATACTTTTCTAAGTGGAAGAAGGGAAAGCACACTACAACATATACAAAAGTGAATGCTCCAGATGATGACACTGAAAAAAAAGGTGAGTTAACACTAACCACTGTCCCCATTGCAACTGGCTCAACATCTGCCATAGTGTCAAGTGATGACCAGGCTAAACTATTAGAACAATTAGACGATGAGCTAGTTTGCCTAGACAAAAGCCTTCAATATCATGCGTAGCAGCTGAAGATCCGTCAACGATAGCGAACTTATGCTCAACACTACAAGTTGGTTCTTCTTGTTCGAACTTTTTGAATTTTCCGAGCAAATAAGGGGAGATAAAATTATGTTCGAATGAGCATGTAGGGATGTCTGATCTGAATACGAAGTGCTACATTAATCGTCAAAGTGATATGACCAATAAATCATACAATCAATTCACATAAAATTTGAATTCTAAATACTCGTACCATTATAAACAAAATCAGAACTTAAACAAACCTTAAAAATAATTAGAGCTTAACATACTTAAATAATTAATTCAATAACTCAACCAAAAATTAAGTAATTTTGGCCCAAAAATAATCAAAACATTAAAGTCAAACTATCAACATCTTTATTGGTCCTAAGTATGTCTTAATAAAATTATAAACGAAAAGATGTCTTTACGAAAATTAAAGATATGCGAAAAATTCGAGATGAGCTACTGCTAACAATTCCTCATTGCTTTGCATTTAACTTGTGCATGGAACAAACATCCTAAATGCTGAGTTTAAACAAACTTAATGGTGATTTAGTGTCACGGGGCTAGAGTTTTCTCTTGCGATCCGTGCGGCCTTAGGCGATCCGTTTGTCCAAACTCGCCTAAGTCAGCCTTAACTCAAGTGAGGATTCTCAAAGAACTCCTCCAAGGCACCAATTGAAGAGCGGAAGTGATTTATGCCAAAAGAATAACAACACAGAACAACAGAAAGAACGCTCGCAAAGTGTTTAAGTAAATGCTCTTTATTCTCTTATTCACAAAGAATAGTGAAACAATTCAGGAGTGAGTACAACTGAGGGGGAGGCTCTCTATTTATAGTTGAGCTCCCCCAAATCCGACGGTCAAGATACATTTACATCGACGGATGAGATTAACCATATCCCTTTATTTTAGGGATTTACAATATAAGCCTTATCAAATCAATCTAATCTTTACAAGATAAGATTCCCTCTATCTTCTAAGATTATCTTAAGTTGCCATCTCATCATTATTGGGCCAACCAGGCTTCAATCTGACAGGCTTCTCCAATCTCTCTTCGAATCAAGTCAGCTCTCGTGGGCCAAATGATCCCCATCTGAGCAATAGACCTCCATTGGATACATTTGGTGCGATGGTCATGGGCTTTGAACTGCGGCCCGTGACATTCTCCCCACCCAGTCTCGCAACGTCCTCGTTGCGACTTCCGAATGGCACTGACTTGATTCGCCTCGATCTCGTCTTAACGCCTTAGCCTTTCTATTCATTCGGGACTTTTGCCTCAGCTTCCGTCACTTCTTAACTCGAACCGTCCTACTCGTTCATACATCTCGATGACAAGAAGCTATGTCGCTCTCTTGTCCACATTCTAACTCTACTCGAACAGAATCCTTTTGATTCACCACACTTGGCTTCGCTTTGCCCACAGTCTTTCAGCCTCTTTACTCAAGAACTTCGAAATGGCCCCTACGTTCTTGCTAAGTCAACAAGTTAGAATGTAAAACACTATCACAGTGTTCAGAATGTACCTTCGCATTTACTCTGGTCAACTATCCCACATGCATCACTTCTTTTCCTTGAAGTCCGATGCACCACCCACCTCTCCCATAGGTGAAAGCTTTGTCGATGACTCGGCCAACTCCGACGCTTCACTTAACTCGAGCCTCATTGGTCCCAGCTTCACTATTTTCAACGCAACTATTTCCTATAAGTCCGATGATAAAATCACCTCTTCTTTGGGTGGAAGCCCCTTTGAAGACTCACCAAGCTCAGACGTTGCCTTTCTATGGACTTCAGCTAGCTTTGGACAGTTTTGCAACTCATGCGGACCATGGCACGAGAAGCACTTTACTCGCTTCTTTTTGCTCCTCTTTGCCCTTTTGGTTTCGGCTTTTCCCTTGCTCGAACCAAGCTTCTTGGGCTCCTTGTCTGCTCCATCATTTCCCTCGATGACAGACTTACTCGGACACTTCCGCAATCTATGCGGACCATGACACAAGAATCACTCCACTGGCTTCTTCTCGCTTTCAGCCTCCTTAGCTTCGACACCCCTTGCACTCGAACCAAGTACCAAGGCCTTACCCACCGGCTTCTCCTTAAGCGCGGATTTCTTTGGACATTTCTTCAATATGTGTGGACCGTCGCAGAGAAAGCATTTCAGCTTGTCCCTTTTTCTCTTGGGTTTCTTCTTCCCAACTTGTGGTTTCCCATTACCACCATTGTCGTCGTTGCCATTGCCATCAACAGTATCTTCCTTGTGATCCATTTCACATACGCCCCTTTCCTCAGACTTGGAAAACCCAAGCTTGTCTTTCCCTAGACCAAGCTTGACTACGGACTCAACTACCGTCATAGCTTCCGACAGCTTTTGGACACCTCTTTGTTCGACCTCCTGTCTGACCTACGGCTTCAATCCATTTTGAAAAGCAAGCAATGCTTCTACCTCGGTCACATCTGAAACTTGGAGCACGAGTTCCTTGAACTCCCGAACATACTCCCCCCACTGTACCCCGTTGCGTTATCCCTTACAACTTTGCCCAAGCTTCTTCCTCGGTAAACTCTGGGTAAAACAGTTCCTTCAACTCGTATTGGAACTCTTGTTACGTCCCAATCTCACATTGTCTTTTATCTGTGGTCCTACCTTGCCACCATAAAAGCGCAATGTCAGTAAGAAACATTGAAGCAGTGTTTACCTTAACCGCATCTGTAACACCCCTTACCCGTATCCAACACCGGAATAGGGTACGAGGCATTACCAAAACACATACACTTGTAAACGTATTTAACCGAGTTATAAAATTTCATCAAAATTAAAACTTTCAAAATAATTAACATGTTTCTATAACTTTTCACAATATATCATCGAAATATTATAATCATAATAATTAGGGCCTGCGAGACCCGATACATACTCATGCAATTTAATGCTTCATTTCCATTTCATTCAATTCGCAATTTCTCATGCTCATAATTTAAATCATATCACTAGCAATTTCCATTTAATTCACGTACAATTCAATGACATCAAATTCAAAACTAATACGTATTTACCATTTAACTCAATGTTTATTGATTATACCATTCAATAACACATTTATGAAATTCTCAATTTAGCAATGAAAATATCACTTTAGTTTGAATAACAACATCGTCCTGATATAAATACACTACCACTTATCCATTTACTTTAATTCTTTTGGGCCCATTTGTCACTTACCATCCTTAATCAAATTAGGGAACGGTCACGGAAAATTGAGTACTTCACTTTCACTTTGCCATAGTATAACTATGGTCTTACGTATGATCAATTATCACTTGTCCCTGATCAGATAAGTGTAGCCACCTATCACTTTGTTTCTTGATCAGATAAGTGTAGCCACTTATCACTTTGTTTCTTGATCAGATAAGTGTAGCCACTTATCACTTTGTCTCTTGATCAGATAAGTGTAGCTAAAGCTATCACTTATCACTTTGTCTCTTGATCAGATAAGTATAGCCGAAGCTATCACTTATCACTTTTCACTTGTCACTTGATCAGATAAGTGTAGCCGAAGCTATCACTTATCACTTTGTTTCTTGATCAGATAAGTGTAGCCACTTATCACTTTGTCTCTTGATCAGATAAGTGTAGCTAAAGCTATCACTTATCACTTTGTCTCTTGATCAGATAAGTATAGCCGAAGCTATCACTTATCACTTTTCACTTGTCACTTGATCAGATAAGTGTAGCCGAAGCTATCACTTATCACTTTGTCACTTGATCAGATAAGTATAGCCGAAGCTATTACTTATCACTTTCCACTTGTCACTTGATCAGATAAGTGTAGCTAAAGCTACCACTTATCACTTTGTCACTTGATCAGAAGTACTCAAATCCGGCGTTCCGCTCAATTTGATCATTTATTCATATATCAGGCTTACCAACATGTGTTAATTCATAAACCATTCATGGTATTATTTCATGCCAAATCATATACTGAATATACCATACACACATACTATGAAACTTTATTTTCACACATGAGCTTAAACCATGATCAATAATGCACAAAAATAAGCATCATTCATATTTCATCGTTTATGAGTTATAATCAAACATATGACCATTTATACACGAATCATTCATATATTTCCCAATTTTCCTCCTCCTCCTCTCCATTCCACATCCTTAATGTGTATAACACACTTAAACAACATTAACCATAATTTTAATATTCACTAACATGTATATTCAAAGCTGTTTATCCGAGTCAGAGTCACTAAATTATTTTTATCCGAAGCTACAGAGCTCCAAATTAAGATCCGTTAATTTTCCCTGAAACTAGACTCACATATCTTCATACCATAAAATTTTCATAATTTTTGGTTCAGCCAAATAGTACAGTTTATTCTTTAAAGTTTCCCCTATTTCGCTGTCTGACAGTTCCGACCACTCTTCACTAAAAATTAATTATCTCATTGTACAGAATTCGGATGATGTTTTAGCTTGTTTCTTCTAAAAATAGACTCATTAAGGATTCTAACCATATAAACTATAACTCATAATCATTTTTGTACAATTTTTAATGATTTTCCAAAGTCAGAACAGGGGAACCCGAATTCATTCTGACCTTGTCTCACAAAATCTATTATATCTCATGATTTACAATTCCATTGCTCACATCATTTCTTTTATAAGAAACTAGACTCAATAAGCTTTAGTTTCATATTTTATTCATCCTCTAATTCAATCTCTACAATTTTTGGTGATTTTTCAAAGTTACACTACTGCTGCTGTCCAAAACTGCTTTAGTGCAAAATGTTGATTTCCATTTTGCCCCAAATTTCACAGTTTATACAATTCGGTCCTTTCTCAATTAACCCCTCAATTAATCTAATTTTCTCAATTAGTTCTTTACTAGACATTATAAGTTGTTACACAACTATTGAAATTCAGAATTTCCACATATAACTCTATCTTCAAACTCTTTTACTATTAGTCCCAAACATTCACTTTCTATTCAATTCTTTCAATAAAATCAGCATATGAACAATTTAAAGCTCTAATTTCATGCTAAATCATCATATACTTCCAGCACATATTCATATCAACTTTCAACTTCTTTCATAAAATCAAAAACTAATGGATTTAACAAGTGGGCCTAGTTGTAAAAGTCATAAAAATACAAAAATTTCAAGAGATAGTCAAGAATTGAACTTACTTGTAATAAAAATATGAAGAACCAGCTTGAAGAAGCCCTTCCATGGTGTTTTAGCTGATGAGAATTCAGAAAAATGAAGAGAAATCTAGATAATTCCACTTGGGTCCTAACTTTATTAAGCAAATTTTGCAATTTTCCAATTTTGCCCTTAATTCTCCTTACTTTCTTGCTGATTTCATGCCTCTGCCGTCCAGCCCAAATAGACCTTGGGTCTATTTTCCTTTTAAGCCCTCTTCCTTTTATCATTTAAGCTATTTAATCATTTCCCAAAATTTTGCATTTGTTACAATTTAGTCCTTTTTGTTCAATTAATTATCGGAACTTTAAAATTTCTTAACGAAACTTTAATACTAACTTTTTAACACTCCATAAATATTTATAAAAATATTTATGGCTCAGTTTAAAATCCCCGAGGTCTTGATACCTCATTTCGATTCTAATTATTTTAATATTTATTTCTAGTGCACTATTCACTATTTCAAAAATTTTCCTAACTTCATATTTAACTTATACTTAGTAAATTAATAATATTTTCTACCCATTTGTCGAATTTAGTGATCTCGAATCACCGTTCCGACACCTCTGAAAATTCAAGCCATTACATTTTTTTTTTCGTCGGATTTGTGGTCCCGAAACCACTGTTCCGACTAAGCCTAAATCGGGCTATTACAGCATCATCCACGATGCCTTTGGCACGGAAGTAGTTTTCCATCCTCCACAAGAAATTATCCACATCGCATGTAGAGCTTGTACCCACAAACTCTTTCAGCTTGGGACATCCTCGTTACTGAGTGCTGCATTTGTCACTTCTTTCCCCATAGTTGCTCGACACAAGGCCAGCTCTCCCTCGAACTCTTCTATTCTTGTGCTCAAAGCCCTCGTCGTGGCCATTGTTTACTCATTCAAAGCCATCATCATGGCCTCGAGAGCATCGTTTCTCTCCGTCAGTTTCTTCCTTTGGGAATCTAGCAACTCTCGCACGTTATCCCTTTGGGAAGCGAGGCACGTGGTCACAAAGTCCCTGGACTGCTCCCTCAAGTCTTTAATGCTTTCCCCAAGCGCATTGCCCGACTCTTTTGCGTCCTCCATGGACTCTTCAAGTTTACCCACACGTTCCTCAACAGCCGACAACATCTACCTCAAAGACATTCTCGCCCACCTTTGTTCGAACTGTTCTCTTCGACATCCCAACGGTGCCTTTGAACCAACAGCTCGGATAACTTACTTGGTTCAAACCTTAGCTCGGATACCATTTGTCACGGGGCTAGAGTTTTCTCTTGCGATCTGTGCGGCCTTAGGCAATCCGTTCGTCCAAACTCCCCTAAGTCAGCCTTAACTCAAGTGAGGATTCTCAAAGAACTCCTCCAAGGCACCAATTGAAGAGCGGAAGTGATTTATGCCAAAAGAAGAACAACAAAGAACAGCAGAAAGAACGCTCGTAAAGTGTTTGAGTAAATGCTCTTTATTCTCTTATTCACAAAGAATAATGAAACAATTCAGAAGTGAGTACAACTGAGGGGGAGGCTCTCTATTTATAATTGAGCTCCCCGAAATCCGACGGTCAAGATACATTTATATCGACGGATGAGATTAACCATATCCATTTATTTTAGGGATTTACAAGATAAGCCTTATCAAATCTAATCTAATCTTTACAAGATAAGATTCCCTCTATCTTCTAAGATTATCCTAAGTTGCCATCTCATCATTATTGGGCCAACCAGGCTTCAATCTGACAGGCTTCTCCAGTCTCTCTTCGAATCGGCTAGCTCTCGTGGGCTAAATGATCCCCATCTGAGCAACAGACCTCCGCTGGATGCATTTGGTGCAATGGTCACAGGCTTTGAACTACGACCCGTGACACTAGTGTGTGCTAACAACTACTATAAACATATAATCAGTTAATAAACATGCTAATACATAAAAATAAATATAAAAACAACAAGTATAATTTTTTATCTGACATTTATCTATAGGCATTTTTAGTCATTCACATTAAACAATTTCATGATTATTTACTGTCCAAGAAAAATTATAAAAAAAGACGTTCGGACACATGAGTACCTAATCATACACCATACAATCAATGTAAGAACAAGTTCCAACTTGGCCAATCATAACATCAACTATGTGAAGCATAACAATAATAATACTCTCGGATGTTTAAGGTAGTTCACACAATCACAATAAAAACAAATGAGATATCCCTATATTTATGGCATGTCAACTACGTATGAAAGATTCCAACACACTTTAACAAGCAATTATGCCTTACCCTAAGCAAAATGAACCGCCTTCCATTACCGTTATCTCTACCTTGTTTGATCTTAGTATTCAGCAGAACCAATGCACCAGTGTTCGCATTGTCGGCACTAGCAGCTGAAGCTAAGTTGAGACTTGGTTCCAAGGTAGTTGTTGCAAAGGGATGGTAGCAAGTGATGATGGAGTTCGATTGTGAAGAGCTAGTCAAATCCATCAAGAAAAAAACGAGCTGCCTATGGGAAATTTCGAGCATTCTTGATGACATAAAAGGAGCTGAGCAGGGTTTAAGGGCGTATCTTTTGCTTGATTTAGACGTGATTACAACAGAGTTGCGGACTAGGTTGTAAAAAAACTCGACAGGGTTTACGCTTGCAACTTTAGCCCTTGCACCCATAGAAGAGCTGTGTGCTTTGCTGAAATCTGCTTGCTTCTGTTGTTATGGAGCATCTCTAACCAAAAAAGAAAACCCACTAAATTTCATTTTGACAAACAAACACGTTGTAAATTTACTAATTTGATGAATTTTAATTTTTATATTTTTTGAATTTTGAAAATTTATTTTTGATCCAAAATGGTACCCTTTTAAATTCGTTAGGTCAAACTTTTCTATTAATTTCATACTATGTATAAGTTGTGGATTTATTTGATATTCTTCAATTTGATAATTTTTAATCTTTACACTGATTGAATTTTAAAATTCCAGTCATGACTCAAATAGAAATTGTTAAATTCATTAACTAAAATGACATAATTTTTTGCGAGTAGTTGATATTATATTATATATGTAATAGTACGTTTATGACCTACAATTATGAAAATGACATAATTTAACTAATGATTTTAACGGTTATTATTTTGATTAGGAGTGAAATTTCAAAATTTGAAAGATATAAAGAGTAAATCTACAACTCAACGATAGTAAGGGGCTAATAGTAGAAATTGACCAAATATTTGTTAGAAGTGACGTCTAAAAGTCACATGGTAGTCAAAATTTGATGCGACCGATCCGGTTCAGTTTTCTAATATATATCATGCTATCCATCCATCCGTGATCCATCTACTTTGCCCCCTTAGATGTCGCATTCTTTCTCTTCAATCTCAAGGCTTTGAACAAAATCCAACTTCTTCAACGCTCTCTTTTATTTGAACAACAAACAAACTTGGTTTTATTCAAGAAGAGAAATGGTTGGTGGAAAAATCATTTAGTGGTGCCTTTCATTCTTCCTTTGTGCTTGAAGAAAACAGTGAATAAATGAAATGGTGTTCAAAAACAAGCTCTTCTTCTCTTCGAAGAAATCGGATTCTGACGGATCAAACAGCCCTCGATCTGCTTCCAATTCCCCCATCCGATCCGACAAGAAGAAACCCAGAGCTCCTACTTCCCAACAGGCCTCCATTTCCACTTCCACTTCCCTTTTCTCTCCCGTTGCTTGCAAGCAAACCCAAGTAAAAGATGGACCTAGAAGCAAGGACCTCAAACCCCGAACACCACCTTCTAAGCCCTCTTCTTCTTCTACCTCCAAGAAGCCCGATGCCAAGGATAGGTCCTCCTCTGGGTCGCCCCTACTAGCCTCCTCCTTGGGTTTGAACCGGATTAAAACCCGCTCTGGCCCCTTGCCGCAGGAGACATTTTTCAGCTTCCGAGGTGAGAAAAATCCAGTGGCTTCAGTGCTCGAAGCTAGTAACTTGTCTGGGCCTGGAGGTTCCAGTAGTGGTGGCGATGGTAGTTCGTCGAAATCAGGTTCTGGGAAGAAAGACGTATTGACCAAGAGGTTATTGCAAGACAGTTTGCTTGATAATGTGAGCAATTCGGATAGTATGTCGACTGGGAGTGGTGGTGGTTGGCACTCAAGAGAGCAGAGTCCTGGTGTGCAAGGGAAGTCACGGTTGCAGAACGGGGAACCATCTTCAGGTGCTGGTACTGTTCCTACTTTGACTCACCAGTGTTTCTTGTATTTCTCATATGCTTGATGTTTCAACTATGCCATTGATGATACTTTAGTGGCAGTATTGTTGCTTTATAGTTATCTGTTCTTATTTTTGTTATCTCCTCTATTCCGGGACTCTTTCTGGATTTCCTTGTTTCATGACCAGTTGGTTGGTAGATGCTAAAACAGTTTATTATGCTTTCATCATCTGTTTAGAATTACCCTATCTTAGATTAGCATTAAAGCTTTGAGCTATTCTTCCGTAGGTCAGAAAGTTAGAAGGCTAGGCAGAATGAACACGAAGCTTAACTTTACCACGAGGCATGATAAGTTGTGGAAGTGCATTTGAATTGGTGCCTTATAAAACTTATTGAGAGATAGAGAGGGTGATGTTTAAGAATTTTACTCTCTAGCACAGATGAAGATGCTAAAAGAACATGTTGCCAGACAAAGTTGCTTTGGTTTGATTGTTGTCACTCTGAGATGATAAAAGACATGCAATGGTTTAGTTAATATTATTTACTTTTACCATGCTCTTGTGCATTTTTCTTGAACAGTTGGCACTTGGCATGTTGCAGAGATTGAATTTTAAAGATTCTTTGTAAAGAAAATTTCCAATTTACCTTCTTTTTTTTTAAAGAAAAATTTTAAAATTGTGCTATTAGGTTGAGCTGGTAGAATCCAAATGGAAAGGTATATAATTTGCTCTAAGGATTTCTGTAAAGTTTCATTTATCTCAGTTAATATTAGATTTTTGTCGAGGGAAACATTAGCATATGAAAATTAATTGCTAAAAGTGCATGATATGTTTACTGCTGATCGCAGTGGGTAAATATATCATGTTCAACACAGAAATATAGTACTTGTGATCTTACTGATTCAGCTTTTATATTATATTGGATTCTGGTAGGCCTTTCTTCATTGTCTCTTCTTGCCATGTCTCAACAGGATCTTTTTTTTTGAATTCTGGACTAATCTTCTTCAAGAATGAAGAGATTAAAATAGAAAGAGCATGTAGAATGTGGATGGGTGATTAGTAGAAATAGAAATGGTTGATGGGCTATGGATTTTGGGAGAGCTAAAGGGAATTTCCCTAAGATGCTGATATGCTTGTGATTCTTAATATTTTTAGCAGCTGCATTTAATTTGGTATATTCAGTAATCAAACTGCCCCTTAGAGGGTGATGTGATTATAAAGGATATGAAATGAACTGCTTTTCTCATATTGCCAGTTCAAATTGTTGGTTATTATAAAATGCTTCTTATGTAACAAAGTTTTTTGAGTATTTACTGTCACTGCCCCATCTCCACCTATCTGAAGTTCTGAACTTCGATATGGACTTTGGAATACTACCCTTATGATTTGGTTAAAGTACTTTTGGGGCTTTTCTAGTTACCATCTTCTTCCTTCCTAATGTCATAAAGAAAGACCCCACTGCTTTTCTAGTTATGCATTTCTCTGAAGCTGCAACATTTCTCTTGAGTGCATTTTTTTCATTTCTCCTTTCTGTTTTAACTAGAAGAGGATTTTTATTTTAGAAAATTTCTGGGGGTTCAAACTCCTTTTTATTTGGAACGCTGGGTCATAATAAAATGGTTTCGCTGCATGAAGGCTTGCTGGCAATTTGTTGTGATTCTTCTTTCAAACGTTGCTTTGATACCTTGGAATTTTGTTACCAGGGCAAGACGAGTCATCACTTGGGCACTCTGGAGGCTTAAAAAGTTCAGATTTTTGTACACCAGAGGTACAGTAGTATTTTCGTTGATCCTTACTTTGCTGTTACGTATTACTAGGGACAACTGCCTTCTGTTTTCATTTTAAGTTTTAACTTGTGATGTGTTATTTCTTTCCCAGATTTCATTTGATTGTGAAAACCCAAAGGAATCTGAATCGCCCCGTTTTCAAGCTATTCTCCGTGTTACAAGTGGTCCTCGGAAGAGGTTCCCTGCTGATATTAAGAGCTTTTCCCATGAACTAAATTCCAAAGGTGTACAACCATTTCCGTTTTGGAAACCTCGGCGCTTAAACAACTTGGAGGTTTGTTTCTATTTCTTGCCTCCTATTTTCATTCAGTTATGTGTTTCTAACTAGAATTTTCTTTTTATGCAGGAAACCTTGGTTGCTATTAGAGCAAAATTTGACAAAGCAAAGGAGGAAGTGAACTCTGATCTGGCTATTTTTGCAGCAGATCTTGTTGGAGTTCTAGAAAGAACTGCTGACAATCATCCTGAGTGGCAGGAAACTATTGAGGATTTGCTGGTTTTGGCTCGAAGCTGTGCTATGACACCACCTGGTGAGTTTTGGCTTCAGTGTGAAGGCATTGTTCAGGAGCTAGATGATGAGCGTCAAGAACTTCCTGCGTGTGTGCTGAAGCAGCTTTATACCCGGATGCTTTTCATTCTCACAAGGTGTACAAGATTGTTGCAGTTCCACAAAGAAAGTGGGTTGGCTGAGGATGAACCTTTGGTACAACTTCGCCAATCTAGAGTCCTGCATCCTGTAGACAATAGAAAATTTTCAGGTGTTCTAAGAGAAGCAAAAAGTTTGGGTTCATCAAAGGCATCAAAAGCAGCCTCGTCTAAGAAATCTTATAGTCAGGAGCAACATGCCTTGGATTGCAGTAAGGACCACATTGTCCTGCCAGGAGGTTCCTGATACGAGCCAAGGAGGTGACACTCAAGGGGTTGTTTTTCTTAGCGGTCCAATCACTCGAAGCAAGGCACGACAATTAAAATCAAAGATGAATGCTTTTGTCCAAGACTTTGTTGCTACAAATTTAATTCATCATGTTCGTGACGTTGACAAATACGGGAATGCAATTCACTGAACCAATCTTGGAATAGTGAAAGCCCATAAATTGGTGGATTAATCTTTTATGTATCTTATTATTATTTGCTTAATTCTCATTGGTTGAGACACATCACTTATGAGTTTTAAGTAATTTTATTGGTTAGGTTATTATTTATTTATTTTCTTAGATAATTTTAAAGAGTTTTATTAGGGTTCAATTACTCTTGTATTTTGCCTATAAATAGACTTGCTTTCTACACATTGAAGGGAATAAAAAAAAAGAGTATTTGTTTTCTTCCAAATTTGTGTCAGGCAAATTTTTTAGAGTAGAGTGATTCTTCTCTTGCTATTTAGTTTGGAGTTTGTTACTTTCGAGGGTATTTCGGAGTTACAAATATTTAAATTTCTTTCCCGTTCATCGGTGTTTATAGAGGTTCTTCTTCTAGGGATTTCGTAGGGAACTGCTCAATTATTGGCGTTTTTGGTTACAAGTTAACCAATGGTTCCATAGGGCAAATCTATCTCAATTATTGGCGTTTTTCTTCTTCTAATTTGTGTTTCTCTTGTGTCTAGATCCGGGATTCCGCATCAGTTTTTTTTGCACTGTTTGCTTTTTTTTTAAAGAATAAGAGGAGAAAAAAAATCGACGAAACCAATGAAAAGTGTTTTTGGTATTTTGACTCGTTTCGGATATGATTTTAGCTTCAAAAATAACACTGAATGGCAATCGACGAAACCAATGAAAAGTGTTTTTGGTATTTTGACTCGTTTCGGATATGATTTTAGCTTCAAAAATAACACCGAATGGTAATTGACGAAACCAATGAAAAGTGTTAAATGAAAAGTGTTTTTGGTATTTTAACTCGTTTCGGATATGATTTTAGCTTCAAAAATAACACCGAATGGTCTGAAACTGATACCAACTGATACGGAATCCCAGATCTAGACACAAGAGAAACACAAATTAGAAATAAAAATGAGAATAAATAAAATTAGTTAAAAGAAAAAAAAGGATAGATTTGCCCTATGGAACCCTTAGTTAACTTGTAACCAAAAACGCAAATGATTGAGTGGTTCCCTACGAAACCCCTAGAAGAAGAACCTCTAGAAACACCGATGAACGGGAAAGAAATTTGAATATTTGTAACTCCGAAATACCCTCGAAAGTAACAAACTCCAAACTAAATAGTAAGAGAAGAATCACTCTACTCTCAAAAATTTGCCTCACACAAATTTGGAAGAAAAAAAATTCTCTTTTTTTTATTCCCCTCAATGTGTAGAAAGCAAGTCTATTTATAGGCAAAATACAAGAGTAATTAAACTCTAATAAAACTCTTTAAAATTATCTAAGAAAATAAATAAATAATAACCTAACTAATGAAATTACTTAAAACTCATAAGTGATGTGTCCCAACCAATGAGAATTAAGTAAATAATAATAATAAGATACATAAAAGATTAATCCACCAATTTATGGGCTTTCACTATTCCAAGATTGGTCCAGTGAATTGCATTCCCGTATTTGTCAACGTCACGAACATGATGAATTAAATTTGTAGCAACAAAGTCTTGGACAAAAGCATTCATCTTTGATTTTAATTGTTGTGCCTTGCTTCGAGTGATTGGACCGCTAAGAAAAATAACCCCTTGAGTATCACCTTCTTGACTCGTATCAGTTCCATTGCTCCCATTGATGACACACCAAAGAACTTGGAGTCTCCTGTGAGCATAGACAAAATAACTTCTTGGAAGAAACTCGCAACTCCTGCCAGAAAAGGTCCAAAGGAAGTTACTGCTATTAAGGCGCAGCATAATAGCACAAGTGAAACTCTGAAAAGAACAGGGACGTCTGATGTAGGTCTGACTTCTATTAACCTTCAGGAGCTTCCTGCTGCAAAAGAATCTGAAGGGCAGCCTTCTAAGCATCAACACAAAGTTTCTTCGGGTTCTCAGGGAGACCAACCGACTGCTTCTGAAGGAAGTTCTATAATATGCCGCATTTGTGAGGAGGAGGTTCCCACCTCAAATGTGGAAGATCACTCAAGAATATGTACCGCTACTGATCGATGTGATCAGAACGGCTTAAGTGTTGATGAACGTCTTGTAAGAATTGCTGAAACACTTGAGAAGATGGCAGATTCCTTTGCTAATAAGGATATCCAACACTTAGGGGGCCCAGATGTTGCAAAAGCATCAAATTCGAGTGTGACTGAAGAATTTGATGTTCTATCTCCTAAACTAAGTGATTGGTCAAGGAGAGGTTCAGAAGACATGCTTGATTGTTTCCCTGAAGCTGATAATTCAGTTTTTATGGATGACCTTAAGGGTCTACCTTCCATGTCATGTAAAACTCGCTTTGGTCCAAAGGTTGATCAAGGAATGACAACATCGTCTGCAGGAAGCATGACTCCTAGATCTCCTTTATCGACACCAAGAACTTGTCACATAGACTTGTTATTGTTAGGCAAGGGTGCTTTCTCTGAGCAAGAGGATCTTCCACAGGTATCTCTTTGCCAAGTTATTATTTCAGAATGATTAGCCTGAACGTGTGCACACCTTTCGTGGTGCCCGGTGCAGCTGTGGCTAACCCTAGCATTGACTGCTGTAACGCACTCCAATCGGTGCACCATGATTGCCTTTGCAGCACTCTAAGGATCGCTTCTCGACTCCCTTCTCAATGCAATCTCCCACCACTCACTTGTGCTTGAAAGAAAAGCAGTGGTGCTGCATGCTTAATTGGGTAGGAAAATATAATAACGCCATGGAATATGGATACCTCCCTGTTTTTTTCTTTCTTTTTTAATGGGTAATAAGCAATGGTGGTGGTAAAATGGAAACTAATGAGAGCAGCAGTTTCTTTTATATATTTTTCTTACAAAACAGTGGGCACGTTTGGTTCGCTGTATTGGATTAGAGGTGTAATTGAATAGAAGTGTAATGGAATAGAGGTGTAATAGCAAATCAACTGTTTGGTTGAATGTAGTGGAATAGAGGCGTAATAGTAATCTTGTGTTTGGTTGAATGGAATAGAGGTGTAATAGTATAATGGAAAAACTAAAATGACTAGAATACCCTTAGCATAAATTTGTTTTGGTAAATGATTATTGTTATTGTTATTTAAATTTTAATAATATTATTATTATCAATAATAAATAATTTAATCATATTTAAATATAATTATTATTAAATATATTTTAATTAAAATATATAATTTAATAAAATTCTTAATAATTAGCAGAAATTTGTTTTGGTAAATTATTATTGTTATTGTTATTTAAATTTTAATAAGATTATTAATATCAATAATAAATAATTTAATCATATTTAAACATAATTATTATTAAATATATTATAATTAAAATATATAATTTAATAAAATTCTTAATAATTAATATTATTATATGAATTTACTCAAATCATAATATATGATACTGTAAAATATAAATTAACATAATTATTATTAAATATATTATAATTAAAATATATAATTTAATAAAATTCTTAATAATTAATATTCTTATATGAATTTACTCAAATCATAATATATGATACTATAAAAGAAAATTTGAAATAATTAATATTAAATATATTTTAATTAAAATATATGATTTAATAAAATTTAAAATAATTATAACTAATAAATTATATTTTATGAATTTGTATAATTTAAAATAATTATTATTACATATAATTTAATAATAATTATAATTTCATAAAATTCTTGATAATAAATATTCTTATATGAATTTATACAATTTAAAATAATTAATATTAAAAAGAACTAAAAAGCACGTCCCGATGAATTTGGATAAATGATTGTTTAGATGCACTTGAATCAATAAATTCATTCTTGATGTAAAAACCTTTTTTTATATTAATTTATATAATTTAAATTTTCAAAATACTAATAATATAAATAACCACTTATTAAAAAATACATATAGAATGGATCTAGATAAATAGGTGTCCAAATTCAATTGTATCTAGATAATATTCAAATAATAAACATAAAACAGAATGGAATGAAGAGGGCGGGCAGACAGTAAAAATTTTGCCATGAAAGTATGACTGCGGATGCCTGCTAAATAGAATGCATGTCTTACAAGATCCACCTTGTTTCTCAAATGATTGGATAAATTTTTCTTACACAATTATTTTCTTATCATTACAGCCTAATCTTTCCAACCCAGATCACCGCACAAGAGAAAAAGGGGTTAAAACAACAGAAACGGTTCAGAAATTCTAGTCGAGACCAAAAGCTTGGCCATTAAATTCACAAATATGTCAATAGCCCCAATAGTCATTCCGGATCTCATCATCGAATTTCTTTTTAAGCTCTGGATGTTTCTCAAAGTACTCGTCTGCGGTCATGGTGCTGATCTTTTGCTGTTCATAAAAAAAGATAAAAAATTCAGCAATTGTGATTTGGAACACAACGACACACATTTCGGCATTGTTTTATTTATTACCTTAAGTTCTTGAACCTCTGCAATTTCTTTCTCCAATCGCTCGGACTCTTTCAAGGATTTCTCCTCTGCCTCTTTCAATTCTACAAGCTATAACCACAAATAAATAGCACATCATTCGAGGAAAAAACTTGGAGATAGGGTAAAAGAGAGTCAATTATCCTGTTGATTCTCACCAATGCATCAAATTTTGGTTTGTATTGAGGAGTGACGGTGTCAACAAACTTGGGGATCTCTACACCTGCAATGGAAGAGTATATAACATTTGTAACTGTGAATCCCTTAAAACTCCATCCAAACCTTATAACAAGCATGATAAATATGATTACTTCGACTGCTAGAAATTGCAGACAAGTGAGAATTTAGTAGCTAGATGTCTATATTTTCTTCATTCTACTTTGAACATAAGTATAGGAGTATCTCAAGTTTTGGTGTCCAGAAGAATCTGATCACATAATAGCATTATTGAAATGAAACATCTACGGCATTAATCTGAAATTGTTAAATGCTAATAGCATTCAACAAGTGAATTGCACACAAATAAGAATTGTATTTGCAAACAAAATAACAACCAATTTAAACAATGTCCTCATTGGCAACTGATTTCCATTTAACTTTCAGTGAAGTATGGGGCATGGAACTGATCTAGGAAAGATCAAGGAGATCTGGAGCTGGAAAATGATTGATAACTGTGTTACGCAAACTCGAGTGCAAGTGTCAGATCAGGCTAAATGTCCAAAATGGGTATGTTCAACTTTTTTCCAAGAATTTGTAGGGTCCTTGAAGGGTCATATCCCCATATCTATGGTCCAGATATAGGTCAGGCATTGATATTTCCGTAAAAAACAGTCAGAGAAATATAAAGCAATAGCAATAAAATCCATACTTTACTAATACCCCTTCCAAAACCCCAAAAACCGAGAGTGAAGAAAGGAAAGAGCTAGCTACTTAAGGTGACCATATCAGCATCCAACTAAGTAATAGTTCCCTTGTACCATAGAGATGATCTTCAAAGTAACAAATTCAGGAAGTGGCACCGCATGAGGAACACAAACATGTGGAAGCCAAACAAATTATGATTTTACAGACCTGCAACTGATCTAAGCATAACCATATATAGGATGACTGGAAAATTGGATAGAGAGTAGGCCAAATATGATAACTATCAAATTAACTTACTCTCATATGCCTCTTTGTACATATCTACCAGGCGAGAGCCAATTCCTTTTCTATAGTACTCCCAGTCAATGGGTTCAGGTTCCTGCTTAAGAAATCGGATTATTAACAAGATAGGACTGAAACCTTGAACAAAACTAAAATTTCCTTAAAAATGAAAAAAAAATGGTTCCAAAATCAAACCTTGAACAAAAAAATTCAACCTTATTGAAAATTTATTTCAATATAAAATATTAAAATCATCATTAAAAAACTAAAACCCTATAAGATCTAATCAACGGATTAACCCAACAAATCTATGAAAAAAATCAATAAAAATGCTAAAAAGGAGTTAGGGATTAGAGAGAATATAAGAAAAAGACCTGGCTGAATTTGGTTTGTAAAGTAGAGTTAACTTCATCAAAAGTGTGACGAAGAGTAGCGAACTCTTTGCGAGCCTCATCGGAGACTAAAAGCTTAGCCATCCCTTCCCAATCAATGTTCTTTGATGCTTTGAACGCGACATCGACGACTTTCTTCCCCGATCCACTCATTTTTCTCGCACTTTCTCGCTTCCCAAACGCGAGACGGTGGAGATTTGGTTCGAAGAAAACTATTGTTGATGTTGGGAGGGAGAGGGTGGGGTGGAGCAGCAGATTTTGGCTGGGGAGGGTAAAACAGAAACGATTAGCTAATCCTTACTTTTGAAACGGAATGGCTAATCGTTGTTGAAGCAGAGAAAATGAGGAATACATCCGTGTTGTAATAGGCCTGTAATAGGCAATACATCAAACCAAACACGGGATTAAGTGGAGATTAGTGGGGCCCACGGATTAGGGGTGTATTGGCTAATCCAATACACCCAACCAAACACGCTGTAAGTGTTTTTTTTTCGTTTTAAAGTTTTAATATTACAAATACAATCAAGTATTGTATGAGCAACTAAAATATCAAATTAAATCAATGCAAAGCATAATGGATAAAGAATTAGAAGCAACGTAACATAATTCTCATGTAATCACACATTACAATTGTGTATAGTGAGACTTGAACTTAAGTACTCGATGGTTTAGGACCTCATCATATAATTTTGATTATATTATCAATTTTTCAGTTAATATATCATTTGTTAACTAAATTTTACTTTGAATGTTTAATTTTATATTTTTTAATCTCAATTTGATACCCATATCCAATGACACCATGTTTGCTTTAATAAAAAAGATAAGAATTTAATTTGAAAAAAAATATAGGTATCAAATTAACCATTGAAGTCAAATTTAAGTGCTTAATTTGGTAATTGAGACAAAAAAAAATTAACTCAACAGGGTTCATGCTTGCAACTTTGGCCCTTGCACCCCTAGAAGAGCTGTGTGCTCTGCTGAAATCTGCTTGCTTCTGTTGTTATGGAGCATCTCTAACCAAAAAAGAAAACCCACTAAATTTCATTTTGACAAACAAACACGTTGTAAATTTACTAATTTGATGAATTTTAATTTTTATATTTTTTAAATTTTGAAAATTTATTTTTGATCCAAATGGTACCCTTTTAAATTCGTTAGGTCAAACTTTTCTATTAATTTCATACTATGTATAAGTTGTAGATTTATTTGATGTTCTTCAATTTGATAATTTTTAATATTTACACTGCTTGAATTTTAAAATTCCAGTCACAACTCAAATAAAAATTGTTAAATTCATTAACTAAAATGACATAATTTTTTGTGAGTAGCTGATATTATATTATATATGTGATAGTATGTTTATGACCTACAATTATGAAAATGACATAATTTAACTAATGATTTTAATGGTTATTATTTTGATTAGGAGTGAAATTTCAAAATTTGAAAGATATAAAGAGTAAATCTACAACTCAACGATAGTAAGGGGCTAATAGTAGAAATTGACCAAATATTTGTTAGAAGTGACGTCTAAAAGTCACATGGTAGTCAAAATTTGATGCGACCGATCCGGTTCGGTTTTCTAATATATATCATGCTATCCATCCATCCGTGATCCACCTACTTTGCCCCCTTAGATGTCGCATTCTTTCTCTTCAATCTCAAGGCTTTGAACAAAATCCAACTTCTTCAACGCTCTCTTTTATTTGAACAACAAACAAACTTGGTTTTATTCAAGAAGAGAAATGGTTGGTGGAAAAATCATTTAGTGGTGCCTTTCATTCTTCCTTTGTGCTTGAAGAAAACAGTGAATAAATGAAATGGTGTTCAAAAACAAGCTCTTCTTCTCTTCGAAGAAATCGGATTCTGACGGATCAAACAGCCCTCGATCTGCTTCCAATTCCCCCATCCGATCCGACAAGAAGAAACCCAGAGCTTCTACTTCCCAACAGGCCTCCACTTCCACTTCCACTTCCCTTTTCTCTCCCGTTGCTTGCAAGCAAACCCAAGTAAAAGATGGACCTAGAAGCAAGGACCTCAAACCCCGAACACCACCTTCTAAGCCCTCTTCTTCTTCTACCTCCAAGAAGCCCGATGCCAAGGACAGGTCCTCGTCCGAGTCGCCCCTACTAGCCTCCTCCTTGGGTTTGAACCGGATTAAAACCCGCTCTGGCCCCTTGCCGCAGGAGACATTTTTCAGCTTCCGAGGTGAGAAAAGTGCAGTGGCTTCAGTGCTCGGAGCTAGTAACTTGTCTAGGCCTGGACGTTCCAGTAGTGGTGGCGATGGTAGTTCGTCGAAATCAGGTTCTGGGAAGAAAGACGTATTGACCAAGAGGTTATTGCAAGACAGTTTGCTTGATAATGTGAGCAATTCGGATAGTATGTCGACTGGGAGTGGTGGTGGTTGGCACTCAAGAGAGCAGAGTCTTGGTGTGCAAGGGAAGTCACGGTTGCAGAACGGGGAACCATCTTCAGGTGCTGGTACTGTTCCTACTTTGACTCACCAGTGTTTCTTGTATTTCTCATATGCTTGATGTTTCAACTATGCCATTGATGATACTTTAGTGGCAGTATTGTTGCTTTATAGTTATCTGTTCTTATTTTTGTTATCTCCTCTATTCCGGGACTCTTTCTGGATTTCCTTGTTTCATGACCAGTTGGTTGGTAGATGCTAAAACAGTTTATTATGCTTTCATCATCTGTTTAGAATTACCCTATCTTAGATTAGCATTAAAGCTTTGAGCTATTCTTCCGTAGGTCAGAAAGTTAGAAGGCTAGGCAGAATGAACACGAAGCTTAACTTTACCACGAGGCATGATAAGTTGTGGAAGTGCATTTGAATTGGTGCCTTATAAAACTTATTGAGAGATAGAGAGGGTGATGTTTAAGAATTTTACTCTCTAGCACAGATGAAGATGCTAAAAGAACATGTTGCCAGACAAAGTTGCTTTGGTTTGATTGTTGTCACTCTGAGATGATAAAAGACATGCAATGGTTTAGTTAATATTATTTACTTTTACCATGCTCTTGTGCATTTTTCTTGAACAGTTGGCACTTGGCATGTTGCAGAGATTGAATTTTAAAGATTCTTTGTAAAGAAAATTTCCAATTTACCTTTTTTTTTTTAAAGAAAAATTTTAAAATTGTGCTATTAGGTTGAGCTGGTAGAATCCAAATGGAAAGGTATATAATTTGCTCTAAGGATTTCTGTAAAGTTTCATTTATCTCAGTTAATATTAGATTTTTGTCGAGGGAAACATTAGCATATGAAAATTAATTGCTAAAAGTGCATGATATGTTTACTGCTGATCGCAGTGGGTAAATATATCATGTTCAACACAGAAATATAGTACTTGTGATCTTACTGATTCATCTTTTATATTATATTGGATTCTGGTAGGCCTTTCTTCATTGTCTCTTCTTGCCATGTCTCAACAGGATCTTTTTTTTTGAATTCTGGACTAATCTTCTTCAAGAATGAAGAGATTAAAATAGAAAGAGCATGTAGAATGTGGATGGGTGATTAGTAGAAATAGAAATGGTTGATGGGCTATGGATTTTGGGAGAGCTAAAGGGAATTTCCCTAAGATGCTGATATGCTTGTGATTCTTAATATTTTTAGCAGCTGCATTTAATTTGGTATATTCAGTAATCAAACTGCCCCTTAGAGGGTGATGTGATTATAAAGGATATGAAATGAACTGCTTTTCTCATATTGCCAGTTCAAATTGTTGGTTATTATAAAATGCTTCTTATGTAACAAAGTTTTTTGAGTATTTACTGTCACTGCCCCATCTCCACCTATCTGAAGTTCTGAACTTCGATATGGACTTTGGAATACTACCCTTATGATTTGGTTAAAGTACTTTTGGGGCTTTTCTAGTTACCATCTTCTTCCTTCCTAATGTCATAAAGAAAGACCCCACTGCTTTTCTAGTTATGCATTTCTCTGAAGCTGCAACATTTCTCTTGAGTGCATTTTTTTCATTTCTCCTTTCTGTTTTAACTAGAAGAGGATTTTTATTTTAGAAAATTTCTGGGGGTTCAAACTACTTTTTATTTGGAATGCTGGGTCATAATAAAATGGTTTCGCTGCATGAAGGCTTGCTGGCAATTTGTTGTGATTCTTCTTTCAAACGTTGCTTTGAAACCTTGGAATTTTGTTACCAGGGCAAGACGAGTCATCACTTGGGCACTCTGGAGGCTTAAAAAGTTCAGATTTTTGTACACCAGAGGTACAGTAGTATTTTCGTTGATCCTTACTTTGCTGTTACTTATTACTAGGGACAACTGCCTTCTGTTTTCATTTTAAGTTTTAACTTGTGATGGTGTTATTTCTTTCCCAGATTTCATTTGATTGTGAAAACCCAAAGGAATCTGAATCGCCCCGTTTTCAAGCTATTCTCCGTGTTACAAGTGGTCCTCGGAAGAGGTTCCCTGCTGATATTAAGAGCTTTTCCCATGAATTAAATTCCAAAGGTGTACGACCATTTCCGCTTTGGAAACCTCGGCGCTTAAACAACTTGGAGGTTTGTTTCTATTTCTTGCCTCCCATTTTCATTCAGTTATGTGTTTCTAACAAGAATTTTCTTTTTATGCAGGAAACCTTGGTTGCTATTAGAGCAAAATTTGACAAAGCAAAGGAGGAAGTGAACTCTGATCTGGCTATTTTTGCAGCAGATCTTGTTGGAGTTCTAGAAAGAACTGCTGACAGTCATCCTGAGTGGCAGGAAACTATTGAGGATTTGCTGGTTTTGGCTCGAAGGTGTGCTATGACACCACCTGGTGAGTTTTGGCTTCAGTGTGAAGGCATTGTTCAGGAGCTAGATGATAAGCGTCAAGAACTTCCTGCGTGTGTGCTGAAGCAGCTTTATACCCGGATGCTTTTCATTCTCACAAGGTGTACAAGATTGTTGCAGTTTCACAAAGAAAGTGGGTTGGCTGAGGATGAACCTTTGGTACAACTTCGCCAATCTAGAGTCCTGCATCCTGTAGACAATAGAAAATTTTCAGGTGTTCTAAGAGAAGCAAAAAGTTTGGGTTCATCAAAGGCATCAAAAGCAGCCTCGTCTAAGAAATCTTATAGTCAGGAGCAACATGCCTTGGATTGGAGTAAGGACCACGTTGTCCTGCCAGGAGGTTCCGTTGCTCCCATTGATGACACACCAAAGAACTTGGAGTCTCCTGCGAGCATAGACAAAATAACTTCTTGGAAGAAACTCCCAACTCCTGCCAGAAAAGGTCCAAAGGAAGTTACTGCTATTAAGGAGCAGCATAATAGCACAAGTGAAACTCTGAAAAGAACAGGGACGTCTGATGTAGATCTGACTTCTATTAACCTTCAGGAGCTTCCTGCTGCAAAAGAATCTGAAGGGCAGCCTTCTAAGCATCAACACAAAGTTTCTTCGGGTTCTCGGGGAGACCAACCGACTGCTTCTGAAGGAAGTTCTATAATATGCCGCATTTGTGAGGAGGAGGTTCCCACCTCAAATGTGGAAGATCACTCAAGAATATGTACCGCTGCTGATCGATGTGATCAGAACGGCTTAAGTGTTGATGAACGCCTTGTAAGAATTGCTGAAACACTTGAGAAGATGGCAGATTCCTTTGCTAATAAGGATATCCAACACTTAGGGAGCCCAGATGTTGCAAAAGCATCAAATTCAAGTGTGACTGAAGAATCTGATGTTCTATCTCCTAAACTAAGTGATTGGTCAAGGAGAGGTTCAGAAGACATGCTTGATTGTTTCCCTGAAGCTGATAATTCAGTTTTTATGGATGACCTTAAGGGTTTACCTTCCATGTCATGTAAAACTCGCTTTGGTCCAAAGTCTGATCAAGGAATGACAACATCGTCTGCAGGAAGCATGACTCCTAGATCTCCTTTATCGACACCAAGAACTTGTCAGATAGACTTGTTATTGTCAGGCAAGGGTGCTTTCTCTGAGCAAGAGGATCTTCCACAGGTATCTCTTTGCCAAGTTAATTATTTCAGAATGATTAGCCTGCTTTGAGAACTGCAGAAAATGCTATGTACTGTTATATTTACTGTTATATGTATGCCTTTTTAATATGTATTTTATATGTCCAATGCAACAGTATGTTTTTTTATTTATTATTTATTTATTTTATATATTTTACTATACAAGTTTATAGTTTCCCTCCCTTGACCTTCCATTCATACACGGCTCTCCTCTCCTGTTATGCTCTTCCTTTTGATTGTCAGAGTTACTTTTCATATAAAAAACCTTTTTGTCTATGTTGTTTGTTATTTGTAATTTGTTTCCGTTCAATTTTTACAAATACAACTGTTATGCACCACTGTTGGATTGTCAATAGTTGCCTCTGCAGATTGATTATACAGTATTTAAGATGAAAGCCTTAGTCTTAATTTGTTTCAGATCACTTTTGCAAATACAATTCTATGCATTCCAGATACATTACGTATCTGCTTTGAAGAGTCTGGGTTCTGTGACCCTGATGTGTTGCTTTTTAGTATCCAGTTTAGTGTATTTAGGTCTACTTCAGCTGCACAAGTTCTAATTTCTTCCATGCTGTGCAGATGAATGAACTTGCTGATATTGCCAGATGCGTAGCAAATACACCATTGGCTGATGATCAATCCATGCCGTATTTGCTATCTTGTCTTGATGACTTGAGAAATGTCATAGACCGCAGAAAATTTAATGCACTTACAGTAGAAACATTTGGGGCACGCATTGAGAAACTGATCAGGTAAGTATGTTGCTGATGCTTATTCTTTGGCACTAGTAAACACAATGAAGTAGATAGACAAACAAAATAATATTTAGCCATCTGATGAATATGTTGCTGAACATTCTATCGTAAAGAATATTTGAGTTTTGAGCAAAAGGTGCTAATTGAGTTTGTTTTGCAATTTTATTCAGTTATAAATTCAATGTTGTAGGGAGAAGTACTTGCAGCTTTGTGAGCTAGTCGAGGATGAAAAAGTTGATATAACTAGTACTGTCATTGATGAGGATGCTCCCTTAGAGGATGATGTGGTTCGTAGTTTGAGAACTAGCCCTATTCTTTCATCCAAAGACCGTACCTCCATAGATGACTTTGAGATAATAAAACCAATTAGTCGTGGAGCATTTGGACGTGTTTTCTTTGCTAAAAAGAGAACAACGGGGGATCTTTTTGCCATAAAGGTACCTGAGTTTTATTTTCTTTCCCTAAGATCTTTTCTATCAATGAATATAATAGATGTTTCATTTATTGTTTTAATATTTCCTCAATTATGGCACCTCTCTTATTCTTTTAAAGCTTTATTGGTTTGTTTACTTTGGTTGGTTCTTGTGTTTACATCATGCATAAGTAAAAATACTTGAGTGCATCATGCATAAGTAAAAATACTTGAGTGCATCTTCGGTGTTATGATGCATATTTCGCTGCTCTCTTCATTTCTTAGAAACTCTAAACTTCTCTATCCTGAATATTTGTGGAGAGGATTTACTAAATTTGATAACTCCCTATGTTATTGTGATTTGGATCACCTTTCGGGGACTTTGTTGCATTCACATTCCCATTCAGCAAGATGACCTGAAAATTGTTCTAGAAATTTGAGGAAAGAGATTATGCCTAAATAAATTTATTTCTAGTAAATCACTTATCAAAATCTATGTAGCTGTGTCTTTGCATTTTTGCTAGAGTGCTTTGTTGTCAAGACTTGCATGGACTTGGTTATGCGATTTCTGTCAGAAGCAGCTGACTTGGTGGGAGATTAAACCTTCTAATTAGACCAAATTGTTGCGATGAACAAAGTTCTCTTCTTTGTTTATCTGAACTTATTACCTTTCAGATGCTATAGAATCTTCAAGCTACACAATGCACAGACAATTTATAATCAATTAAGGAATATGAGGAGAAGAATCTTGCACAGAAAGTGAATGTAGTATTGTAGATGGCAAATAAAGACTGGAGAAATATGCAAATCTGGAGAGACTGAACTTGATGGAGGAAGGGAGAAGATGTGAGAGATATTTAGAAATAAAGAAGAAACTAAAAAGGAGAAAAATATGTGAAAGTTTGTGGCTTCTGTAAATTTTAAAATTTAATGGTTGGGTTTAAAATAAATAATGTAACGTTCCACTTTCCACCTTGGCATTCCTTCCAACCTCTTTGTTTTATTTGTTCCAGTATGATTCAAGCATGGAGCAATAAGGACATTTGGGCCTCAAAATCTAGTCTTATGGGCTAAAAAGGAGTACTTTCATGAAATACCCACAACCCAAGATAGTAATAGCACATTTTCTTTGCATAAAATATGGTCAAACTACTGACACAGTAATGTTACTCATCTTAACATTTGAACTGGTTTGGGCAGAATTAAATCCTCTTCCTTGTCCCTTTGAAATGCTTACATATGAGTAATTCAAACGAGGAATATAATCTTGGTCCCTTGATGCCTGCAGCTCAATCTGTTTTACAGTGATGGATGGCGCAAGAATCCATGGGGCAGTGGTGCTGCTTTTGATTATTAATCTGGAAAGACAATGAATTTTGGGTTTAGGGTTTGGGAAAGTGGAAAGAAAATGAAATTTGGGGTGCTTGGCAGGAAAGAAAAGTGAGAAAAGGAAATAGGAAAGATTATCATTTGTCACACCTACTATATAACTAAAACAAATTAGTTCAAATTGGGAAAAAAAAAACAAAAAGAAAAATTTTAGTGGTGTGAATCAAGTTTGTATATTTTGAAGATTATCCATCATTTTTTGTATTTTATTTTTCATCTTAACAAAGAATATAACGGTGAAATATACTCATCTTTTTTATTTTCTTTCCTCTCATTTTCAATCATACAAGCAATGGATGTGAAGAAAATTCTATTTTCTTTTCATGACAATGCCCGTAGAAATGTTTTAGCTAAAATTTATTTTTGGTTCCCTGCTTCTCTCTTGCTCTGCTTTGTTTCTTTTCAGGCCTTTTATCTTATTCCTATGTTCTATTCTTATTGTTTTACCTTTTTATATTGTATTAGTGATCATGTGTTTCTCTTTTGTTTTGAAGGCAATTTCTGCTTTGTTTTTATTTATGACTCCCCTCAATATTTCTGCTGTACCATGTTTGTGCCCATCATCTTATTTCCATCATTCTGAGCAGTTAGCTTGTCAATGAGAGGTGAAGGTGGATTTAATTTTCAAGAAAAGAAAATTGTTTGTGCTGTTTGGTGCAGGTTCTAAAGAAGGCAGATATGATTCGTAAGAATGCAGTTGAAAGTATATTAGCAGAGCGTGATATTTTGATTTCAGTCCGCAACCCATTTGTGGTGAGCAGGTCTAGCTTGCAAAGAATTGACTTTATTTGAGAGCTTCTTTCCTTATTCTTACCTTAATCTATTATCAATGTGCTGTATAGGTTCGATTTTTCTATTCATTTACTTGCCGTGAGAACTTGTATCTTGTGATGGAGTATTTAAATGGAGGAGATTTATATTCATTGTTGAGAAATTTAGGCTGCTTGGATGAAGAGGTTGCTCGTGTGTACATAGCAGAAGTAGTAAGTTTTGTTTTTTTTAGTCGTAAGTATTTTTTTGGAAACACAACTTTTGGCTTAATAGATTATGAGGAATATATATTTTGGCTTATGTTAGTTGAAAATCTTCTTTGTTGTTATATGAAGTGTAAAAACATATATACATATTTTTACAGGTGCTTGCATTGGAGTATTTACATTCTCAGCATGTGGTTCATCGGGATCTGAAGCCTGATAATTTGTTGATTGCACACGATGGTCATATCAAGGTAATGGTTAATATGACCTTCCTTGTTTTCCTTCTTTTCATGGGTATTAGAAGATACACATTGCATACGTTTTGTACTTTGTTATTTTCAGTAATTATAACTGTGTCGCTATTGACAGTCACAACGGAAAATATCATCTTTTTTTGGTCAGAAGCAGGATATCATCTCTCTAGTTACAATTGATTGATTATTGTTGTTTTGTTGTTGTTATAATACAAAATATCATCTTTCCTTTTCTGTTCTTTCATGATTTATTAAATTTATTGAGATTACAATGCCAAGTAGAACTGTGTTGTATGGTACTGGCAAAATTCATTATGTTGAAAAGTGAGATGTGATTGAATGGTCAAGGTACTACCTATTTTATTTCAAGCTGATAATTTGTTAAGCAAATTAGGGTACTTTAAAGGAATGTGACATTGATATTAATTTAGTGCTAAATTTTTTTGACCTTTCTTTTTTTTTTTTGAACATACCCTTGCGAACTAATAGTTAAACGTTCCATCCTAGCAGTTGACCGATTTTGGGCTTTCAAAGGTTGGTCTCATCAACAGCACTGATGACTTATCTGGTCCAGCAGTTAGTGGCACATCTCTACTTGACGATGAGCAGCCTCAGTTATCTGCATCTGACCACCAGCAAGAGAGGCGGAAGAAACGATCTGCTGTTGGAACGCCTGACTATTTGGCACCAGAGATTCTTCTGGGAACAGGACATGGTTTGTATAACTTGTTTTAGTTTAAGGTGCTTTAATTACCTTTTTAATCAGCTGTTTCCCTTTAAGGGCAAGTTAGATTAAGATCTACCTCAAAAGTGTGTTAATCTAGAAGCTTAAGCAACTTGGATCCAAATTATTTGTTGATTAAAATATTTTTGACTGATATCTTGGTCATAATTTGCTCAAAGCCTATGGGAGCCGATTGATTGTCCCTCTTTGTTTCTATCCCATATGCTTATGCATTTATTCTTTGGTTGATCATGTTTAAATCTGTACGTTTACCATATCATCTAATTTTCCTCAGGTGCAACAGCGGATTGGTGGTCTGTGGGTGTCATTCTGTTTGAACTGATTGTTGGCATTCCACCCTTCAATGCAGAGCATCCGCAGGTAATATATCAATTCTAGCTGTTGTAGTTCTTGCTGGTACTGGTGTTCTGCTCCCTTTTACTTCTCTTGTTATGCATTTTGTTAGTGTTATCCCTTATCTGTTAAGTATTAGGTCTCCTGTGGTCTTACATAAAGTTAGGCTTCTCCACCTATTACCTTGTAGATTATTTTTTTCTTTGCTCTTAATTCTGTTGATTAGAACTTTGAAGGATATCAACTTTTTACTTCTCTCCCCCCCTCCCAAATATATTGAGATTTTGTTGTGCTGTTGATATTTGAATTACACCATCAGACAGTAGAACTCTTTCTTGCTTTGGAATTCAAATCTCTTTATCTCTTGTTTTCTATATTCCATCATTAAATTTTGGTTTCCATCCCATGGCTGGTTTCCTTTAATCCAGATTGCCTCGAAAATGAGGCATTGTAAGAATGAAGCTATTTCTAGATTAGTGACAAACATGTTTCTAGGTGTTTGTTCAATGAGGGTGGGAAATCAATCATATCCTTGGTTAACATCAATTCGAAGTTCTCAATGCTAGTTACCGTCATAACTTTCTTGTGGTAATGCATGGATTGGAAGACAAGTCTTATGCCAATTGTCGGGTATACTTTTGTGTTCCAGATGTTCCTTTCTTGGCTGGGATGGAAACTGCTGAGACAATATTAGAAGTAAACAACAGAGCACATATATAATATTGGTTATTTCTAGCACCTTGGGCAATTAAGGGGGTATGTCTTCTGTTTGATCGAGTCAAAACTGCATAGCAACTATAGATTGAGCTAGAAGGAACTTTTATGCTTTTATTAATCTTTTGGCACAATAACTGGTGTACCTGGTGCTCTAATGTTGATTTGTTCTAAGTTTGTTTTTTAATAAAAATATTATTATTCTTAAAAGATTGTTCATTTTCTGGAACTGTCAGAGTTCTTAAAAAATGCTGCTAAAATTATTGGTGTGCTATCCACTTACAAAATTTCATTTTAAAGCATTGCCCATTCTTACTTCCATTTTCTTCCATATTTTGGTTATAGACAATATTTGATAATATTCTCAACCGTAAAATACCTTGGCCAAGGGTGCCTGAAGAAATGAGCCTAGAAGCACAAGATCTAATTGATCGGTAAGAAAATTGTTTTATTGATTTCATTTTGGTATTTCATGAGAATTTGATGCATGTCGAAATATATAACTTTTGCTTGTAAAGAGCAAGTCTTAAGTAGTTTCTTGTAACATTATTTCATGGACATTATTGTAAATTGTTGTTTGTGGAATTTCTATCATGCACGGTTTGTAAAGACAATTGTACTATTTTTGTTGAATTGCTTAACTAAAAAAGGTTTTAATCCTATAGATCGAGAAAATAAAGCTGTAAATTTTTTGTTATATCAAGCACCAACTTGGATATATCATCACACGACATATAGTGAAACTCAAGATACAAGACGTGTCTACATAGTGTAATTATCTCTCCATCATGAACTTGAAAGCAACATTTCTAAAACCTCAAGGGGATGCATCTATACACATCTCTGCAGACGTATTTATTGTATTTTATATTTTCTCAATAAAGTTAAAGCTTTGTTTTCTCAATTTATAGAAGCTGAAACCTCTCTTTATAGCCTTATACTGATACAGTGACATACATCTGTCATCTTAATTGTTGCTGTTGCCAGCCCCCGAGATATTTGATGAAAAATTCACCCTGTATTCCTCTATAATTTGTTTTTCTAGAAGTTTCTATGTTTTCTTTTCTGAAGATTATTTATAGATTAAAAAGAAGCTAACTTTTGTGATTGCATTAGCAATTTATTTAAAATTTCTATATCTTGGAAATTATGTTTCAATATCTTATCCTTTTCACAGTATTTTATATCTTCATATGTTAAGAACTTTGTGTGTTTAGCACCATTAATTCTCTCTCTCTCTCTCTCTCACAAACACAGAAACCCTTTAAACTTTTGTAAAATACTTTTTCAGTAAGATAGACTACATCAAGATGTTTTAGCATGGGGTCCTTTAAAATTGCCTGTACCAAGCTTAAATGTATCTTCGGGATCTCTTAGTTTTTTATGGAAAACTCTTAGTTTTTGTTATGCTGTTTTTGTTTCAGTATTGTACTTGGTTCAAGTGACTTGACATGGACTTAAAATTGCTTAATTTATCCAATTTCCAGACTGTTGACAGAAGATCCCCATCAGAGACTTGGAGCCAGAGGAGCATCGGAGGTGATATTGGTTCTTAATATGTGTAAAAGTTTTGAGAATTTTTTTTTCTTTCTTCTTTACATTTCTGCATTTTTTAAAACAATGGGCAGCCTTAGATGATTGAATTCCAAACAATGAAATTTTATACAGGTGAAGCAGCATGTATTTTTCAAAGATATCAACTGGGACACTCTTGCAAGGCAAAAGGTGTCGACGTCTTTGCCATCAGTTCTGAATTATGAGCCTTCTGTTTTTTCAAGTGTCTTATAATTAGTCATAATGCTTTTCATATCTTACAGGCTGCCTTTGTTCCTAGTTCGGAGAGTGCACTCGATACTAGTTACTTTACTAGTCGCTACTCGTGGAATCCTTCAGATGATCATGTTTATCCTGGTAGTGAACTCGATGATTCTAGTGATGCTGACAGTTTAAGTGGCAGTAGTGATTACCTGAGCAACCACCAAGATGAAGTGGTACCCTAGCCCCAGAATTTGCAGTTCCATAAATGATTGTTTATCTATGATTCGTGTTGTTTGACTTTTCTGTTGGTCTGTTGACAATGAAACAGGGAGATGAATGTGGAGGTCTGACTGAATTCGAGTCTATTTCATCTGTCAATTATTCTTTCAGTAATTTCTCATTTAAGGTATTACTTTTCTTTTACCTAGTAAGAGTGCATTAGTAATTGTTTTTATAATTTGCCAGCACTTTAACTGTTGCCAGAATGGCACCTGGAGAAATATTTTAGGTTTTCATTTTTTTAATAAACTTCTAGATCCCTTTTTTTTTCGTAGCAACTATTTTTTTAGTTCAATGTTATTTATAATTATAAAAACAGACATAAATAAAGTCTGGCAGACTTTTTAAATGTTTGCACCATTCTTAATAGTTAATTTGAAATAGCATTGTGGTTTTTTATCAAGTTTTGTTAATACCTATTTTTCCTTGTGGTTGTTAGAATCTGTCCCAGCTCGCATCTATTAACTATGACCTGCTTTCTAAAGGTTGGAAGGATGATCATCCGGCAAATAATTCGAATGCATAGGAAGCTGCTCCTCTTTGTGAGAGCTTCGTTTTATTTTTTATTTTTTACATTAGATCGCTGTGGTATTATTTAACGAGCCTCATCACCCGAGCTGTCTGTATACCCTGTACATGTATGTATTATATTTTAATCTTTGCTACACCATTTTTTTCCTTTTGTTTATATATGTTGTATTGTTAAGTGAAATGATCTGGTGTTTGATGCATGCAGAGATAGAAGAAAACTTGGGATTGTAACCTTTTCAGAATTTTGCTGTTTTCGTAGGTAAGCAACTTTATACTGGGATTTCAGTTTTACCATGCACCTGCTTTGACTCTGATAACCATGATGAACCCTAATTTAGTGAACCCTAACTTACACGCCCACAGTTTCGGTGATGTAAAATGTGATTTTCTCCATAGTCTTCAGGGTAATGAAAACACATCCCTCTATGTTCAGTCCAAAAGTTGTCTGTCATTGGTGGTTGTAAGAATCATCCAATGCTTCTTGAGAAGTAGTAATTTTTGCCTTGCAAGGTAGAAAATGTCAGCTCTAAGTCTATGTGTTATATATTGATGGCCTTATACTTGTGTGAATCATTAAATATGTTTTAAGTTTATATAAATATAAAATATCTTAAATATGATATGACATGATAAAATATAAGAATGGTTAGTTTATGTAACATGTATTATAAATATTTTATGGTTAAATTAAAACTTCAATACTATCCTAATTACAAGGTTTGAGTTGGTCTTTCTCCATCCTTGTCTATGTTTATTCTTTTATCATAGCTTATGCACATGACTCGTGCACCCAAGTTGTTTTAAATATTTTAGAAGAGACAAGTAAGATGCTGAATCTAAACTATTTCTAGGTTCAGGTGATTTTTATAGTAAAATGAAATTCATAATCAGTTTCATCTTGTAAACATGGTTTCTTTTTCTTTAGTGAATATGCTTGCATTTTTTTTAGCAATACGCTTTAATTTCTTTATCTTTTTTAATAGTCATAATGATTTTTTTTTGCCTTCCAACTTTACAAAAAAAAATATTTTATGCTTCCATTTAATTTTTCGCCTTTTTTAACTTTTGAACTTGTATTTTTTATTAAATCACCACAAAATGGATGAAAAATAACGCTAACTTTGTTGATGTGATATGCATGTAGATTGTTATGTCGATGACACATTAACATTTAATTAATTTTTTAAAATTTTAAAAATAGTGGGAAAAATAATTTTTTAATATTTTTATTTTTGAAAATAGTTTTTATAAATTTTTTGATATTTTTTAAATTTTAAAAAAATTAATGAAATGCTAATATTGTCATCCACATGGCAATCCACGTGTATGAGACGTTAACAAAGTTAAAAAATGTTAATTTTTCTACTCATTTTGAGGTGATTTGATAAAAAAAATACAAGTTTAAAGGCTAAAAAATATAAAAAATTAAATCGGTGATGAAAATAATTTTTTTTGTAAAGTTAGAGGACGAAAAAATCATTATGCCTTTTTAATAATAGAAACAACCATCTTTCAAGAATTTATTTTTAGATTATTAATTCTTTAAGTTCACAAGATACGTTACATTTGATTTTACATTTTTATTTTTAATTTATTAAATAATTTATATGTTTTGATAATTAGGAGTAGGAGTGGAGTTGTTAGGGATTAAAGCTACGCTCAACACAAATATTTTTGTCACTAGACCAATAAGTTATTTGTATTAAATAATATGTTTTTATTTCATATAATTAATATGTAAAATAATATTGTTCAAATTGTTGAATAAGATTAAACTCATTAACTATTTTAATTATAAAAATATTACAAAACAATATGTTACAAAAATGTCTAAAAAAATTATAAACTACAATTAAAATTTGTATGAAAAATGATAAAATTCAAACCTTCTTTTGTGACTTCGTCTCTTTTTTTTTTTTTTTAAATTCAACTTTTAACTTTTAATTGTATGAAAATATTAAAGAATCAATTAAATCAAGTTGATGTTCAAAAATCAACAAAACTAATTATAATTTAAAATAAATTCATAAAAATTCCATTGAAAGTGTAAAAATTATTATCTCAAATCTAAAAGGAAAATCCTCTATGTCGTCATGAGCAATTCGAAAGTCTTTTCAAATGAATATATTTGTCTACTAGAGTGGTTTAAACACCCATTTATATATTTTATTAAAACATCAGAAAAAGTATAACTCAGACCTGAAATATTTTATATTTGATATTGCTGCAAAATGTCATTTTAAATTTAATATTCTTTTTTATAGAACTATTTATAATTATTTCTCAATCTATAAATATGAAGATAATGCGTTTCAGTTCATTCAAACTTATATTCTCTTATATTGAAAACAATACTTATATCAATCAAGTTAAATTTTAATTAACAACTTTATAATAAAAAATTTAACCCTCGATCTCAACCATGAATGAGTCTCGATTTCGAAATCTCAAAATTATTGAACATCTTTATTATTAAGCTAAAAATCTTATCCTCCCAAGTTATTATATTCGTATTATTCTATAATATGCCTTCCCGACAGCTTTAGCATATCATATTCTGGCATGGCATCTCAGCAGTTGTATTGGTTAAAATATTATTACCCTTTTTTCTACTTCCACATGTATTTTAGGCATCTAAATGATTGTCCATCCCCTACAACCTACATTCCATTTTGAATAAATAATAAATTTAAAGTGTACGGACCGCAAGCTCATAAGACTTGTATAATTATAGCTACTATTCCTACTTACTTTTCAAACAAGTAAAAATAAAAAGAAATATCGAAAATGTAAATTTAAGTACGCTGAAATACATCATTTTCTTATTTATAGATTAAGAAAGAAATATAAATAGTTCTAAATATTGTCTATAGTAAAATTATTTTAAAAAATTAGAAAAAGAAAACAGATAATCTGATATTTATGTGAAGCGGTGGTGATGCTGTGCTTCCACTTATGGACGAATAAGCAGCTGCCTAATAGATAGACACCTTTCTATTTTTGATGGAATCCTAAGGAGTTTTTGGTCACGCCATCACTTCCTTTATTTTTCATATATATATATATATTTGTTGTATTTAAGTTTATTATTAAATCAATGTAATATTAAATTAATAAAATATAAAAATTAAATTAATATCGAATGCAATCAAAAATAATTATGTCATTTAATTAAATTTTTATTTTATTTTTTTAAAATTAATATATATTTTAGAGTGTGATTATTTTTATCAATATTATTATTTTCACTCACAAAGTGGTAAAAGAGATTTTAGTATAATTTATCCATTTCTCACGCAAACATATAATATTAATTTTTATACAATATTTAAATCTCGAATTAAAACCTAAAAAAAAATTTCCTTTGAGAAATTATATTTATTTTAAAAAATAATTATATATGTATATAGTATATATTTTAAATTTCTTTTTACCTATTTTAAATTTTATTTATATATTTAAAAGGGATTCACTTTTTTATATGTCGTTATATTTTTTTTCAGTTAATATTTTAATAATTTTCATATTTGATTATATATTAATTAATTAAATTTTTTCACTTTTTAAATCTTAATTATATATTAATTTCAGTTAAAAATATTTTAGAAAGGAAAAAACACTCAAATTTAGAACAAGTCAAACCAAAGCTATAATCATAAAAAAGGAAAAAAAATCTAAATATTAATAAATAAAGAAACATTCAATTAAATAACAATTTTTATTTTTTTATTGATTCTGATCATATTTATTTATTTTTATACAATATCTAAAATTACTCATAACCCTTTTTTAATTTATCTTAAATAAGAAGATAATATAGAACTAATACTCAATCGATTAATTTTAATTTTTATTTTAAATAAAATAATTATTATATATCTATATTATTTTATTTAAAAGATTAATTAAATTAAGAATAATAAACATTATTAGGATCCTGATGAAATGGCCTATGCTTGCAAGCAATAAACTTGGCTGCAAAAAGTCAAAAGTACAACTCAGACTCCTAGAATATCCTCGTTGTCTGGTTTCCACAATATTACGATTCAGATTCACTCTTTTTTTCTTTTCTAAAAAAGAACTCTCATCTTCATTCATCCATCCTTCGTTAGACATCCATGGCTTCGCTCAAGTTCAGCCACAGCAACGGCAACCCGTTTGCTGTCACTCGCCATGTTACTCCCAGGTCGACTCGGCCCACTCGGATAGGATTTAAGATTTTTGCTTCTGATAATCATTCTGAACCTGATTTGAGTGTTTGCGTGAACGGGCTGCAAATGCCCAACCCTTTTGTAATCGGGTCGGGTCCTCCCGGTACAAATTATACTGTGATGAAGAGAGCGTTTGATGAAGGCTGGGGCGCTGTGATTGCCAAAACTGTAAGTTTCTTCTTTTTTTCCTTTTTCTTTTAATTTTGTTTTCTTTTTCTTTTTTATTAAGGTGGTTAAAACGCTGCTGTAGTTTGATCCATGAGTAAAATTGTTATTTAGATCGTATTGATGCATTGGACAAGTTGAACTTCGTCTTTACTTACAGTGTCTCAGCAATCACTCAGACTGAACAGTTCAGTGGAGGAAGAGATGTCTACTTAATTTTGTATCTTAGTATTTCCAAAAAGAAGATGACAGAATCAAGAAAACGATCAATCAGGCACCGAATAGTATTCTTCAAAGTTCATAAAATAGTACAAGTTTTAAGCAAAAATGGAAAAAGAAAATTGGGATTAGTATTATTCTTACAAAACAATGCCTGATCATACGACTCTTCGGAGAAAAATGCTTAAAAAAGAAAAAAAAGGTATCTTGAAATGAAAGCCGCATTTACTGTTTTCATTTATACCATATTTGTACGGATGTTATTTAAATAAATATAGATTTCTATCTTATAGATTTGGTTTAAGGTAATAAACCTGGGATGAGGGTTAGTTGGGGGTAGCCTGCATGTTTGGCCTTAGGTCTTTTTCTTTTTTGGATCTCCAACTCTAAGCATTTCTGAATTGGTGTCTGAGACTTGCTCTTTTGTGTCTATATGATCTTGGGGTGCACAATGGGAGGAAGTCTTTTCCTATCTTAAAAATACCATCCTGTTCCTTACATGAGATCGCCAAATCCTATTGGCTGAGCACGTACCTTTTGGGACATGTTCTCTCGTACTAGATATAATAAGGAAACCAAAATGCTGTTCTATGCGGTATTAGCAACATTGGTTTTTAAGCATGTTTACCCCCCCCCCTCTTTTCTTGTATACATCTGGAATATGCCTGTTATGCACATTTGCATAGTAAAAGTTTTATCTTCGATACCAATTTGTTCTGCTAGGTGTCGCTAGATGCTGCCAAGGTTATCAACGTAACTCCAAGGTATGCCCGGCTACGAGCAGGAGCTAACGGCTCTGCCAAAGGACAGATAATTGGGTGGGAGAACATTGAATTAATCAGTGACCGCCCTCTTGAAACTATGTTAAAAGAATTTAAGCAACTGAAAAAAGAGTATCCAGACAGGATTCTGATTGCCTCCATTATGGAGGAATATAACAAAGCTGGCTGGGAAGAACTTATTGATCGAGTAGAGCAAACTGGGATTGTAAGCTGTATTCTTCACTTAGATTCTATGTTTCTTTATTTCTCATATTTAAAATACTTAGTCATCAAATGACATTGTTTCTAGGATGCCATTGAAGTTAATTTCTCATGCCCTCATGGCATGCCTGAGCGTAAAATGGGTGCAGCAGTTGGGCAAGATTGTGCACTATTGGTGGAAGTTTGTGGATGGATAAATGCAAAAGCTACTGTTCCTGTATGGGCGAAGATGACTCCTAACATCACCGACATCACAATGGTGTGTTTTCTTTCTTTGTTAATTGAGTCACTGCTTATGTCGAGTTTGCTTTCCAATCCTGATGTTTGGTAGCATGACTAGCATCTTATGTTTTAGAAGCATGTTTACGCGTTTATCATGAATCAAGAATATGAGATGCTTATTTGGCAATGATGACATCTTGTCTCTGTCTGCTTTGCTTAAACTTTATGGCACGTTTCATAACAGTTCCCATTAGTCTGAATGCATTCATGTGTAAGACTAACTACTCAATTTCTATCATGTATGAGAATGTTCTGTAGTTGGCTCCCAGGGAGAAAAATATCTATATCTCAAAACTCTCGACATTTGGGTATTTTGGTAAGTTGAGCCGCTATTAAGCACCATATTCATCAGCACAGTAGTTTCTGAAAAATCGCCATAAATTTTCTAATCTATAAACAGAGGAAAAGATAATATAAGCTGTAACTTCCAGCCATAAGCTGATTCATTTAGGACTAAACTGTCTTTTTCTTCCATATTGTTGCTTGTGTAAGTTACTGTTGAAGATAAATGTAAGTGGATGCCCTTGGTTGTTTCTATGGGTTGGAGATATTGAGAAACAATAACAAAAATGATTGCAGATTGAAAACTTATTTGTTCTTGTTTTTGTTGAATAAATTTCCATGATTATCAGGGGAGGCAAACAACTAAATGGAATTTTATTCCTAGCGGGAAAAGAGAGGTTTTCATGATATTTTCCTGAATTTGTATTAGGCTAGATTTATTTGTTTCTTTTTGGTTGAAAGTTAAATCAATCAAACTGTTAGGCCAGCTTTAAGTTCATCGCTGATTGATATAATCCATGGTTTTCTTGAGAACGCAACTCATTAGTAACTCTATCTCAAAACTTTGTGATTCTGTTTGATTGTTGAGCTCAATTGTTCCTGTTGAAAGAAGTGATCAAAGCACAATTCTTTAGACTTCCCATTAGAAAATGCATCCTTTTCTATTTTCCTGATTCACGGTAAGATTGATTTATTGTTGATAAGTGATATTATTGTCCTTTTGTGTGCTTTTTAGCCAGCAAGGGTGGCTTTGAGTTCAGGTTGTGAGGGGGTAGCTGCTATAAATACTATCATGAGTGTGATGGGAATCAGTCTTGATACTTTACGGCCAGAGCCCTGTGTTGAGGGGTTTGTATTCTCAAACAGTCTTTTTTTCAGTGTCTCAAAATATATCGCAGGAGATTTTATGCACTGTAAACTTCTTTTTACAGCTACTCAACTCCTGGGGGTTATTCTTGCAAAGCAGTCCATCCTATTGCACTTGCTAAAGTGATGAGCATTGCAAAAATGATGAAGTCAGAGTTTAATGACAACGATTACTCACTTTCGGGCATTGGGGGTGTTGAGACGGGGGGTGATGCTGCTGAGTTTATTCTTCTTGGTGCAAATACTGTCCAGGTAATAATTCTTATAATTGGATTTCCACTATAATGTCACTATTATCTCTTCATGCCTCTGGATAAATTTGTGTCCTTTAAATGATGTCTTAGTTTTTCAATCTAAAGCTCATAGCTATATTATGCCATTGAAATATGTGGTAATCACTTCGAATGATTAAGGCTTACCTTGGTAAGATAGATAAGAAGGGGGTGAAGCAGAAAAACTTGTTAACCAAATGGTTGAGTTTCAGAATGAGATAGTGGTTATAAATTTTAACCATTTGATTAACAGGTTTCCTTTCTTACTCTGTTCCATCTTTCCTGCCAAAGCCTGGATGCATATAATTACCCAATGCTTTATAATCTTGTTTATAGGATACGCCTCGGAATGAACTAGCCTATTTTTTTTGTCTTTGATAATAACTAGTTTGGTGGAAAGCTATGGAGTAGCTAGTTCTCTGGAAATTTCTGGTGATATCTTGACAATTCTACGTCATGCATTAATATGATTAGCTGAGAGCTGTGGTTGTCTACAGTTTTTGAACTAGTATTTGTTTTGTTTTATTATTTATGAATTCCTGAATTCCGCAATCAATTTTTTTTCGAGGGTATCCATGATCAATTTCTATATTACCTGCTTGGGTTATTTAGGGTATTTAACATAAGGAAGAACTTGATTATTATTAAAATAGTTTGTCATAATATAAAGACTAATTAGTATAACTTTAAACTTGAAATTAGAAGGACAAGTAAAAGTCTCGAAAAAAAAGACCTCTTCAGAATAAGTAAACAATTTTTCTTGCCTTTGCTGAAAACAAGTTATGTGAGGGACTAAAAATTACCAAGTGAAATTAATTTGTTACTAACTCATGTACTAAAACATGTTGAAAAACTAATACTCTTACCCAATGAAATAACATATATGTTTTAAGCTTGCTTTCATCATCATCGCATATGCTTGTAGGTCTGTACTGGTGTTATGATGCATGGCTATGGCCTTGTGAAGAAACTCTGTGACGAGCTCAAGGATTTTATGAAGAAGCACAATTTCAAATCAATAGAAGATTTCAGAGGGTATATGCTTTGTTTCTTACAATGGAAATTGCACAAGTACAAACTTCTAGTTGGATAATGCATCTGTCTTTGTTGTCTCAGGGTTTCCCTTCAGTATTTTACGACTCATACGGATTTAGTGCGGAGGCAGCAAGAAGCAATACGAGAGAGGAAAGCTATCAAGAAAGGTTTGCAGTCCGACAAGGAATGGACCGGAGATGGCTTCGTGAAAGAGACTGAGAGCATGGTTTCCAATTAATTGCAGTACCAAAGTAAGGCTTCTCCAGCGAATACTGAAAAACAGATGGTTTTTAGTTATGTTTGGTTGCATTGTAGAAATGGTTAATCATCTGAATGATTGAAGGTGCGGATGTAAAAACTAAGGTTATTTAATAAAGGAAGTGCATAATGATTTTGAATAAGATTAGGTTTACTATCCTTGGAGCTTTAGTACGTTCGGGTATTTATTATCCGAGTTGGCTTTACTTTTAAGAATAACGAATTTTAATTTGCAGTTAATAGATTTGGATTCGTTTTGCTTTTGCGGTTTACAAAAATAACTTTATTTTTTTATCATATTATTAAAATGGCTTTAAAAATAATTTTAATAGAACTTTACAATTATTTATCAAGATATTTAATTGATCTGATATCTCTATCATATTAATTTAAAATATTGTTTATATTTATATATATTTAATGGTTGAATTTTTTTACATAAAATAAAATATTAAAAAATTTTAATTTATGATCTACGTTGAAGTGTTAAGATTATAAAACTATAGTAATTGTCGAAACCGTTTTTTTTAAAAACAAAAATTTTAGTTTCGACTTAAAAATAAAAACTGGAGTCGCCACCGATCCTTTATTAAGGTGTGATCGGCCCACCTTAAAAAATAATTTTGGTTTGCGAAGTTCGAGAAAACAGGCTCGGGAGTCAGTTACGCACAAGGAAGGATTAGCACCCTCGTAACGCCCAAAATTGGTACCAAATTTATTTTTTTAATGCCTTGGTGTCGAAAATTTGAAAAGATTTTAAAAAGAAACTTTTTATTTCATGTATGGATTAAAATAATAAGACATTCATATTTCAAAGAAATAAAACACCACACCCAGTGAGTTAGGGCACAATGTTTTTAAATCTCCAAAATACCCGAATATTGTCTTTTGCTTTTGAAAATTCTTATCTCGAGAAGAAAATGTCATGACCAGTAAGTTAGGACCCAACATTTTTGAATTCCCGAGAATAAGCTTTTATTTGAAATTTGTGAATTTGTTGCAAAACAAATACTTGGCTTTCTAAATTCATCGAAAAATAATCGAAATCCAGTAAGTTAGGACACGATCTTTCACGAGAATCATGAATGCCAAATATTTTGGAATTTATAAAATAGGATGATTTAAATACTTTGAGAAAATCAAAATATATTTTTTAAAGGGATGCTAAAAAAGGGGTTAAAGTATAACATGAAACGGGTACTCTAATTTCAAACATATATGAATGAATATTTACAAAGATATATACATAAAAGGTGAAATGGAATATATTGATCAAAATATGATAAAAATGCATGTATGTATTTGAAAATCGTGAAAATAAAAAAATGTACATGTGAATCAATAAAATAAAAATATAAAATTATATATACATATGTATTTACAAAATAAAGAATGTGTAAGTATGTATAAAATATGAGCATGTGAAAGAAAAATAACAACTATAAAAAAGAAATTTTAAATATGTGCGAACGAAATGTATGCATGCATGTATAAAAGCTTAAAATATATATTAAATATGCATGTATGTATGAATGACATAATAACAATAATAATGTTAATAATGATAACAATAAATAAAATAAAATAAAATAAGAGTATAGCATAATTATGATAAGAAACTAAAATGGATTAAATTGAATTAAAAACAAAAAAATGGGGTAGATTCGAAAATAAAAATAAAAACAAACTTGAACACGCGAACAGCTATGGGGGACTAAAAGGGAAATTATTCCCTCCCTCCAAAAACGCTGCGCAGCAGTGGGTTAAATTGAAAAAACAAATAAAAATTGCAGCTCAATTTAAAAAGAAACAAAGCAGGTTTAATTGCAACGCGCCACGAACAGGAGGGACTCAATGCGCAAATAGACCATGTGACGTCAGAGCGCGCGGATCCTCCCCTTCGGGCCGGGTCACCGCGCGGGTCAGGGCCTGGACGAAACGGCGCCGTTTTGCATGTTATTTAAAACAAATTTTTTCCTTTCAAAATCATTCAAAATTGAATGAGGGAAAATAAAAAAAAAATTAAAAAAAACAAACAAAGCTCTCAACAGGTGCTCTGCTAGGGTTTCATCCCTAGCGTCCTCGCGCCACCCCTCGGCCCACGCCGGCGCTTCGATCACGACAGAGATGGCCACCGGTCTGGCGTCCTCGGTGAATGGGGTAAGATCCTTCCCCTTTTCTTTGTTATCTTTTTAAAAAACGCAAAAAGAAAAGATAAAAAAAAACAAAGAGAACCCGATTCACCTTAAAGCTTTGTACTCTCAGTGTTACTTTCAATTTTCCTGTGTATTTCTCCGTTCATCAAAAATCGTCCCCTATTTTACAGATTAAATGGCCTTTTATAGGCCGAAAAGAAAAAATAAAATAAATAAATAATATATTTTGCTTGTTTTTTCTCCTTTGGACTCCTTGAGTCCGTTTTTGCAGGCGTTCGTGGAGAGGTCGGCGCGCGTGGAGAGGGGTCTGCCCCGAGTTGTGCGGCACTTGGAGAAGCTGCTGGAGGCGTTGAAGGCGGCGCTAAGCAAATGCAGCTAGGGTTTATTTTTTTTTATTTTGTGCTGGGTTTGATTTAGGGTAACTTGGTTTGGGCTATGTCAATGGGTTATTGGGCCGTGTAAAATGTAGGCCTGTTTATTGTTTTTTTTTTGTTTTGATTTATTATGTGGGCCCAGGCCGATTGGGCCCTATTACAGCTGCCATTCTTTGCTCATTGTCGTGCAACAGGAATGGAGCAAAGACTACAATGCCCAATTGTGCCTGGTCTTGTAGAGCCTCTGTAATAGCCCGATTTTAGGCCTAGTCGGAACAGTGGTTTCGGGCCCACAAATCCGACGAGAAAAAAAATTTAATGGCCTGAATTTTCAGAGGTGTCGGAATGGTGATTCGAGATCACTAAATTCGACAAATGGGTAGAAAATATTATTAATTTAGTAAGTATAAGTTAAATGTGAAGTTAGGAAAATTTTTGAAATAGTGAATAGCGCACTAGAAATAAATATTAAAATAATTAGAATCGAAATGAGGTATCAAGACCTCGGAGATTTTAAACCGAGCCATAAATATTTTTATAAATATTTATGGAGTGTTAAAAAGTTAGTATTAAAGTTTCGTTAAGAAATTTTAAAGTTCCGATAATTAATTGAACAAAAAGGACTAAATTGTAACAAATGCAAAATTTTGGGAAATGATTAAATAGCTTAAATGATAAAAGGAAGAGGGGTTAAAAGGCAAATAGACCCAATGTCTATTTGGGCTGGACGGCAAAGGCATGAAATCAGCAAGAAAGTAAGAAGAATTAAGGGTAAAATTGGAATATTGCAAAATTTGCTTAATAAAGTTAGGACCAAAGAGGAATTATCTAGATTTCTCTTCATTTTTCTGAATTCTCATCAGCTAAAACACCATGGAAGGGTTTCTTCAAGCTGGTTCTTCATATTTTTATTACAAGTAAGTTCAATTCTTGACTATTTCTTGAAATTTTTGTATTTTTATGACTTTTACAACTAGGCCCACTTGTTAAATTCATTAGTTTTTGATTTTATGAAAGAAGTTGAAAGTTGATATGAATATGTGCTGGAATTATATGATGATTTATCATGAAATTAGAGCTTTAAATTGTTCATATGCTGATTTTATTGAAAGAATTGAATAGAAAGTGAATGTTTGGGACCTAATAGTAAAAGAGTTTGAAGATAGAGTTATATGTGGAAATTCTGAATTTCAATAGTTGTGTAACAACTTATAATGTCTAGGTAAAGTATTAATTGAGAAAATTAGATTAATTGAGGGGTTAATTGAGAAAGGACTGAATTGTATAAACTGTGAAATTTGGGGCAAAATGGAAATCAACATTTTGCACTAAAGCAGTTTTGGACAGCAGCAGTAGTGTAACTTTGAAAAATCACCAAAAATTTTAGAGATTTAATTAGAGGATGAATAAAATATGAAACTAAAGCTTATTTAGTCTAGTTTCTTATAAAAGAAACGGTGTGAGCAATGGAATTGTAAATCATGAGATATAATAGATTTTGTGAGACAAGATCAGAATGAATTCGGGTTCCCCTGTTCTGACTTTGGAAAATCATTAAAAATTGTAAAAAATTATTATGAGTTATAGTTTATATGTTTAGAATCCTTAATGAGTCTATTTTTATAAAAAAACAAACGAAAACATCATCCGGATTCTGTACAATGAGATAATTAATTTTTAGTGAAGAGTGGTCGGAACTGTCAGACAGCAAAACAGGGGAAACTTTAAAGAATAAAATGTACTATTTGGCTGAACCAAAAATTCTGAAAATTTTATGGTATGAATATATGTGAGTCTAGTTTCAGGGAAAATTAACGGATCTTAATTTGGAGCTCTATATCCCCGGATAAAAATAATTTAGTGACTCTGACTCGGATAAATAGTTTTGAATATACATGTGAGTGAATAGTGAAATTATAGCTAATGTTGTTTAAGTGTGTTATAGACATTAAGGATGTGGAATGGAGAGGAGGAGGAGGAGGAAAATTGGGAAATATATGAATGATTTGTGTATAATTGGTCATATGCTTGATTTTAATTGATAAACGATGAAATAGAAATGATGCTTATATTTGTGCATTATTGGTCATGGTTTAAGCTCATGTGTGAAAATAAAAGTTTCATGGTATGTGTGTATGATATATTTGGTATATGATTTGGCATGAAATGATGTCATGAATGGTTTATGAATTAACACATGTTGGTAAGCCTGATACATGAATAAATGTTGTGTTCATCCATGCTTATAATGCTTATGCTATACGTGTATTTGGCTAACATATTTGGTGTATATGCTTAGACTTTGGCCATGTAGTGGCTAGATTATGCCACGTTAAATTTATAAGTTATGCATTGAAATGGTTTATCGTGTGGTTAGTTCCAAAAAGAGTTATGTTTAAATACACTAGCTTGCAACTATGGTTGAATGATATACTTATATCTTGTGTGATGTGCATAGAAACAAGTGTGGAAAGATAATGAAATAATAAGTTCATATGGCTGAAATTTAATGATTAAATGTTAATTTCATGAATTATATAATGTATGATGAAATGTATTTATTGTTGAAATGAGAGTAAAATAAAAATGCGAAAATCGAATAAATGATCAAATTAAGCGGAACGCCGGATTTGAGTACTTCTGATCAAGAGACAAAGTGATAAGTGGTAGCTTTAGCTACACTTATCTGATCAAGTGAAAAAGTGATAAGTGCTATACTTATCTGATCAAGTGAGAAAGTGATAAGTGGTAGCCTTAGCTACACTTATCTGATCAAGTGACAAAGTGATAAGTGGTAGCCTAGCTACACTTATCTGATCAGGGACAAGTGATAAGTGATCATACGTAAGACCATAGTTATACTATGGCAAAGTGAAAGTGAAGTACTCAATTTTCCGTAACCGTTCCCTAATTTGATTAAGGATGGTAAGTGACAAATGGGCCCAAAAGAATTAAAGTAAATGGATAAGTGGTAGTGTATTTATATCAGGACGATGTTGTTATTCAAGCTAAAGTGATATTTTCATTGCAAAATTGAGAATTTCATAAATGTGTTATTGAATGGTATAATCAATAAACATTGAGTTAAATGGTAAATACGTATTAGTGTTGAACTTGATGTCATTGAATTGTACGTGAATTAAATGGAAATTGCTAGTGATATGATCTAAATCGTGAGCATGAGAAATTGCGAATTGAAGGAAATGAAAATGAAGCATTAAATTGCATGAGTATGTATCGGGTCTCGTAAGCCCTAATTATTATGATTATAACATTTTGAGGATATACTGTGAAAAGTTATAGGAGCATGTTAATTATTTTGAAAGTTTTAATTTAGATGAAATTTTATAACTCGGTTAAATACGTTTACAAGTGCATGTGTTTTGGTAATGCCTCGTACCCTATTCCAGTATTGAATACGGGTAAGGGGTGTTACAGCCTCAACTTCTTCAATACTTCTCTTCTTTAGATAGCCGCGTTCCTTCTTTGTGGCTTCTCAAAAGAACAAAATTTACTATCTTTAGTCTGCTCCACTGCAACTTCAGGGAGATAAGACTTATAGCTTCAACTTGTTCTGCTACAGCCAAAAGATAAATCTTGACGCGACCTGCTCTACTGCAACTTCCTAGAGATGAGATCTGCGGTTTTAATCCAATCCACTGCAACTTCAGGGAGATATGATTGATTTCTTCTGTCTATTCCACAGTTGCCCCGTGAGATAGAATTACTGGCTTCAATGTACTCCACTGTAACCTCAGGGAGGTAAAATCCACCATCTTTGATCTGCTCCATTACTGCTTAGGGAGATAAGATCTGTAATCTTCAATCTATTCCACTGTTGCCCAGGAAGATAGAATTACTGGCTTCAATGTACTCCACTACAACCACAGGGAGGTAAAATCCGCCATATTTGATCTGCTCCACTACTGCTTAGGGAGACAAGATCTGAGATCTTCAATCTATTCCGCTGCTGCCTAGGGAAGTAGAATTACTGGGTTCAATGTACTCCACTGTAACCACAGGGAGGTAAAATCCGTCATCTTTGATCTGCTCCACTACTGCTTAGGGAGACAAGATCTGTAATCTTCAATCTACTTCGCCACCAATATGGGAAGATAAAATTTGTATCTTTGATCTACTTTGCCACCAGTATGGGAAGGCAAGATCTGGTATCTTTGATCTACTTCACGCCAGTACATGAAGATAAGATCTGTTTTCTTCGATTGATCTGCTTCGCCACCAGTATGGGAAGGCAAGATCTGTTTCTCTGATCTACTTCACGCCAGTACATGAAGACAAGATCTGCTTTATCCTTTGATCTGCTTCGCCACCAGTATGGGAAGGCAAGATCTGCTATCTTCAACCTGCTCTACTGTATCCGAGGGAGGCGAGGTTGGTGTCTTCGATCTGCTTCACTGTCGATGCAGGAATGCAAGATCTGTTATCATCACTAATCTGTTCTCTGGGGAACATGACCTGTATAATGAACTTTATGAACCTAATTATGCCTAGTGATTAGGATGTCATGATCAGAATGAATCAAATGCTCCTAACTAGACATGTATGAATGACATTTGAATGAATGCAGAATGTCATGAAAATGATATTTTAACGCTTGGGTTATTATTACTCCAAGTTTATTAAGGTTTCATCACTAATGTGTTATCACGCCTTCTTGCTCAGCTAGCGTCTTCAAAGAAACACTTAGTCAGATTGCCCCACTGTAACCTTCAAAGTTTAATCCACTGGGATGCAAAAATTTGTACCATCTTTCTCTCGTTGTAAACCAAGATGTAAAAGATTTGGCCTTTTTCTCAATCCTCTGCTATCACAATTCAAGGATACGGGATGTGAAACTCTTTGGTCTCTTACACCATTCCCAGGGTGTTGTACCAAATGCTCAAGCACAAATGAAGAAATCTTCTCCAAGAGCAACTTCTTCTTATTATTCGGTGGTCATTTGCTTGCTTGTTCATTGAAGCTTTGTCACAAACATGACATCTTGCCGTATTGTTCAATCAATGTTTTAGACAGTAAAAACTCAAAGGGATAGTCTAAATTTAGACTTTTCCTTATCAGATTTCCAACCTGGTTCGTTCCAAACAATAGTCCTGTTTCAGGTTCCTGTATTATTTAGAAGCTTCTAGAGTAATATGCAAAACTTCCATTGTGAAAGTTTTATTAGTCTGTCAATCATTATTCTAATGCAACATGCTTGCAAGAGATCATAACAATGGGTAAGAATAGAATTGGTTCTGAGCATAGCTCGAAATGAATAAATTATCAAAGATAATAAAGATAAATGACAAAAAAATGGATTTAGAAATGCGTATCTTGGAAATGAATGAAGTGTTCCAAGAATAACAAAAATGGTATAAGGATTAGGTGCCCCAGATATCGTAGCTTGAATTTCTCTGTACAAACTTTCTGAAGACCATTCTGAGTTTAACATGTGTTTAGAAGTACTTTGTCGATGCCCCAAGACGTCGTCCACCCTTTCCTGTTGATTCAGGTATAGCAAGACCACTGCATGCCCCATGCTGATCAGTATTTGAGCTGCTCCGATAATCTCATGCCCCATTCTGATCAATATTTGAGTCGCCCTTTTCGGGTTTTCAACTCAAATCCCCTTTGGTCTAAGGCGCCCTTTGCGGGTTTTCACCTTAGCCTCTCCATTTTTACTTTTTCATTTTTCATTTTCATCTTTTCATTTTTCACATCACTTTTTTTTGGACTCAAACTTCCCTTTGCGGGTTTTTACTTGGTCCTCTCATTTATTAAGCGAAGTACTCTTGACTGAATCTGAGTTTACAGGACTTTGCAGGTTTATCATCTATCTCGCTCAAAATCAAAGCTCCTTTGGAAAAAAAAACATTCTCTATAATCATAAGGTTCATCCCAATTTGGCATCCGCTTCCCTCCAAGATATTTTTTTTGTAAAGGAAAGATCTTCAACATTTGGTCACCCTCGTGGAATTCTCTAGGATGAACCTTTTGTTATAGGCTCGCATCATTCATTTCTGGCACATCTGACTGTGATGAATAGCTTTTAGCATTCTTCCTTCTATCAAGTTCAATTGATCACCTTGCGATTGGATCCGTTCTGCTTCATCAAACTTGCTCAGCCAATACCCGGAGAGAGAATTTCAACTTCAATGAAAAAATCGTGATAAACTGAAAAGACTGGCATTGCCCCGGTAGAGTTTTCACTGCACCATTCATGATATTCACCTTGAACATACTGTAAATTTCTGACATCGTGCTGTCGTTCAGATTGTAATGACAGCGTTTAAACCGGGCACATCCTAGTATGACCATATGAAGACACCTTTGAATGCTTGAAGTAACTCAACAACGTCTTGCTTTGTTTTTTTCCAGTTATGCATGCTCCCTTAAGGTCACAGTCTCTATTGCCTCATTTGTTTCTCTTATTGTTTTACCATCTTCAAAAAGTCAGGAGATAAGCTACAGTTTATGACATCTTCAAAGTCATGAGATCCCTCTAAACACATGTCTCACTCTAAAGGCAATTTTGAGTCTGTAGCAGCGTCACTCATGTCATTGATATTTGGGGACCCATAATGGGTACCAAAGAATATACAAAAGAATGCATGATGAATGAATGAATGAATGAATGGTTTGGCAGAAAAAATCCAAAAGAATGAAAAAAACGTAAAGAATAAAAGAACATTTACTCAAAGATGATTGCAATAATGTATTTCATTAAAATAATAATGTTCAGACGTGAGCCTATTTCACAAAGAAATCCTTATTGCTTCTAGGCTGAAAGCAACAAGTGTGTTCTGAACATTACTCTAACAGACTCTAAATACTTTAGGGGTTTCCTCTGCAGTCTCATTATTTAGAACACCTCTAAGGCGAATATCAATGTGCAAATTTCTCACCACTTCTTCATACATTGCAGTCCCTCTAACCTCAACCATGATTGGGTAACGGATTTTCTGCACTTGATGAGTCACCAAACTTGACAATACCCATGTCGATGAGTCTTTCAACCAGTTTCTTGAAGGCAGTGCAATTCTCAATCGAGTGTCCCATAATTCCCGCATGGTAGTCACATTGTGCGTTCGCATCATACCATTTGGGATACGGAGGTTGTAGAGGCTTCACAGGAAAAGGGGAAACCATATGTGCATCAAACAAATTTTGATACAGTTCTTTATACGGTACTGGGATTGGCGTGAATTTGGGCCTCTCTGTGTTTTGTCCTGTACCAGCTTCCTGTCTCGATGAACCTTGCAGGTTAGCAGCCCTCTTTCTTGGCTGACTCACAGTAACTGATTTAGAGTAACTCATGTTGTTCACTTCATCTTCTCTTTTTCTTGAGATTGACCTCTTGTTACTCACTATGTCAGAAAAGCTTTTTGTGGCACTTCCTAACATATGTGTGATGAATGGGGCTTTCAATGTATTTATAAAAAGCATCGTCATTTCTTTCTCTAAGAGCGGTGGTTGAACTTGTACTACGACTTCCCTCCATCTTTGTGCATACTGCCTAAAGCTTTCGCTCGGCTTCTTCTCCATGTTTTGAAGGGTAATTCTATCAAGAGCCATGTCTGTCACATGACTATACTGTTTCATGAATGCTTGTGCCAAGTCCTTCCATAAACCTATCGTGGTACGGGTCAGCTGATTGTACCACTTAGATGCTGCCCCTGCTAGGCTATCTTGGAAACAGTGTATTAATAGCTGGTCATTGTTAACGTATCCAGCCATTCGCCTGCAGAACATGGTGATATGAGCCTCTGGGCAAGTCGTCCCATTGTACTTTTCAAACTCCGGCATCTTAAACTTATGAGGGAGCACCAAGTCTGGAACTAAGCTCAGCTCTTTGGCATCAGTGCCTCGATAACTCTCAGTAACCTCCATTACATTGAACTTCTCCTCGAGCCACTTGCATCTTTCTTCTAACTGTTTCGGTAACTCCTCTTTCATTTTTTTCTTCTCAACCACTTCATCAAAATCAGGAATGGCAGAGTTAATAGGATTATTTTCGGGATTAGATCCCGGTCTAGCTTGGAAGCTCGAAACACCAGCCCAAAATTGCTGCGGCATGATGGTGACAGTAGATTTACGCGGGAATTCAGCTTGAGTTCGCATATGTGGAGGGGTGAAACCTGGAGGATAGAGAGGTTCATCATCATTTCCCTCATCGACATTTGCCATGGGGCCCTTTCCTTTATCACTTCTCTTAGTTATCAGTTGGGTTAACTTTGCCACTATATCTTCTTGGGATTCTCGCATCTTCTCAGACATCTCTTGTTTCATCTTGTCTAACCGCTCTTGCAACTGTAGCTGAAGTCGGTCCTGTATCTCCTTTTGACACTGCTCGAGTTTTTCCAATCTCTAATCCATGTCCTTAATCTTTGCTCAAGTACTGTAACGGTGTTTGGTTGGTTGGTTGGTTTCCAGGTTAACTGAGCAATGATTTTAGTTAATTAGGATCCTTTAACTGTGTTTAATGCATATCATGTAATGAAATGCAAATGCATAAAATGAATGCAAAAAGAGACGTTGATTCATGTTCAATTTTTTTACTAGAAAGCTTTATTAGAAAACAAATCTCTTTACATAAAGCGGACATATATATGCGGCTTTACCCTCATACTCCAAGCGAAGACATCGACCCTTCAGATATTAAGATACATCTCACGAATTTGATCTCCTTTTTGTTTGATCTAGGTCGTAAATCCTTGCTCATTCACGTTCATTAGCTTCTTTATGAGATTGAGACCTTTGATGACTTTTGAATAAACTTTGACAATTTGGATCCTCAAGTCATGCAGCAAAGTCGTATACTCCTCTTTTTAGGCTTTTAGTGCCATGTTTTCCTCGGACCACCGTATTATCTTCCACCTTATCAAGAAACCCGTATTCCATAACAAGCTTTCTAATCTAGTAATCAAACTCAAATCAACATCTCTTTTCTAAGATGCAAATGCAATGCAATCATGATGTCATGCAATCAAAACAAAATAAACCCAAGTCAGTATCACACTAAAAGATATAATTCAATACAAACATGAAATAGCAAGAACACTTATTCAGGAATCCACTAGGGTTTGGTATAGCTCTACCTAGGGCAAGTTCCTAAAGCTCACTATATGAGGCTTAGTTTCTAAAGTAAGGGTACCCAAACCAGCAGATTCCTCAATCCTCACCCATTATAGGCTCATGTGGATCGAGTTCAGTTCAGGGGGACACATTTCCCTATGGCTGCACGGAGATGAAAATCTCACGAAGACATAAGTACGGATGTATCCCAGAAGCGGTCCACTACCCTGCACGGAGGTGAAAACCTCACGAAGGACTAGTTTCTCGCTCCCATTTAAAGGGTAAAACTGACCATGTAATGCAAAAATGCAAAGTAGCCAACATTCCATGGTAAAAAAAAGTGCGAAGGGAAATCATGATTTTAAAACCCAAATTTGATTTTCGATCACAAGACAAACAAATAACCAATTTATGGCTCGACTCTCTAGTGTCCCCAGTGGAGTCGCCAAGCTGTCGAAACCGTTTTTTTTTAAAACAAAAATTTTAGTTTCGACTTAAAAATAAAAACTGGAGTCGCCACCGATCATTTATTAAGGTGTGATCGGCCCACCTTAAAAAATAATTTTAGTTTGCGAAGTTCGAGAAAACAGGCTCGGGAGTCAGTTACGCACGAGGAAGGATTAGCACCCTCGTAACGCCCAAAATTGGTACCAAATCGATCTTTTTAATGCTTTGGTGTCAAAAATTTGAAAAGATTTTAAAAGGAAACTTTTTATTTCATGTATGGATTAAAATAATAAGACATTCATATTTCAAAGAAATAAAACACCACACCCAGTGAGTTAGGGCACAATGTTTTTAAATCTCCAAATACCCGAATATTGCCTTTTGCTTTTGAAAATTCTTATCTCGAGAAGAAAATGTCATGACCAGTAAGTTAGGACCCAACATTTTTGAATTCCCGAGAATAAGCTTTTATTTGAAATTTGTGAATTTGTTGCAAAACAAATACTTGGCTTTCTAAATTCATCGAAAAATAATCGCGATCCAGTAAGTTAGGACACGATCTTTCACGAGAATCATGAATGCCAAATATTTTGGAATTTATAAAATAGGATGATTTAAATACTTTGAGAAAATCAAAATATATTTTTTAAAGGGATGCTAAAAAAGGGGTTAAAGTATAACATGAAACGGGTACTCTAATTTCAAACATATATACATAAAAGGTGAAATGGAATATATTGATCAAAATATGATAAAAATGCATGTATGTATTTGAAAATCGTGAAAATAAAAAAATGTACATGTGAATCAATAAAATAAAAATATAAAATTATATATACATATGTATTTACAAAATAAAGAATGTGTAAGTATGTATAAAATATGAGCATGTGAAAGAAAAATAACAACCATAAAAAAGAAATTTTAAAAATGTGCGAACGAAATGTATGCATGCATGTATAAAAGCTTAAAATATATATTAAATATGCATGTATGTATGAATGAAATAATAACAATAATAATGTTAATAATGATAACAATAAATAAAATAAAATAAAATAAGAGTATAGCATAATTATGATAAGAAACTAAAATGGATTAAATTGAATTAAAAAAATGGGGTAGATTCGAAAATAAATAAAAAAACAAACTTGAACACGCGAACAGCTATGGGGGACTAAAAGGGAAATTATTCCCTCCCTCCAAAAACGCTGCGCAGCAGTGGGTTAAATTGAAAAAACAAATAAAAATTGTAGCTCAATTTAAAAAGAAACAAAGCAGGTTTAATTGCAACGCGCCACGAACAGGAGGGACTCAATGCGCAAATAGACCATGTGACGTCAGAGCGCGCGGATCCTCCCCTTCGGGTCGGGTCACCGCGTGGGTCAGGGCCTGGATGAAACGGCGCCGTTTTGCATGTTATTTAAAACAATTTTTTTCCTTTCAAAATCATTCAAAATTGAATGAGGGAAAATAAAAAAAATTAAAAAAACAAACAAACAAAGCTCTCAACAGGTGCTCTGCTAGGGTTTCATCCCTAGCGTCCTCGCGCCACCCCTCGGCCCACGCCAGCGCTTCGATCACGACAGAGATGGCCACCGGTCTGGCGTCCTCGGTGAATGGGGTAAGATCCTTCCCCTTTTCTTTGTTATCTTTTTAAAAAACGCAAAAAGAAAAGATAAAAAAAAAACAAAGAGAACCCGATTCACCTTAAAGCTTTGTACTCTCAGTGTTACTTTCAATTTTCCTGTGTATTTCTCCGTTCATCAAAAATCGTCCCCTATTTTACAGATTAAATGGCCTTTTATAGGCCGAAAAGAAAAAAATAAAATAAATAAATAATATATTTTGCTTGTTTTTTCTCCTTTGGACTCCTTGAGTCCGTTTTTGCAGGCGTTCGTGGAGAGGTCGGCGCGCGTGGAGAGGGGTCTGCCCCGAGTCGTGCGGCACTTGGAGAAGCTGCTGGAGGCGTTGAAGGCGGCGCTAAGCAAATGCAGCTAGGGTTTTTTTTTTTTTTGTGCTGGGTTTGATTTAGGGTAACTTGGTTTGGGCTATGTCAATGGATTATTGGGCCGTGTAAAATGTAGGCCTGTTTATTGTTTTTTTGTTTTGGTTTGTTATGTGGGCCCAGGCCGATTGGGCCCTATTACAGTAATTGTATAAAAGGTAATTTTAGGGGATCAAAACCAAAAAATAAAACCAAGTCTGATCAGTTTTGGGCTTAAGATCTAACAATCCACAAAATAATGAAAACAATGAAAACGAAAAGCTTAAATTAAACCTACCCCACTTGGCTGTTGTTATCCTCAAAGCGTTTTAATACATTTAGAAGATCAATCGCCTTTCTTTGTGGGTTAAGCATTTCTTGATTCGGCTAACCTCCTACCTCCACTACTCAACCCCTACTTCCTTTCTTCTTTTATTGAATTTTTATTATCTTAATATTTTAACATTTAAATATTTAAATATATTTTAATTATTTTTCGATAACAATTAAATGTATAAAATATTTATTGAAACTCATCATTCATTTTGTCAAAATATCAATTATATCCAACTTTACAGGAATATATAAAATTGATTAATTTTCCATCAACATAATTTCATCTATGTGTTATTAAAAATAAAAAAGCACACAATTTACCAACTTTAATAGCGCATTTTTAAAATGCATTATAAAAACTTTAATAATTAGTTTATAAATATATTTTTATAAATTTTAATTAAATTAAAATATTTAAAAATAATTAAAATCAAAGTTTAAAAGAATTAATCTAATAAATATGAAGTGTGATATTTTTTAAAAGTAAATGAAATGTGATATTTTTAGTGGGCCAGAGGAGTATAATATAAATGGTTAACATCTAAAAGTTAAAATATTATGCACTTATTATATTTAGAATTTAATTTCTACAACTTTATTTTAAAGATTTATTTTTTTTATTTTTCAAATTAAAAATTCAGGTCTATTTTGAGTCTCACTCTAAATTAAACTCCCAAATCATCTGTGAAATAAAAATAATATACAAAGGGAAAAAAAACTATTTTTCTTAATTTTTCTCTTATAATAATATTATTGATTGTTATTTTAGTATTGGACTTAAACACCAAGTGAGGCAGGTTTTATAAGTAGTATAGATAAAACGTGAAACCAAAAACCCTTCTCTGTTAAATCTTCCCTTTGAGTTGGTGTTTACAGACATGTCTTTGCTCTCAGATCTTGTCAACCTCTACCTCTCAGACACCATTGAGAAGGTCATTGCTGAGTATATATTGTATATTTTTTTTCGTTTTTGCTTTCAATATTTCTCTCTTTTTTTTTTCATGTCTTAGTATGTCTTGTAAGACCAAATTTATGCCCGGGCCTAAAATTACAACCCAAATTCCAAACCCAAAAAAACAAGGCCCAGATGGTCCAAAATTAAAACAATTTCAGCAAAAAATCAGAAACCTAGAAACCCTAGTGCGCCGCATCTTGCTACCCATGTGCCTCCAGCGTACTCGTCGCCCGAGGTCTGCCACCGCCAGCCACCTTTGCACCAAAACGGCAAATCTTTGCCTCTGTTGACCGCAGCATCTGCAAAGGAAAGCCGAAAGAAATACCTGCAAAAGAAGAAATAACAGCAAGGCAAAAAGAAAAGAGAAAAACGAAAAAATGTAAAACATTTGGTTATATAAGCCACCAACCCAGAATGTAAAAAGGGGGGATTTGGATTGAAAAAAAATATTGAAATCAATAAAATCAAAAATCTTTGAACAGAAGGTTTCTTTTCTTTATCTTTTTCATTCTTTTTTATGATTTGTTTCTGTCTTTCTCTTTTTATTATGTATGTATATATATGTATATAAGAATATATATAAAGAACGAGATGCAATCTTACCTGGACTGGTGCACCGTCAAAAGCCTCCATCTCCTCTACTCAGATCGGAGAGAAAAGGGGAAGGTTTTGCGCCGAAACGGCGCTCTTAGGAGGCCTTCAGTTTTTTTTTTGAGTATTGTTTAAAGAGGGATAAGGTTTAGGGTTTTCTGAAGCAGTTTAAAAGAGGGATTAAACGACGCCATATAGAGCCTGCTTCAGTGGCTCTAAAACGGCGTCGTATGAGGCCTTTAACCCGCGCGTGTGACCCGACCCAGGGGAGGATCCGCGTGTTTTCTTCAAGTGGAATATTTTCGCAATTAGTCCTTTTAATTTTATATCGCTTCCATGTAAGTTTTCCACATATTTTCGATTTGGCCACAAATTTTTATTTTTGATTCATTTTAGTCCACATCTAAGCGCAGCGTTTTGTGGCTTCAGGATATTTACCATTTTGGTCCCCCCTTTTTTGGCGCGTTATATAATTTAGCCTTTTTTGTTTTTTATTTCAGTTCCGCCCCATACTTTAGACTTCACTTCGATTTAGTCCCCTTTTAACATTTACACCATTTTCTTTATATTTTTATCATTATCATTATTATTATTATCATCATTATTATTGTTAACGTTATTATTACTAGTAACTATTATTCATTTGCTTATACTTTTTAAAACTTTAGGTGTTGCTATTTATATAACAATGTATCCATACATATTTTTATTTGTTTTTTTTGTATATATATATACGTATATATTATTTTTATTTGATACTTTATACTCTATGTACATATATATTCCATAACTTTTTATATTTGTATGTATACACACATACTTATATTATATATATATATGTGTGTTTTTAACTTAAGTACATACCTATATATATACCCACCCTTTTATAATCTATATATATACGTGCCTATTTTTATAATTTATATGTATTTATATATTTTCACACATTTTTTAAATTGTTTATATATATGTATATATCCATATTTTCACAAACACATTAATACCTGCTTATATATTGTTTTATACTTTATAATTCCAACATACGTGTATATATATATGTATTATATTTCTATTCCTTACAATTGTTTTATTTTGTATTTATTTCATTTTCTTTATTATTTTGAATAAATATTTTAATTTATTTGTATATGTATGTTTTTTTATGATTATAAGTATGACTTCTATTTATTTTGTATTGCTGCTATTGCTCGCATCATTTTCATACTTCTGCCTGCATTATGATTTTATCAACTCTCGTATTTTTACTACGATTTTCGTATTTCATTTTGCTCGATAACAACATTTGTTTAAAAATTGGCGTTTCGTGATTAGGTTTGAGAAAATTATACCCTAACTTACTGGGTTTCGATTTTCACGATAAATCTAAATGCACGAATTTTTTTTAACCCAAGTTTTAAACAATCTCGGGATTTTAAAAAGAAACGCGTCCTAACTTACTGGTCGTGATCACATTTTCAAGCCTGAGATGATTAAAATATCTTTTCAACGAACAAATTTTGGAGTTTTTACGTATCGGGAATTCGATACATTGTGTCCTAACTTACTGGATATGATGTTTTCTTTCTCGAATAACGTGAAATATGCCCATGTTCCTAAAAATTTCCAACATTTTAATACGAGGATCGTACTTTCAATTTCTTTAAAGTTCTCAATTTTCGGCACCAAAACATTAAGTAATCAACTAGGTACCAATTTTGGGCGTATCGAGGGTGCTAATCCTTCCTCGTGCGTAACCGACTCCCGAATCCATTTTTCTGAATTTCGTAGACCAAAATCGTTGTTTTAACAAAAATTAAACCGTTTATTAAAAACAACCACTTTTCGAGGTGATCCAATCACACCTCATAAAAAAGATTGGTGGCGACTCCCGTCTCATTTTTCAAAACCCAAGTCGACCCCGTTTTCAACCAAAAAATGGTGTCAACATGTCTCTTTTGCTTTAAAAAACTGAATCAATGCGACTTTTTCTCTGCTGTATGTGACCAATTATGGAAACAGGATTGGTGGATCTGGGATAGACCTTAGAAGCAAAGCCAGGGTAATTCTATTATCTCTTCTTCCATTGGAGTAATACTCTTTTCTTTTGTTTTTAGTTACTATTTTGGTTTTTGATTTATATGGGTGACATACAGACTCTTCCTGCCCCTGTAAGTGATCCTCAAAAGCTGCCAAAATGGAACTACGATGGTTTAAGCACTGGCCAAGCTCTTGGGAAAGACAGTGAAGTCGTCTTATAGTATGCTTTTTTGCCTTTTCCATTTCATAAATAACTTAGTTGCTTATCAACATTATATATTATATACTATATATATATTTATGTTAGCCAACTGTTCTTTTTGGTTTCTAAAAATAGCCCACAAGCAATATTTAAAGATCCATTCAGAAGGGGCAACAATATTCTGGTATGTTCCTATCATGTCATGTATGAGTAACTATTAACGAACAATATTTTTGACTCATTAATAAATAATAAAATCCATTAAATGTTTAGGTGATTTGCCTACACTCCTGCTGGTGAACCAATTCCAACAAATAAGAGATATAATGCAACAAAAATATTTAGCCACCCTCGAGTTCTTGCTGAAGAACCCTGGTCTCTTCTTTCAATTCATGTCTAGTTGTTTGGATAGATTCTTTAAGTTGTAATGTATTTTATTCTTTTTTCCTTTTATGCAATAAATAAAATATATCTATGGGATAGAACAAGAGTATACTTGTTAAAAAAGACGTAAAGTGACCAATTGGGTGGTCTATCGGTGGTTATCCTGGACCAAATCCATGAGAAACGAGAGTGGTTTTGAAGTCATCAAGAAAGCTATTGAAAATCTTAAACTGAGGCACAAGGACCACATTGCCGCATATGGGGAAGGCAACGACCGCCGTTTGACCGGAAGACATGAAACGACCAACATTGACACCTTCTCATGGGTACCATCCAATTTGCTCCCAATCTTATCCTCCCATAATTTGGGTTTGGCAAAGCACATATGGAAAATGAACATGTTTTTATGTTGCAGGGAGTGGCGAACCGAGGAGCTTCAGTAAAAGTAGGAAGAGACACAGCGAAAGAAGGCAAATGGTACTTTAAAGATAAGAGGCCAGCTTCAAATATGGATCCATATGTTGTCAATTCTATGATTGTTGAGACAGCCATCCTCTGCAAACCATAAAGCATTGGACATCAGATGCAATATTGTTGATTGCTGGCAGTTCGTATATGGGTAAACCACTCTACATATATATTTATATATATATATTACTTACCTTATTTTTATCCATATCTTTTTATTAAAATATTTTACTAAGAGTTCAAATTTAAATAGATGACCAACTCTTTTGATAACATTTTAAATTTAGTATAAATTTTAATAATTTAGTCATAAAAAATAGTTGTGGTTTAATTTCGTTTTTTAAATAAAAACCCATCAATTTCTTCTAAAACCTTTTGCATTATTTATATTTTTAATATAAAAAAATGTTATTAGATATATTGGAGATCTTTTTAATTTTCAAAAAAATCACTATTTATTTAATTTTTATTTTTTTAAATATCAATAAATAACCAAATGGCTATCCATGTATAAATAATGGGAAGGGATCATACATGGGATTTTTTGGATTCATCTAAATGTAAGAAGGCGGTTGGATGCAAATGGATATTTGTTGTCAAAGCAAACTTAGATAGATTAGTGGTTAAACTCAACTTGTTACAAAAGGCTATGCTAAAATTTATGGGTTAGATTACTTGGATACTTTTTCTCCTCTGGTTAAATTTTCTTTTGTTCATCTATTTATTTTCATAGTAGTTTTTTGTATTTGGTCACTACATTAGTTATATATATAAATGATGGTTGTCGATTTTACTAATATAATCCTACACTTAATTGGCAAATTTAAGCAGTATAGAGAGTAGGGTCGATCCCTCAAAGACTGGGTCTACTGCAAATTGTTTCTCTCTCGACCAGATTTATGTCTGGGTAGTTGTCGTGCCCAAGAAGTTTGGGGGGATAAAATATGAAACCTGAAATAAACAAAGTAAAAAGTAAAAGCTGAAGGCAATTAAATAAAAAAAGGTTAAGTAAATTTGAAGAAAAATCAATTAAATTTAGCTCAGCTTTAGGCACGGGTTTTTCCGTCTTTGAACCAGTCCTCAAAATTAGATGAACTCCTCTTTTCCAATAAGCTAGTTATAGTTACCAAGAACGCCTCGGACACCAACTCTTCCTTGAATAAATTAGTTATGGAACGTCCTATAACTAATCCTTGCCGATCGAACAACCTTCGAAACGTTCGTGATTTAGAACTCCAATAGCTTTGCATTGTAGAAGAGCTTAGCTCGAACCAATGCCCTCAACCGCGTGGGATATTTAAATTCGGTTACTACTTCCCTTAACGAAACCAAACAGCAATCCCCACTTGACATGCCAATGTGTTCACGGAAAACCGACTAGACAATCGATCCTTTCGGAATTCTAAATGTACGTCTAACCACACTAACTCAGACGACGTCCTTTTGACTTAGTGTTAATTTGACTTTTTGAGTTGACGAAGTCATACTTTTAATCTGAAGAAATAATAAATACTAAAAATTAGGAGTTAAAGTGCTCGGGTTCGTAACTCACAGGTCTTTGACGAGTTTAACACCGACCTATGGCTGAAAAGGGTTTAGTTGACTAAAGTTTGGGGCATGCTGGAGTTGGGCATATCTGGAGAGGGTTGAATAAACGAAATAAGGTTGAAATGGGTAAAAAGTGGGTGGCGTGGTTTAAGTATGTGGTTGGAATTTTTAATTGGGTATAAGAATGGAATGGTTTTAGCCTACTAGAAATGAAAAATGGTTTAAAAAATAAAATGTAAAAGAGGGTGTGGGTTGGTGACGTAGGGTTTGACTTCTAGTTCAATGTTTCCAAAGATGCAAATTAATAAATGAAAATATAAGAAACCAATGACAGCAAATAAATTTGCAAGAAGGAAGGGAATATTATATTTAAAAGATAAAGCTTGATGATGAATTAAACACAATACCATCTATTTATACTAGTGGCTTTGAGCGAATTTTCCTAATTAAAGGCCACTATACATAGAAAGTGCATAAAATCAAGGGAAAAATATTCCCATGATCCCAAATATCAAAATAAATCCCTACATATTCTCTTACTAAGTCAATCAGAAAATTTCAGCCAATTACAACTTTTCAAAATTCCATTTTAGCCCCCCTTCTTTTGCTTCTTCCTTCAATCTAGTCCAATTGTTTCCCTTTTTTTTCTTCTATTTAGCCCCAAATTGCACCCCTGTATAAAATTCAATATAAACATGGAAAAAAATCAATGGTGCATTCTCATAAATTGACCAATTTAATTACATAAAATATGTAATTTCAGCATTTAATCAATAAAATACCTTTATCCATGGAGATCTCCCAAAAGAGGTATATATATGGATTTGTTGCTTAATGGGGCGTATGAGAAGATTTCATCGAATGAAATCTTTGTATGGATTGAAGTAGAGTCTTCATGCTTGGTTTAGAAAATTCAGCGAGGTAGCTCAATAATTTAGGTTAAAAAAAAGATGAGACCATTCAATCTTGTATAGATGATTGATTACTAGAACCATTCTCCTTGTAGTATATGTTAATGATATTATCATTAAAGGGGATGACGATGTAAGAATTATGTCTCTGAAGTCTTTCTTGTACACCAAATTCCACACAAAAGACTTGGGTCAATTGAAGTACTTCCGGGGAGGGGGTAGAAACGATGAGTTGAAAGGAGGGAATTTTTCTCTCTCAAAGAAAGTAAGTCCTTGATCTTTAAAAGAGATAAAAAAAATTGGTGGCAAAACCTTGTAGGACCCTAATGATTCCAAATATACATCTTACAAAAGATTATTGTGACTCATTTAATGATCCTAAGAGATATAATAAGATTGTTGGGAAGTTAAACTATCTCATAGTGGCTCGTTTAGACATTGCCTTTGTAGTGAGAACTGTTAGTCAATTCATGTCTGCACCTACAGTTAAACATAGACAATTCAAGAAAAGATTTTAAAGGAACACTATTTTTTTTTTTTTGAAAACTTAGTATCATGAAAAAGTAAAAAGTAAGTTGTTATATCTCAATTTAGGGGAATACAAGGCTATGCCATTATCCACAAACGAAATCATGTGATACATCATCTTTTAACTAAAATTAAGTTGAAGCATTAATCACCAACAAAACTTTAGTGTGATAATCAAGTTGTTCTTCGTACTACATTTAATTTAATTTATCATAAAAGAACTAAACATATCAAGATTAATTAATTGTCACTTTATCTATAAAAAGTTAGGACAATGTAATCTCCTTTGGTCATACGAAGATAGGAAAACAAGTTTTTAGTGCGTTTACAAAAATATTCACTACACCAAAACAGGCTTTTAGCGGCGCTTTTTTAGGCCTTTAGCGGCGTTTTTTAGCGCCGCTAAAAGCATTAGCGGCGCTTTGAGAAGCGCAGCAAAAAATGCCGCTAAAGGTCAAGGTCTTTAGCGGCGCTTTTCTAACAAACGCCGCTATAGATCGGGATCTTTAACGGTGCTTTTCTCACAAGCGCCACTATAGCTCAAGTCATTTAGCGACGCTTTTCCCACAAACGCCGCTATAGCTCAAGAGATTTAACGGCGCTTTTCACACAAACGCCGCTATAGCTCGATACCTTTAGCGGCGCTTCTCACAAAAACGCCACTAAAAATATAACATTTAAAAAAATTATTTTAATCAAATAATATTTATTTTTATGATAAATATTATATTATGTTTTATTTTTTAAATTTAAACTTTAAATATACTTTAAGGATAAAAAATATTATTTAAATTAAATTTTTTTATGAAAATTTTAACTTTAAAACAAAATATAAAAATTAATGAATTTAATTTTAGAATTTAAAATAATAAATTAATAGCACAATTAAAATTCAAAAGTTAGAAAAGTTGTCGCAAATATTAAAGTAAAAATAAAAATTTAGAATCAAAACTAAAATAAATAATACATATGAGAAATAGACTGACTAGTTGAACTTGCCTATGACTATACACATTGCAAGGTAATAAAAAATACAATGCATTTTCTTAATCAAGTAAATCTTGGTAATAAAAAATACAATGCAAACTACATCTACTACATTCCTGGTTATCCAATCTTCATGTACCCTGCTGAATTGGGAAAATAATTATTGTGCGTTAAAACAAAAATTGATATTGACAAGTTAAATATGAAGGGGAAATAACATGAATGCAAAAATTAATACTCGAGGAAATTGACAACTTAGCTATCTCAACCATGGAAATGAATTAGATATTGAATAAGAGAGATTACAGCAATGAAACCAATGAATTCCTAGTTTACATATGTATGTGCCACTGGACTTGTTAAGTGAAGAATGAGAACCAAATTTTTTTCAATGACTACAGGACATAAGACCAAGAGCATCAAAAGTTTCCAAACATGAAACAACTAATCTATTAAGCAAGTCAGAAAATCAACGAGCTTATTGTTTTAGCTAATAGTGGAACAAGGAGACAATTGAGATCAATTGAGACTAACCTCGGCTGAGATGCAGAAGTTTCACAACAATCAGAAAAGATCACCTTGATATACTTATAATCTTTGCACCATAAATAATCAAAGTAATAATTATTGATATTATTCACCTTGTTGCCTAACCTCACATAATAATCAAAATAAATTTTAAAACCGCTCAGAAATTTTAAATAGATTACATCAACATATATTGAGCATAGCAACCTTCTAAAGAGAAAATCAAACAAATCAACTAAACGAACATAGAAAAATTGATGCTTCAAACCAAATCAACTGTCTTTAGTACTTCATACAACACAGAAGCAATTCTACATGCATCTAGCAACTTCTCTCCATGACTAATCCAGAAAGAAAAAGGAAACGGAACAAAAGTGAATAACACGTTAATTTCATGTAGAGGACATATTTTTTGTATAAAGAGCATGCCTTAAAAAGTAATTTAAAAACAAACTAATTATAACCTTTTTTCCTCTTTCTTTCCCTAACTTTTTTTTCTTTTTTCTCTTGTATTCTCCTTTCTTATCCTCCATTACTTTCCCAAATCCATCCTCTATGGGGAAGGAGTTTAGAACAAAAAGGAAAATAGAAGATTTTAGAACTGCCATTTCATCACAATGTCAACGACATTTAACAAAATTAGACAAAAAAAATACAATTTGGATAACTATTTTGTAATTTTTTTAATTACATGACAAAAAATAAAACTTAAAGCATAATTGTAGCTTACCCAAAAATTAATAAAATTTAAGTCATGAATAAGTATCTTTTGGCTTTGCATCATTGATTCATGTGAATAAAAGGCATCACTTCAGCCATGTAATTATTATATGATTCTCAACGCCTTTCATAGAGTTATTCTAATAATATTGTTATTTAAAAAGATAAATCATGAACAATACAAAGCAATATCTAGCACCAAACACAAAACAAGTATCAAATATGAATATAAATCCGACACATTATATTATGTAGCATATATATGATAAAGTTATGTCATTGATGCCCTACACGCTCCCTTTTACTCATTAATGGCTACCAAAATGATGATTAAAGGACACTAAATAAACCCTTTTCTCACTTTAAACTGAAGTAAACAAGTAATAACAAAAAAAAAAGGAAAAAAGAGAGAACAATGATTAACAACATAGCCCATGTTAAATTTTTAATTATAGCAAAATCCATTTTTCTTAACAGTAAATTACAAACTTAGCTCAGCCAGTACTTAATACTTATGTTGCGAAAAATGGTCATTGGTTCTGTTTAAGGTATGCATGACAACCCTCTCATTTCACCATCCCTGTAAAATGAAGCTAGAAGTCAAAAGATTCCTTGAAAATTACCATTCATTCACTACTTTTCAAATTCTTCAAATACTCTATTTTTTTCATTCACTACTTCTTTTTTGGCTACTATTGTATTTATGTAAATAGCAGCAGAACAATCCTGAACTGCAGAAGGCATGTTAAAAAGCACAAAGCGAAAACATAGAGAAGCTTCTTCATGTGTATATATATAGTATTAAGCAAATTAGAGATGTACCTTGAATTGAACCCCAAGACCGAAATTCGTGTGAAAAATGGAATGGTTCCTTTCATCAGCTTCATCGCCGGAAGAATACTTGACCCCACATGCAGCAGCTCCTCATTGTTGGACCGAATGATACCTCTATAGAATAAATTTTGTGGACTAATATGAACTACTCCTCACTTCGCAGACTTTCACGCTCACAAGGATAGGAACCGTAGACATCGGGCAAAGCAAGCTTCCATCATTACTATTTATATCAAGTAGAACGAACTTACAATTGCCTGGTGCAGATCATTTTTGCTACTTTTGTCAGAAATGTGCAGCTGCCCAAACACCTTTTTCCATTGTGCATTGGCTCAAACTTTCTGGAAAGTGATAAAGAGTAAGCATTTGATCTGTTAAAGAATTTTAAGTAGCCCATTTCGTCGCTTTGAGAATGTAACTTGCCTGCTCGTATCGTTCTCTATGCGCCTCATTTGTGCTTTTCCCCTCACCATGATGAGGATCTTCGTACCTTCAAAGCCAACAAAACATATATATATGAAATACCAAACAGGCATTAAAACAAACACATGGAAAACATAAGAATATAACTAGTTCTTCTTGTTTGTATGTGGCGTAGTCATTCTACTGCTAAAATCTCCACTTAGCTGGGAAGAAAATTGATCTGCAAATCCTTCATAATCATTCATTACATTCATATCATTATATAATTTTGAATGACAAGTCTCAATTGCTTCTCTCTGATCTTTCTACCAACAATTATTCAACCACTATTGCCATCAATATTTAGAAATCAGAGTGACTCTAGAACCTAATTTTCTTTAATCCCCTAATTACAGATAGACAAGCTGATAAAATTGAGACTGTAAATGAACATATAAGATCTTACCTTATCCTTCAAAACAACGGAGCTACTTCCTCCTATCAGAATGGTTGCTTTTCATCAACAGGATTCGAATCTGAAACTGACTCCATAAAGGTAGCTTCCTCAATAGACCCTTTACTCTCATATTCATCCGGCACTTTACCGTTTTCATTTGCCACAGTTGAGTCAGATTCATCTTCTTTCTTCCCAAATAACTTAGATGGAAGAATAGATGAGACAGCCGCTTTTGCACTTCTCTTGGCTGCTTCATGGAGGAAGAGAGATTTTTGGATTTTGCTAAAAGTCCAGCGGGACTGTGATTGTTATATGTTTATGAATCACGATCGGTTTTTTTAAAAGTTCTGCAGAGAAAGAAAAAATAGCTTTCCAAATTTGGGTGTTTAAGAATTAGGGTTGAGGAAGAAAAGATAGCAATGGGCATAGAGTTAAAAATTTTAAAGGACGGTATGTTTGTAAAGTTGGGGGGTTTCAAGCGGGGAAATTAGGGATTTTAGGAGGGAAAGTTGGGGATTTTGGGTGAGGGTTTTTTTTAGATGGCGCTATTTTTTTATAAAATTAATTTTTTGTGGCGTTTTTTATAAAAACGCCGCTAAATGTTTTGCTATATAAAATGACTATTTTTTAAAATAAAAATTTTTTTGTAGCGTTTTTCTTTAAAACGCCGCTATTGCTTACCTTTTGCGGCGTTTTTTATAAAAATAAAAAACGCCGCTAAATGTTTTGCTATATAAAATGACTATTTTTTAAAATAAAATTATTTTTTGTGGCGTTTTTTATAAAAACACCGCTATTGCTTACCTTTTGCGGCGTTTTTAAATGTTTTACTATATAAAATGGCTATTTTTTAAAGTAAAATTATTTTTTGTGGCGTTTTTATAAAAAACGCCGCTATTGCTTACCTTTTGCGGCGTTTTTAAAAAACGCCGCTAAATGTTTTGCTATATAAAATGGCTATTTTTTAAAGTAAAATTATTTTTTGTGGCGCTTTTATAAGAAACGCCACAATTGCTTACCTTTTGCGGCGTTTTTATAAGAAACGCCGCTAAATATTTTGCTATAAAATGGCTATTTTTTAAAGTAAATTTTTTTTGTGGCGTTTTTCTTTAAAACGCCGCAAAAAATTATTTCATTTGGAATAAAACGACATTGTTTTGTTATGCTAAAAATCTTTTATTTTGTCTGTTAAAAATTATTAGTTAAGTGATTTTATAAAATATTTATTATTATTTTTTATAAATTGAATTTTTATAAAAAAATCAAGTACTTTCAAAATAAATATCGTATATTTTAATAAGAAAAAATGATTAAATGGTTGTAATTAATTATTAAGTTACAATTATCCAATGTAAGCAATTAATCTCTCACATATCAAATTTCTATTAAAGATTGAGAGGTTAATTATGATTTTATATTGTTCATTTTCGATCTAATCTCCATTTTATTAGAGATATTTCATCCTAACTAAAATATAATTATTTTGCTAGATGTTCGATGTGGAATGATTTTAGTTTTTGTATTTTATTTTTATTTGTTATAATTTGGTCCTATATATCCAAAATAGATAGCTACCTATCTGTATCAATTTGTTACATTTTTTTATTTGTTAATTTTTTAAATCTATTATTTAAATATATCAAATAGTTTAAATTAAATATTTTTAGTCATAAATACCGCTAATGTTACCTTTTTCGACGTTTACGGAAGAAACGCCACTACTAAATTAAATTCTTGTAATGAAACGACACCGTTTTGAAAAATTCTAAATCATATTAGCGGCGTTTTGGCTATAAACGCCGCCAAAGCTTGCATATTTTACAATTTTTTATATTCAATTATTGTATATTGCATATCAATTTTAAACTAATAATCTTTACAATTTATTATTTCTCTTTTACAATTACATAAGAACTTATTTAATATATAAATTAAAAAAATACTAATTAATCTAAACCTTAAACCCTAACTCGACCTCGAATCTCTAAACCCTAAATCACTAACTCTTAACCCCAAACCACTAGCATCTAAACCTTTTTTAATATAGAAATTAAAAAACACTAATTAATCTAAATCATAAACCCTAATCCGACCCCGAATCCCTAACCCGTAACCCCTAAACATTATTTAATATATAAATTAGAACACACTAATTAATCTAAACCCTAGACCCTAACCTAACACTGGATCTATAAACCCTAAATCCTTAACTCTTAACCTCTAACCCTTAACCCATAACCCATAAACCTTCAATCACAACCCTTAAATCAGAATCCCTAATCCATAATCCCTAATTCCATAATCTATAAACCTTAAAATTGCAACTCTTAAACCAGCCATAAATCCTAAATTAACCATATATATACCCTAAACCATATAAATTAAACCCTAAACTATAATGATAATTAAATTAAATATTTTAAAATTAATACTATCGTATCTTTTACAATTATATTTGAAATTATTTAATATATAAATTAAAAATCAATCAATCATGTACACAAAAAATTTTAAAATTATTTTAAATAATAGTATTTTAATTTCTTCATTTTTAACAAAAAGTTTTCTATGTTTTTTTATTTCAAATTATTTTTACGTGTCATTATTTCAAATTTATCCATTTTTAACAAATATTCAATTAAAAATAAATTAAATAGTAAATAACAGATAAAATGTTTTTTGTGGTGCTTTTTCAAAAACGTCGCTAAAGCCTCGAGCATTAGCGGCGCTTCTTGGAAAACGCCACTAAAGATCTGAGCATTAGTGGCGCTCTTCTAAAAACGCCGCTAAATATCCGAGCATTAGCGGCGCTTTTTCTACAAAAGACGCTAAAGATCTGAAAAGGTAGAAAACGATGTCGCTGGGCTTAGGTTTTTTGCGGCGTTTTTCCAAAAAACGCCGCTAATGCTCATTTTTAGCGGTGCTTTCCTGGAAGCGACGCTAATGCTCGACCTATAGCGGCGTTTTTTGTTCAAACGCCGCTAAAAATACCGCTAAAAGACTGTTTTGGTGTAGTGATTGAATGAAAATCGAGTTAATTATCTGTATAAGAAATTGGGCATCGTCAACATCTATGCTACACCTTATAGGGCAGTGTCATATGTTGTAATTATATTTTCAATTAGATGTAGACAGTAATTTAAGCAAATTATTAAGAATCAATTATGTCGATAACTACATTGTATAATAGAAAAACTAAAACTATAGTGAAGCATGTGGTGATCCACATCATATGCCTAAAATTGTGAGCCTTCACCATAAAGAAAGGAACCAAACGGATAAATTTGGAGATATACGCCGCATCACCCAGCACCACTCCCACTAACCACTCAACCTCCCAGGGATTAAACATAATTTTTTTTTATTATTTATTTCTTTAAAGGCTCAAAGTATAATATTATTATAAATTATTTCATAAATTAAATAGAAATTTTTCATTTGAGGGGCCAAAGTTCTTGCCTGTCCCTTCATATTCGCTCTTATGTGTTATATCCGTGAGTAAAAAGAAATTTATTCGAGAAATTAATAACAGTACTTGGATTGAAATAATATTAAAGCTTTGTTTAAAAAATAAGGTTTAATAATAAATTTGACCACTAATATTTGCATGTTTTGTCAAAATGATCTTAATTGTATTTTTGAGCTTTTTTTGTTATCAACTTTTGTTATTTTTTTTTAACAAATTTTATAAAAGAACCGTTAAAAAAGTTAATGAGATGATGTGGAATTTCATATGTGGAATATTTTTAATGAGATGTAACTTATTAGTTAGATAACCCAATAAAATAATTACATGTGGAAAACAATAAAATAAATAAATAATTCATGAAGTTAAAAAAACAACTCTTAATTTAAAGAAAATAAACGTAATTATCTAAAAAAATTTCAAAATGAATGCACACATTCAGTATTTTCAGTTTGATTTCTCAGTAAACAAACATATGCATTCATTTTGAAACATTTTTTTAGATAATTACTTTTATTTTCTTTAAATTAAGAGTTATTTTTTTAATTTCATGTATGATTTATTTTATTATTTTCCACATATAATTATCTTATTGGGTTACCTAAATAATAAATTACATGTCATTGAAAATATTTCATATCGTCCACATTAATTTTTTTAACGTTACTTTCATTAAATCTGTTAGAAAAAACAGTTTGAAAAAAAAAAAACAAAAGTTGACAGCAAAAAAAGGCTCAAAATACAATTAGGGTCATTTTGACAAAACATGTAAACATTAGTGGCCAAATTTGCAATTAAGCCAAAAAATAATATTGAAGTTTTGAATTTTGGGTTTAAATTATTTTTTGTAAATTTTATATAAAAAGATAAAGAAATATTCTCATAGTTGTAAGTTTTTTTTTTAAGTTTTTCTAGTTTTTAAGATTTTGTGAGATTTTGTTCAATTATTTGGCAACTAAGCACAATGATTAAAACGGACTTAGTTGTCAAGTTTAGTTACTAAAATGGACAAAAAAAATACATGTATCAAGGTAGACTTAATTTCCAAGTTAGGGACTTAAAAGTTATATTAACCCTTTTTCTTTTGATATATGATGTTAAAACCATGTATTTGATTAAAAATTTTAAAATTATTTTTTGTTATTTAATATCTATACTTATTATGAAATACTTGAATGAGTTGGTGTTACAGTTTTTTTTCTTGTTCAAAATAAAATTTTATTAATCCCAAAAGAGCGAAAGCTAACTGAAAGGTTAGAAAAACTTTATTGATCGAAAACTTCATTGTTGCAAGTTAACTGGGTATTAACTTAGTCGGAAAGAGATTAATATATTCTTTCTTTTAAATGATAACTAAATTATTATGATGTTTGTCTTTTCATATTTTTATATAATATTTAAATAAAACAACTAAAAATTACGTATGAACACATGTTTGATAAGATTTCAATTATATATTATATGCATATAGCTAATTGAAAACCTTGGTAGTCATTTGGAATTATAGCAAGATAATCAATATTGTAGCAATGGATGTGTTATTTTTATTTTAAAATTAATATTAATGTGTGTTGTTGTACTGCTCCATGTTTATTGATATTTTTCTTTTAAAAAAATCATATATATACTTGCAAATATTTATTTTAAAATGGTTAAGTTTAATAACTTCATTAAACGATCATATTTACTTTTAAATGTAATTATATAAAAATAAGAATAATTAAAAATTGGTTTAACATATTGAAATCGTACATTAATTAGTATGGGGTGGTAGGCATAAAAACAGGGGAATGGCTATGCTTCTTTCCACGTCAGAATCATTTGGTGCGTAAAGCTTGAGTGATTGCAAACATTGGAACAAAACAAAACACAGAAAAAAAGGGGTTAGGTTCCATGTGTGAGAGAGAGATAAGATTATGGTTTATGGGGGGAAGACAACGTGCGAATCCACGCATCTCATCCTGAGATGTTTACGCAATTTGCATGGCTTGATGGGGTGTAAGATTTGAGGTTTAGATGATCACTGCAACCTAAAAGTAGTTGATCTACCCACGTCTTTTGTGATGTTGAAATGATAAATAAAAAGGCTGCTGTTGGTTTGTTCTGCTACGCACCATCGTCGTCAAGTGGTGGAGTGGATGTGTACTTGGAATTCACTTATGCCACCCCACCTTTTACCTTGATTCTTCCCACTCATTTTTCTTGATTGGATTCTTTGGGGATAAGGAAACACTTAGGCCCCTCGGGGGATAAAGGATTTTCAACTTTGATTTTGTATTTGAGATATTAAATCATTAATATAAATATTTGTTTTACATTTATTAGTGGTCGATCCTCACCTTGAGTATAAAATAATTTTAAATATCATGATCAGCGTCTGCAGGATAAAAAAAATTAATCACTAAACTTAAACTAATAAATACCTTGAAAAATAAAGCTTCTAATGAGTTTGGTATGTTTTTGACTCGATCTATAGCTGCTTATAGATTGACTAGTTGATGTTAGCTTGCTAATTCTATGGGTAATTTATATTTTAAATTATTGAATTTACAAAATATAAAAGATTAATCACTAAACTCAAACTGATAATACCTTAAAAAAAACTCCTAATAAGTTTGCTTAGATTGACCAGTTGATGTTAGCTTGCTAATTCTATGGATAATTTATATTTTAAATTATTAAATTTAACATCAATTTTCATATATATCATAAATTTTTATTTTAAATACATTATAGCATTCATTGTTTTTATCTAATATTTACTTTTTATTTTAACTATTTTGATTTATATTTAAATATCCTCAAACCAACATCCCTTTATTTATTTAAATTATTACAGATTAAACTAAGACTCAGCTAATGATTATTAAAAATTAAAATCACTTATACTAACACCATTAAATTTAATGAAAAGCTGGAACAACACTGTTACTTTGCATTTTTTTTGGATACATGGATCAAATTTGTCGAAACAGATGTTAGCAATAAAATAAAGCGGATTCCTAACTAGCTTTTAACAGTTTACTTACCTCTTTATCGACCCAGTTCAAGGCCACAAAATAAGATTTGCTTACACCTATATGACTAAATAACTTCCGCAACATGAATTTGGTCGGAACTCCCACTTGATATGGACCTTTCTCCCATCAACAATTGCTCTTAAGAGTTTATCCCTGGTCCAAAAATTTGCTGATGTGAGTCCCTTCCGATGCGCTGCCATTAACGAAAACCGAGCATCCAGCAGTTTGCTTTTCACTCCTGTCATTAGATTTGATTATGGATCAAGTTAATGCAAAATTTTGAGTTTTGAGTTAAATTCGATCCAAAAAATAGGTCTAAAATTTTGCTCAAGCCCAATTCAGATAAAAAAATACTAAACCCGAGCCTGACCTGTCCGTATTAAAAAATATTATATTATTTTTATGTTTAAAAACAAGTTTAAAAAATTATAATAAATCAAATATACTAAAAACATTAAAATAAAGGTTTCCCAACAAATTGAAAATACATAAACAAAAAAGTCTTTATACTTAAACAACATTAAGATTGTTGCAACTTAGTAAGCAATTATCTCTAAAATAGTAACAAAATTAATAATAAAACAAAAGTTGTACAATATCTAAACAAAAACAACAAAATAATATCAATATAATAACAAAGTGGTAGCAAAATAACATCAAAGTGGCAGCAAACAACAACAACAAAAATGGTAAATAGTAGTAAAAAATTTTAAGCAAATTCAAGTCGAGCCCGAACCAAAACAATATTACCCAAGGCTCGGCTTGTTTAGAAAATGGACCTTATTTTTTGTCTAAGCCTATTTTTTTTCAAATCCTCCCACTTTTCAAGCGAGCCTTCAGCAGTGGACGAATTGGACGAATGACCCAATCCATAAGTCTACCTATCATGCATTCCTTAATGACTTCCCTTATCCATAACTTGGGTGTTTGAATAAGTATTACAATACTTGTCCTCTTTATACTCTTCTGCCAACTTTATCACACTGATAAGGTTTGAGGATTTTCCTTCAAAGATAACTTTGTTCCTTTTGGAGCCATACATGTGCAAAATTTGAAATCATATCCTTACTTTCTTTAGTATCAAAATTGGTTCTTCTAATCATTGAAAGAATCCAATCCTGAAGAGAACTCATCCCTAGTCTATTAGTTTTGATACCCAATTTGGATCCAAGCCAAACAGCTCTTGAAAAAGTGCAGTCACGGAAAAGATGTTCTAAATCCTCTTTTCCACCATGGCATAAAACACACTCCACATCCATTGCCTGCATCCTTTTTTGGATTTCCCCTTTACATGGAAGAACACCATTAAGGATTTTCCATATGAAAATAATAATTTTGAAAGGCAATTTACTTGCCCATAGCAACTTCCAATCCCTTCTTTGATTTGATCATTGATGTGCCTCGTGGTATTACTCTTACTGCACTTGATCTTCTCTACATATATCGACTTAACTGAAAATTTTCCATTGTGATTGAATTTCCACCTTGGTTCCAAACTTCCTTCAAAGATCGGGATTTCATCCTTCCATCTATCTATGTCTAAATTACAAATCCTTTCCTCAATTTCCCTCTTTTGACTTTTGTTTTTGTTTTCACCTTTACTCATTTGAATCAATCTTTGCCATACAATCCCTTGTTTAACCTTTTGTTTTCCATGTACTATGCTCTTGCATACTCAAGAGTTTCCCCTTTTAGCTTCACATAGGAAGAAATCATTATTTTGGCAATATTTCTTCAGCAAGGTTTCCTATAAGAGCCAATTATGATTATTTATGATTTTCTAGGCTTGTTTTGCGATTAAAGCATTGTTCATGACTTCCACTCTCCTTATTCTTAGTCCTCATTGATTCTTATCCTCATATAGTTTGTCCCAGTTAAGATAGTGTATTTTCCTTTTCTCTTTATTATCACCCCCACCAAAATTCACCAATAATCCTATCCATCTTGTCATATATTTATTTTTGCGCCTAAAATCATGACATCCGATAAATGAAAATGCTTGATAAGATGGATTTGATAAGTGTCAACTTACCATCTTGACCAAAGGTTCTGGCCTTCCATTGAGCTAATTTTGCTTCCATTTTACATAGGATATGTTGAGAAATTTTGCTCTTTTTATTTTGCATTCCAAGCTCCATGTTTGCCCCCTTCGCTTGTCACTTTCACATGGAGTAGACTCCTAAACATTCGTTTGAATTTTGGATGGCAATATTCGCTAAATAGAAGATCAAACTTGTTGTAATTTATTTGAAGTCCTGAGCAGTCACAAAAAAATATCAAGAATTCTTTTTACCTCAAAATAGAAGTCCCTATTAACCTTTAAGAACAAGTAGCTGTCATTTGCAAATTGGAGATATGAAACAGAGATGTTCCTTCTCCCAACCTTGAGCCCTCGAATAATCTTTTCCTTCTTTGCTTTGCTAATCATAAGTGACAAAATTTTGACAAAGCACAAATAAGTAATGGGACAATGGATCCCCTTGTCTAATCCCTCTAGGAATGATGACTTTTATGAGGATTTGGTGGGAGATTGAAGATATGCATGTGAGGATTAAGTTAGCCTACTTCTCATCAATGTCACTAGTAATTAGAACAACCCTAACAAAATTCCAATTCAATCTATTGTAAGCTTTATTCATATCCAATTTGATCGCACCAAGAATACCCTTACTTTTTTTTTCTTTGATTTGGCTCAACAGTTCTGAGCAAAGTATAATGTTATCACCAATTTGTCTTCCTTCCACAAAAGCATTTTGGAATGTGGAACTTAAGGTACTAAGAAGTCTTAAGCCTACATACGAGTATTTTAGCAATAACCTTATACACTACATTGTATAAACTTATGGGCCTACAATGACTTACCTCTTCAGGGTTATTCCTCTTCGGTACCAGGACAATGAAGGTCATTTCCTTGAGAATTTTCCCCGTGTTCAGGTAATTTAGGCAAGCATCTGTTACCAATGTTCCGACCACGTCCCAATTTTGTTGAAAGAAAATTGTTGGATTCCCATCTGGACCTGGAACTTTTAAAGGCTTGGTTAAGCTATCCATCACGTATTTAAGTATTTTTGGCATTTCCAAGCTTGGACAGAGGTCTAGCATTTTATTAAGTTCAACTTTATCTTGATATTGAAGATGCCTTTGAAGTGGTTGATGAAACAATTTTAACTTCCGATTCTTCCTCCAGTAGATTCCCCTCCTCATTTCTTTTGGTAAAAATTGAATTTCTTATTCTTCTCTTATTTGTCATCGGATGGAAAAATTGTGTGTTTCTTTCGCCATTAATAATCCAGTTCACTCTCGATTTTTGCAACCAGTATATCTGTTCTGCTTCAAGTATTTTCTCCAACTCTAATCTCAGGCTCCTTTCATGGCCCGCAGAGTGCTCATCGTGCAGATTTTGTTGTGCTCCCTCTAATTTTTAGATCAATTCATTTTTCCGCACATGGATATTACCAAACTCCCGCTTATTCCATTTCTTCAGTTCACCCTGTAGAATCTTCATTTTTGACATGAGTCTGTAGGTTGGATAGCCATCCACTCTTGTCTCCCATGTTCTCTTAATAATATCCTTACATTTCTGATCAGTTAACCACATAGCTTCGAATCCGTAGGGGCGATACTTGAACCTATTTCTTTTATTAGAGTCTAAAATTAACATACCAAGGTCATAATGAAAGATGGGGAGTATCGTACCATTTGATCTCGAGTATATCAACCACACCTCCTTTTGTACTTGTGAAGCTATAAGCTTCATTTCGTCCCATACCTCTTTTCGCTTATGGTTTTGTGGATAGCTGTAACAACCCGTGATTCATATCGGTTTTGCACCACATCGTACGGAAGAACATTACAAGGGTTTACATTGACTATTCTTGAGTCCTGCCACCACAAACAAAACCCCCCACTTTTACCCTTGTTTCCTACTCTTACACAACCATTAAGACCTGAGCGACGACCTAGAAGCAACATATAATTTAAAGATTTTTTAGTTTCCATAAGGATTACAATATCGGGTTAGAACTTCTTTACTTGGGAGCGGATTATCACCCGTGATTTCCAACTGTTCTGCCAAAAGCCCTACTCCCTCCGTCTCAAGTTTCTCTAGCTGCTGTCTAACCACACTTGCATTAGAAAAAAACTTGGGCTTCAGCACTGCATGAGTCAGTTTTTGATTTTTTTTTTTTCCTTCCAGGCGAGTCCGCATATTTTGTAAATGTCATTAAAACAATGTCTAATTGGCATTCTAAGTTAAACCATTTTCAATGTGTCGACTTATTTCTCCTTATTTAAACCTTGTTGATGGCTTGATGCCAAATAGCCCACAGGAAAATGTAACCCAAGTGAACCCTATCAGCATCTGCATTTTGCAGTCATGACCAAACCCAGACCAGAGGATCATCAGATGTTGAAATTATACCAAAATCAAAGCCCATTCACTGCCAAACTTCCACAATGAATTGCTTGTACAAAGCAGATAGAAATGAAGGTAAAGTCCCTTGCCTGTTCAGGTGAAAGAAAGAAACAAATGCAATATATATACATATTATGTCCAGAACTTCAGTATAATCTTTTGAAAGGGTGACATAAATTATAGTCTCATTAAAAGTTTTACCCTTAAATTTGGTACTTGACCTCTCTCTCCATCACAAGCCAGTGAGCCACGTGAACTCAGCTTTTCATTCACATGAAACAAACTAGTGCAATATACATAAAAATTAATTAGGTTTATCAGATTTTTTAAATTATTAATTATTACTCAATTAAAATAAAATATGCCTCCTCTACGTTTCCAATTATCATAAAAATCCTAAATCAGATTAAAAAATAAATAGTAAGTAGATTTATTAAAATTAGTGTAGAGACAAAAATCTGAGGAAGTGATGGTAAAGCCAAAAATTACCTGTTTAAGTGCAAAAGTTGAGTCCGAAGCAACGTAACTTGAAAGCAAATTCGTCTTTCACATTTAGAATGAATCATACATGCATGTTCCCACCTTTAGCCAAGAGTAATGGTTAAGAATAAAACTACCATGGATAAGGAAAATATATATCCCACCCGACTGGATCAAGAATTAGTTTAAGTATAAGTTTGAAAGGCATTGAATTGATTTATTCGGGAATTGATACGAACTTGTTGAACCAAGTAAAAAATTAGTTGAATCATATTTTTTATATATTTTTGAATCAGTGACCTGATGCTGATTGATTCGACTACTGATTTATTTTTAAAAGTTGTCCCAGAGCATCAGTTTTTGAGAATGTTTTATTTGGGATTTTTTTTTTTAAATTATAAGTTTAAGTAATTATTCGATACACAACTTGCGAAGATTTTTTTAAATTTTATAAACGAGTTAAATGAATGACAAATGTCTCATTTATATATATTTCTATTATATCTTATAAAATACGTTACACTCTATATCCACTTGAAAAACCATGTATTTCCTTATAATTTTGAAAAAGTTATAATATTCAACTAAAAATTAGGGTTGATTTAGATGGTTGTCATATGGTTTTTGGATTAACTGAGCATTTTAGATCATCTTTTTTACTATTCGTTTGCCTTTCTATTAACACCAATTAGATATTTTGACTCTTGGGTAAATTTCGAGTTGCACTGGCAGAGGAAAACAGTAACACCAATTTCAAAACTGCGTTAACAATTGAAACATAAATTTATACAAAAGAGGAACATTTCCTGGAAACAGAGGGCAGGGATTGGGAAAAATATATCAGTACTGTTTCTTTAACATGTTCAAAGATTGAACAAGAAATAAAAAACAAAACCTGACTGCAACCAAATCCATTAAAATTGATATATTCATGGGGTTGTGACATCCTTTACCAGTTAGCCAGGCTTCCATTAAACCTATGATGAGAACTTTCCCATCCAAATTCCAAAACTATTACATATATAGGGGATCAAACCCAAGGGATGAGAGAGGTGGGGCGGTTAACCCCAAGGGAGACCTGGAAAGCTGGTGTCGAACAGGTCTGACCTCCGGCTGTCCAATTCCAAACGCCCAATCCATGATTTGTTCGGAATCAGATTCCTGCTTTATTTTTCTGACTTGGCTGTGAACTGCAACACGACCCCTCTCTTCCTTTCCTTTCAATTCACTCCTCTTCTTCCTCTCCTCCATCACACTTTCAATTCATGGATCCTTTACCCATAATCTAGCTTATTTATATCAAGACACAGAGAGGCGGAGACGTAGGCACTGCAGGGTTACAAGTTTGGTGGGAAACAAATATCTTGTTTTCCTCGATTTTTTTTTTTAATCGAATAACAAAGCTACTTTTTTTTAAGAAAATTAAAACCAAATTATTTTGGTCATATTCAAGTGTATATAATATTTAATTAATATTTTTTTATAGATGGAATCAGATTAGGAGTAGCGTATTGAAAATTATGAGAAGCATTGCAAATAAAGTAATGGTGCGCGTGAACAATGTGGATTTGGTCACATTTCCTATCTCCCAATTTATGTGTCTGGACTTTTGCTTTTCCTATCTCCCAACTCCCATTCATGTTTCAAGCTTTTGTCCAAATTTCTATATTTATTGGGATAACATCACGGGTGGGCCTAAAGTAATGTGGTACTCTTTTTTTTAATATTTAATTTAATACATGAAATTTTTATTGCTATAATTTTATTTTATCGATAAATAAATTAATACTAGACTTGTTCATAGGGTGAATTATTTGTTCAAGTTCGAAAATCCACCTGAATTTTGGATAAACTAGTTTGTTTTTTTGGCACCTCCAAAAAAAATGCTATAAGTAAACTGATTTTTGCGTGCCAAAAATTTATTGAAAAGTGATGGATATCAAACACTAATTAAGCATAACAAACATGGGTTTGGGCTCAAATCCAATAAAGGCCTAGTGTAAATACCAAGCTCGACAGTACGTAGAAACCTCCAAAGCCACTCTGCAAAAAACCCATTGAAACTTTTGTAGAATTTCAAACCTAATCGATGGCTAAAAGCTTCATTAATGGATGGGATGAAGTCCAAACACTTTACATTCTTTACTATCCTTTTACCATAAAAATACATTTCGAGTCTCAATTTTTTTAATTTAAATTTTGTTTAATCAACTAAAAATTTAAATAGTGTTAAATATAAGTTATAAAATATATTTAATATATTACTTAATAAAAATAATTAAATTATTTGATAAATGATAATATAATTTTTAAAAAAATAAAATAACGTATCATATATTAAGTAATAAGTAAATCTCCATCTACTTATTGTTTTGTATATATATTTTTAAATAAATTCTCAAATGTGAGTAAAAGTTAAAACACTAAAAATATTAATTTTTAATTGATTATTTTTTTAATAATTTATCAAATAAAAAATTTGTATTTTCCCCCTGCCAGGGACACCCTATGACTGACAAGTTTGCTATTACTTAACCAACTATATGATTGCAAGATTAACATTGAGGATTCAAAATCAGTAGAAGCAAAGGTATCATATTCTAAGGACTCCTTTAAACAAAAGCTTTTAACATTTCATTAAAAAACCTTTAAAATAAATACATTATCATGTGGTTAAAAAACAATATTCAACAGGTCAGGGGTTCGAACCCCATCAAAGGCGAAATGCTCATGTCGTATCTTTGTAGGTGGTCGTATATTCATGTACGGTCGAGGCGTCTCCCCCCTCTCCGATGAACCGTACATGTCTCTTCACAAAGTGGGGGACAAAACCTTCCAGTGTTGAGGGATAAGGTCGGCGTCCTCAAAGACGATACTTCAAAAACTGCTCTCGAAAAAGTCAATAATCCCTCTGCAACACTAAAATTGTAATAAACGTAAATCCATTACACACACTTGACGATGATTAGTTGCTATGCTTGCTTATCAATTATCTCTAGGTTATTATAGTAATTTTGGTACTTGTATACTATATGCGTTGTTAAGAGATAGTACCAAGGAGGGTGAGTAGGGCCCCGCCCTCCAAAAAGGGTAAAGTTTTTATTCATTTAAAAATGGGATAAATATCAAAATTACATTTGAATTTTATTTTAATGTATAATACTATGCATAAACTTTAATTTTGTGTAACTATATATATATAATTTTATTTTGATTCTATATTTACAAGCCATTAGCAACATTTTCAACGTAACATCATTATACGTTTATATTATTGCATACACAAACAATTATATTTCTTTAAACGTATACAGTTGAATCAAAATCAAAGTTTAATGGTACATTTGAACCACAACCAAAGTTTCATGCACATAGTTACATCAAATTAAAATTCAGTAAAATTCTGATATTTATCTGAAATTACATGCTAAAAAAATAATAGAATAACATTTTGATAAAAATATCAACCTTATCCTTCTAAAAACTATAAAATAATACAAAATAAAATTAGATATTAAGTTTGTAAGAAGTTATAATTCACTTATCTAATCACTATTAACAATGGTTAAGGTTGTTTTAGAAAAAGAAGAATGGAAATGCGAAAATGCACATGTAATGGGAATAATGTATGTGAGGTGACAAGTGAGTGGGCAGGGTTAAGCCTCACTTTATCTTCTTCACTACTTCAAACTGGTGAGCCGTAACTTCTGACACTGCCTTGGAATGCGAACTGAAAACGACCCAAGTTTTAGTCAAATAAACAACCCACTCACATCATTTAACTATAAACCCAATAATTCCTGCAATACTGTTTTGTTTTATTAATTTATAATTATTTTTAGTTAAATTATTAAAATATTCACTTTTATATATTTCATTTTATATTTTAATTATTTATGTTTGAAATATTATATTTTAGTTACTTAAGTTATCGTGCTGTAATATTTTAGTCACTGAGCGTTATTTGTCATTAATAGTGTAACAGTAAGTTGACATGCCAAGCTAAATCATCATTTCAAAAGAAAATTTTTGGTTAAATTATAGAATGGGGCTATATTTTTTTTCGTTTTAAACAATTTAATTTTTTTCTTTTATGTTCTTTGAATTTTTTTTCCTTTTATTTTTCACTCTTCTCCTTCTTTCTCTGTTTTCCTTCATTTTTTATTTCTTTTAACATAATTTTTCTATGTTTTCTATTTTTTAAAGCTAGTTGTTATACTTTTAATTTTTTTAAACAATTTAAATTTTTTCATTTAATTTATTTATTTTTCTTTCTTTCCATATTCTTTACTGCAGAAACATAATATTTGTCCACCAAATAAACCAAGTTCTTGTTTATTTCACATGATTCTTAAATTAAATTTATTTGAAAATCAAATATCAATCATTCTTAATCAAATCTCAATTTGAATATAACATAATTTTGAAATTAAAATTGGATCTAACTAATCAATATAAAAAACCACATCCTTAATCAAATCTAAATATAAATTAAAATTTTTACATTCAAAATAATTTTTTTCGTTTCCAACTTTTACAAAATCGTGTAGGTTATTTATTTTCTTTCCTTTCCTTTTCTTTTCTGACGAATAAAATTTAGCAAATGATAATATATTGTTTTTAAAATTTATGTAACATATTATTATTTTAATTTTTTTTCAAATGTTATATATTTGTTTTATAATGGAAATTAAAATTCGCATTTATTTTTTTTTAGGTCTTTTAATGTGAGTTTAGATAAGAGGTGCATTTATCTGCGGTTAGTATAAAAATAATATTAGATATTATAGAGATATTATGGTGTGAGACACAAAAATAAATTAAATGCACCGCGCCCTACTACCCATCCAAACTCACTTTTATCATTTAAAAATATAAATATTTAAGATAATTTTAATGATAAATAGATAAGTGGGAAATATTGAATGGAATAAAGTATTTGAGTGACAATCATGAAGCAATCAATTGCTATATCATTTCACACACTTTCCCAAAGCCACATAAGGGGAGAGAAGGGGCCACGCAGCCCCTCCTATCTTTCTTTTGGAGACTTCCTAAATAAATAAATATTGTGAAATTATCCTGTTTATAAGTAATTTTATAAAATTTAATAATTTATTGAAAATATTGTGATATTGTAACAAAATTCAGTAATTTTAAATAGCTCACATTACAACCCTTTGAAATATGGGTAAATTAATTTGACTTAAACTTTGTTTAAAATTATATTTCTGTCACTTAAATTTTAAAAGTTTTATAATAGTCACTAACATTATTAAATTGTAACATTCTTATCATTCAATTGTTAACTTTTGTTAAGAAAGTAACATTGCACCTTAAATTAAAGGATTAAATAGAGCTAATTTGGTCTCTGAGCTATAGTTAAAAAATCATTTTGAAATTTTAAAATTTTTCTTATCAATAATTTTTTAAAAAATAAAAAAATATATAAATCAATTACAACAAGGAAAACCCTAGAATTTTAGAGCTAAATTTTCCACATCCAATCTCATAGAAAATTACAATATTTGAACTTTACAAAAAAAAATACCTATTCACTTTTATGCTACTCGTTTTTTCATTTTTCTTTTCATTTTCTCCCTCTTTTTCTATGTAGATCATTATTGGTTTCGCTCTTTTAAATCATTAAAAATAATATATATGTTTTATTTATAGCTAAAAGTACCATCTTAACTTGAAATTTGAGAGAAGAATAAGAACACTTGATATTATAAATTTTAAAAATCCAAAATTGAAAGTGAATAAAAAAAACCTAATGCATGCTTTTCATACACTAAATAGATAATTAATTTATAAGTAGAATTCAACTTGTGTATGTGCTTTCTTCTTTGTTTTTGCTTCAATAATTATTTGGTTTGCTTGGAAAATTTTTAGTTTCAATAGGTTTTCACCTCTTTTGGATTTTTAATGATTTTGGTGTAAATATTTTCTTGATGTTAATCAATTAGCATGAATATTTCAAATAACCTTTTTAATTGTTACTCTCAATTTATATATCATTGTGTCATATTTTTTTAATTTCTTGAGCATGTACTAGTTTGTTAGCATTTGATTTCATGTACTATGATATTTATACCATCATCTAAAAAAATTAAAAATACATAAAATTTATTTAAAAAGCACGTCCAAAATGAATCTAGACAAAACATTGTCAAAGTTCATTTGAATCTGGACATCAATTTATCTAGATTCATCTATATATGAAAACAATTTTTATAAATTTATATATTTAAAAAATATTTATGCTTGCCAAGTGTTATTGTAATATTGAACGATAATATCATGTCATCATATTCTAATAATGTTAGGACAGATATGCCAAATGCGACGAATTTCAAATCTAGATATAATTAAGTAAAAAAAATAAAATATCAACCTAAATCTAGAGGCAATATTTATGCTTGCTGTAACACCCCTTACCCGAGACCGTTTCCGGAGTCGAGCACGAGGCATTACTTAGCTTATCTTACCAATTCGGAGCATAAAAACTAGGTTTGAAAATTTATTTCATTATTCGCAGTAAATCTGTCCAATCTCGCAGCAGTTACTAAATTAATTATAACTTGAGATACAGAACTTGAAATTTAATTCCGTAAATTTTACCTGAAACTAGACTCATATATCTACTCACCATAAAATTTTTATAATTTTTGGTTCAGCAAATTAGTACAGTTTATTAGTTAAAGTCTCCCCTGTTTCACCACCTGACTGCCCTGACCTCTAGTCACTAAAAATAAGTTTTCTCACTGTAGGATTTTCATATGAAGTTCTTACTTGTTTCTACAGAAAATAGACTCATTAAGAAATCTAAGCATGTAAATTTCAACTCATAACCATTTTTGTACAATTTGTAATTATTTCTAAACTCAGAACAGGGGACTCCAAAAACAGTTCTGACCCTATCTTACTAAAAGTCACATATCTTAAAATATAAATTTCCTTTTTCTACACCGTTATTTTTCCATGAAAATAGACTCAACAAGCTTTAATTCCATATATCATTCACCCTCTAATTCATTTTATACTATCTTGGGTGATTTTTCAAATTCACGTCACTGTGCTGCCTGAATTCTGTTTCTTTGCAAAATTTTATCCTTTCATGATTTCCATGCATAATTTATCACCTAATCTTTCATAACAACAAACACCTTCATCCTTAATCATTTTAATAACCATACATCATCAAATACTTACACATCACTCATTAGCAAAATCATCATTACAAACATACAAAATAACTAAATCCCTATACATGCCATAACTCAAACGTGTTTTGATATAAAATACCGAGCAGTTGTAGTTGATAGTGTGGACGATCTCCGACTTCTTTAGGATCCTTGAAGTAGCTTTACAATACTATAAGAGAAAGAGAAATAAAAGAAGTAAGCATAAAGCTTAGTAAGTTTACTAGCAAATAAATAACAATATTTAACTTAAATAATTAAACTCAATGTCTATATCTCTAGTTTACTCTTTAGTTAATCTCATACTAGTTCTCTTACTTGTTTACTTAGAATAGTTGTGTGCATAACTTACTCAATCCTTGCTGCATCGTTGAACATCAATTGATAGTATAATAAGTTCTTAAGTCTTACAACTTACCTGAGCTTGCCATTTATGCTTTAAACTGAACTTTCATGAACATGATTCGTTTACAAGCCCGTTGAGCTACATTGGAATAATAAGGATACCCGGGTCTCTTCTGATAATAACATGCCAAAGCCATGTCCCAGACATGGTCTTACATGGGATGTTCTCGTGATGGTGCCCATGCCATGTCCCAGACATGGTCTTATAGGGGACCTCTCATCTCGGTGCCAACGCCATGTCCCAGACATGGTCTTACATGGGACCTCTCGTCTCGGTGCCCATGCCATGTCCTAGACATGGTCTTACAGGGGACCTCTCATGATCTTAAGGATGCCAATGCCATGTCCCAGACATGGTCTTACATGGGATCTCTTTACCCAAATGTCATGACATTCGTATCCAGTACCATCCTTATGTATCAACGGGACTTTTAAATTTTAATTCTCTATCATTTCATGCTTGGATCATCATCAAATAAATTCATAAAATAAATTCATAATTGCTGGAAATTAACAGCATTAATAATAAATATTGAAATATTGCATTTATTTACCGTAAACTTACCTCGGTACCAATTATAGCCAAATTCACCAACTTAGTCTTCAACTTTATTCTTCCCTTTGTCTAACCTCGAGTTTCGTACTTCTTGATCTAAAATAGTAAATTTAACTTATTTAATAATCACATTCATCAAAACAGCCCTCGACTCTAACTTTTTCAAAATTACAATTTTGCCCCTAAACTTTTACATAATTACATTTTTGCCCCAAGGCTCGGAAATTAAACTTCATCTCTTATTCTTATGTTTTATAACATTCTGAACATTTTTCCCTTCTATGGCAACATCAAATTCCCACTCTAACATGTACTTATGAACATTAGGTATTTTTACCGATTATGTCGTTTTACTCGTTTTCACTTAAAATCGCTTAGCAAAAGTTGTTTAACATAATTTCTAGCTTCATATTCTATCATAAAACATCAAAATAAACACTTTTCACCTATGGGTATTTTTCCAAATATAAACCCTAGGTTAAATTATTGCTAGAATAAGCTAAATTAAGCTACCGGGATCTCAAAAACGTAAAGAACATTAAAAACGGGGCTTGGGATCACTTACTATGGAGATTGGAAGCTTGAAAACCCTAACTATGGCTTCCCCCCTTGCTGATTTCGTTCATATGAAGAAGATGATGATTTTTGCCATCTTTTTCCCTTTTAATTCATTTTAATTACTAGATTACCAAATTGCCCCTAACTTAAAAATTTTCTATTTCACTTATCTCATGTCTATTTTTGTCTACCAAGTTACCAATGGTATAATTACCATATAAGGACCTCCAATTTAAAGTTTCATAACAATTGGACACCTCTAACATGTAGAACTCAACTTTTGCACTTTTTACAATTTAGTCCTTTTGACTAAATTGAGTGCCCAAACGTCGAAATTTTCGAACGAAATTTTTAAAAAATCATTTTGTGAAATTGTAGACCATAAAAATATAAGAAAAATAAAATTTTTCTCATCGGATTTGTGGTTCCGAAACCACTGTTCCGATAACCTCAAATTTGGGCCATTACACTTGCCAAGTATTATCATAATATTGAACGATAATATCATGTCATCGTATTCTAATAGTGTTACGACAGAGATGCCAAATGCGACGAATTTCAAATCTAGATATAATTAAGTAAATAAAATAAAATATCAACCTAAATCTAGAGGCAATATTTATGCTTGCCAAGTATTATCATAATATTGAACGATAATATCATGTCATCATATTCTAATAGTGTTGTGACAGAGATGTCAAATACAACAAATTTCAAATCTAGATATAATTAAGTAAAAAAATAAAATATCAACCTAAATCTAGAGTCAATGTATATATATATACCCTTTGTTGAATTAGTGGATCTATCAAAAGAAAGAAAAAAAAAACAGGATCCATCAATTTTAATTAAATCGGCTTGTCTTGACAAATACATATACCCAATTAATTTAATTCATTGTTTGAGGAATGCTATCATCACCACCTATAGTTCCTTTACTAATTCCATGCCTACCTGTCCTCATCAGTCTACCCCCGTATTTGTTTGGTATTTAGATTAGCTAGGTTTAGTTCCCAATAATTACCTACAAATACCAAAATTAACATTTAATTCATTCATTAGTGTAGACGTATTTATGTTTAAGTGGGTCGAATTTATTTTTCCATAAAATTTCGCTACATATTTTCTCCAAACAATTTGCCTGCCCAGTTATAGAACCGCACATGATCAGATATCTTCTTTCAAAACGAAAAGGCAACGATACAATCAGTTTATTTAATAGTACCATTCCTTTTATTAAGGCTTAATAGTATAAAAGGGGCCTCTCAAGATATCATGCAAAATAATATCAGCCAACAAGTTTAATGTTCTTTTTTTGGGTTTGCATGAGTGGTTAGCTGTTAACTTATTGAATAAACTTAGAATGCAATTGGAAAGAGTGGATTGACAATGTTTCTTTGGCATGGTTGTCTGGTGTATTTGGAAGAATCGTACTTTATATTTGTTTTTTAGGGAATAATGTAGAGTATCAAGGAGCTAGTTAAAGTTTCATACAATTGGGCTAAACAATATACCTTATACCATAAGGTAAATGTATCTAAATGGCAAGTTTCAAATTCAATCCATCTTTTATCTGAGAATTGGATTCTATTGAACATTGATTGTGCAGTAAAAGAAGATTTCGAGTTCGCCACGGTTTGGGGGGGGTCTTATGTGACAAGTACAAGAGGTGGATTTTTAGCTATAATCGGCTTTTAGGAATCTATTCTATCTTAGATGCAGAATTAGGGGTATTTGGAATGGTCTGATGATTACACTCGATAGAGGATCCGATAGATTGTTAATTTTTTCAGATAGTCAAGACGCGGCATAAGCTTTACAAAGTAGTTCTACAAAGGGTTTGAATTTCGCTTTGGTAAGAAAAATCCAATTGTTATTGGCTAAAATGGTGTATTGGTCGATTCATCATGTTTCCAAAGATTTCAACAAAGATGCTGATACGCTAGCAAAAATGACTGTTGGTTATAACGGTGGCCTTCAATTTTTTGAAACGCCTCCAAGGGGGCTTGGATATATCTCTAAGTAGTTCTTTGTAATGTTTTTCTTTCACCAAAAAAAATATATAAAAGGGGAAATTTTTAAAAACTATTTTTTGCACTTAATTAAGCATTGAATTAATACCGAAATTCTGAATTGCTATTCAACTGTGATCATTCTATAAGTTGATATTTTGTACAATTTGTCTATTGTTTACACTAGTTTTCTTGTGATTGAGATCACATTGAGCTTTGTAAGCTCACTCCCCTTCTTATTTCCATTTTTATAGATAACCCACCATGTTAGGGCGTGGACTCAGCATACCAAGGACTCGGCTCAGATTGATCTTTTTATCAAAACTTATTTTAGATTTACTATTTGAAATTTCGGTTATTTTGGAAACTATATTATTTTATTTGAATTGTGGCATGACACTTTGATTTTGAGTTTGTTTAGCATGCATGATAGTTACTTTGAATTTAAGATATTGAAACATGAATTTAGAATTACCTATGTAAAAAAATTGTCTTGATTTTACTTAATTAAGCTAAGTTGAAATTCACCTTTCCGCTACTAGAATATTATTAGTAAATTTTGAATAATAAGTAATTTGGAAATTAACTAAGTTTTTGAAAGTTGTCACCGTTACAAGAAAAAATTTAAAATAAATCGGTTTTTGTTAACTCGTGAGTTTTTTGTAAATGGACTAAATTTTCTTTTAAGATAAATAAATGTTTTAATATGACTATTTTAAAAACTCCAATAGTTTAATGGGTCATTTTGATGACCAATGTAATCTTTCGAATCCGGGTCTAACGTCTAGCCTGGATTGATAAAGTTATAAAAACATATTATTATTTAATAAATTGGGTAAAAGACATCCCTAAGGCTTGATGTAAAATACAATTATCCCATATAATTTGAAAAATATTCACTTACCAAGTTTTAAAAAAATCACATAAACCCACTTAAGATTTATTTACTATGTATAAATTGTAAATAAAAAGGTAATTGTACAATTATCCTTATTTATTTATGTATTTTCTATTTATTTTTCGCTCTCTTTCATTTTTTTAATTACAACATAATAAAACTTAATTACTTTTCTATAAAATTAATAATTAAATTGTATCCGACTTCAAATAAAATTAAGTATTTTAAACTTAGATTTAATTCAATTATATTAACATTGAGATTAATTTATTGAATTATTTTATTTAAAACTAATTAATTACAATTATTTAGAAGGTTTTAATGGCAAATTTTTTTTGATTAAAATATAAAAGCATGATAATTAAATAGAAAATGAAATTATCTCAAACTAAAACTAAATTTAAAATATTTAACATGTATTTGCATAATTTTTTTTATTTTTTTAAAGTAAAAGAGATGAAAAAAAATAATAATTATCATTCATGAAAATAATTTGAAGCAAACTAATATATATTAATTTTAAAAAATACAATTATATGATTAAGATATGCTTATATGCAATTTATAATTTAATTTTATAACTAATTATATTCTTATTATTTTAATAAAAAATTATTGAAATAAAAATATTGAAGATAACAAATGTAAATAGAATAATCCTCTATTTAAAATCAAGCTTAGAAGGGTCCTCAAAGAGTTTGAATACTTTTCCCTAATAAATTAAAATAAAATTTATACTATAATAGGAGAATAAACACACTTTAGTTTATTTGAGCTCATGTTTTTTTGAGCCGACAATAATGTCAATGTCAACTGGGTTAAAACTCAATCAACGTATTTATGTTAAATTTTATTTAGGGTTAATATTTGATACACTGGTAGTGTATTTTTTATTTCGAAAGCAATTTTAAAAAATTGACATTTGTCTATTTTTAAAATATTTTGTTGTACTCTTATATGACATTTGTCAATTCTCCGACGCTATTCATAAAGTCTAAATAGTCTACTGACAATTTTCCGTATAACTTAAAAGATATGATGAGATGAGATTTTCTTGGAATTTGATTTGAAGTTGGGGTGATAATGAATAGATTAGAATCAAAATATTCTAATTATTAATTGTTGTTGATTCGAAGCTGACGAGGATAAAAACTTTTTGGTATTAATTATTCGAAACTTATAACATTTTTATTTATTAATTATCTCAATTCACTTTGCTTTTTTAATAGGTTTAATTTGGATATTAAAATTTATTATTCACTTCACTTTTTAAAATATTTTGGGCTTACTTATTGGATTCTAATAATAATATTGGGATTTTATATTTTAAAGCTATTAAGATAAAAAAAATAATTTTGGTAAAATATAAATCAGGCTCGGGAGTTTCAATATTTAAAGATCAAATTTAGTTTGATTCGACCTGTTTTATGTGTATAATATGTTTTTTTTAATTTATTTTAGGCATTATGTAATTATATTATATAAAAATTAATATACTCTAATTAATTTGTCCTAGTAATTTGATTAAAATTTAAAAGTTAAAGGTCAAAATTACAGAAAAATAGGCTATAATTCTGAAAATATTAATAGTATAAAAAATTATAAAAAAAAAATATAAAACTACTTAAATTTTACATTGATGCAAATAGATCTATTTCTCTATATTTAAAATACAATGATAACCTCAACTTCTCGTAACTTAAATTTTGTTTTTCAATAATTTCATTTGAAAAGGAAAAGACATAGCACGGTCCACAAACAGTGGGCAATGCGAGCAACAAAAATAGGCTACAAAACACTAGACGTGTTGCAAAGGGAACAATTGAAGCAAAATGTGGAACCAAAATTGTGTATAAGATGAGACACGTGTTGGCATGTAAAAATACAACCAGTATGAATAATTGTCAAATATATATATAATTAATTTGTACAATAATATTATTTGTTTAAATATTTTAATAATTTTTTCAAAAAATTATTAATAAATTAATATAATTATATATTTTTTAAAAATTTTAACTCATTTAGAAGATCAGTTAAATTATCGCTATTTAATTTTTTTAAAATATTTACTATTAAAATAATATAACGGTTTTGAATATTAATATTGACATATTATAGTTTAAATAATATTATTAATAATTTCTTACAAATTATTTATTTTCAATATTGTTAAATTAATTTATTTTAATATCAAAATTGTTAATATTTGATTTTTTTAATTTTTTCTCTACTTTAATGAATTAATTTAATTACTCTTATTATAATTAAAAATATAAATTTAATTTGATAAATTTTTTAATAAGTGTTTCAAATGGAGAGTGTCATATGTCAAAAAGCTATAATACTATTTATTTATTTATTTTGTAAATTTAGTAATATATATAAAGATATAAGATTCAAACATTTGATGTTATCTGTTGAAGTAAAAACAAGTATCCAAACCAGAATCAAAGTGAGGGTCGAAATGCAGATATATTTGGATTACAATCTAAATATAAGGAACAGCATTCAAAAAGTTTATGTTTAGGCCAATGTATGCTTGCACTTGGTTGAAAACCACTTTTACCATGGAGAAATAAGCAAGATACAGTATTGACTACTAGGAAAGGAGAGATGGCTTTGTTGAAGTGTCATTTTCCTATATGTACTTTGGAGAAATAACTGGGTGCAGGCAAATTACAAATCCCAAACTCATCCCCCATTCCTTCCCAATTCTTTCCTTTACGCATTTCATCATTATTTTATTATCATTTGCAACACCTCCCATCTCTCTCAGCATGTCTGTTCCTTCTACTTTTTTTTCCTTCTTATAAACTGTTTTTTGGGGATCTCGGTCAACAACAATATTTGGAAACCCTTGAGTTAGGAACAGTAATGTTTAATAAAGGGGATCTGCGTGAACAGTACATGAATCGGGTTCCTGACCTTTCTCTGCAAATTAGCCCTCCCAATCCTGCTCCTTCCACAGCTTGCACCGGGAATTCTTCCTTTGATATTAATTGGCGCAGAAAAGATGCCCTAAATTCACTTACTTATGGTTCCCAAGCAGACACCCAGCTTTCCTTAGCAAATCCTGCAAGCAGTGCCTCACAGATTGATAGCCCTTCCCCAAACTACTTCCCAACTACCTATGATGATCAAACCAGGCACAGAAATCTTCTCAAGTGTGGCCAAAATGGTGGTCAACTAAGTAATATAAACCATGGAATTTCATTGCTTGATGTTCCGGGACCGAAACCCACCAAAGGGATTCCAGTATACAGTAACACTATGTCGCTCCCCTTTTTGAGCTCCGATAGTTTTGTAGATATGGATCCTGATAAGTTAGGATTTTATTCTTCCTCGGCAGCTTCTGTGTTGCACTCAGCCGATGCTTGTAGAAGAGCAAGTGAAGCAGCTAGGTTTAATGGGATTTCACTGGAGAAGCTTAGGCCCCAGTTTCATCATCACTACGCCCAACATGGGGCGGCAATGGGTAGCTCCAGATTTATACCTAAATTACAAAGTAGCAAAAGGAATACAAGGACACCCAGGATGCGTTGGACCAGCTCTCTTCATGCTCGTTTTGTTCGTGCTGTAGAGCTTCTTGGTGGTCATGAAAGTAATTCAAACACATCTCTTTAATTATCTTTTGCTTTTTCTGGGGGTATGGGGGGTGATCGATCTAGTTAGGGATGAATCTCTTGTCTTGTTGAGTTAAAAGGTTTTTATTTGAGGGCTAACTTGATGAGGCTTGTGTGACGTTTGATAGGAGCAACTCCCAAGTCAGTGTTAGAGCTAATGGATGTGAAAGATCTAACCCTCTCCCATGTTAAAAGCCATTTACAGGTACGTACGGCTACCTATCTGAACGTTCAAACTCCCAAAACTTTCCCTTTGTTTTCTTCTTTTGGTCTGATATACACTGCCGCATACACAAGAATCTAAGACCCATTGCTCACCCTCGTCACCACCCGATTTGTACGTAGGGTGTGGTAAATAGCAAAGTTTTGAGAACTCGAATCATGATGGAATTAATTAGATCATCAATTCATTAGTTAAATCGATTTGATCGGTTAAATCGGTTCATACGGTTCGATTAAATAAATTATTTTAATATGTGAAACTTTTTCTGTTTTTACATTATATTTATTATTTTAATTAAAATCTTAACCACCTTGAAGAATGAGTTTAAAATTAAATATAAGAGTTTAGGATTATTTTTATTGGGATAAATCTTAAAGTTATACATAAACTTTGATTTAATGTGTCATTTAATACATGAACTTTATTTCGGTGTAATTATACACATGAAATTTTGATTGTAGTTCAAATGAAATTATGAAACTTTAATTTTGATTCAATTATATGCATTTAAAGAAATAAATACATTAATTTATTTTTATATTAAACAAATATAATTATCTTCGTATGCAATATATAAACATAAAATGATGTTATATCAATAATGGTGTTAATAATTTATGAGAATTGAATCAAATTAAAATTTCATATATAAAATTATTCAAAATCAAAATTCACGTATAAAATTACACATTAAACTAAAATTTATGATAATTTTGAAAATCATCCATTTTTATCGAAAAAAAAAAGTAACCAAATGGAACTTCTATAGTTTGATTTTATCGCAAATTGAACTTAGACTTCAAAGATATAATTCAATGTAAGTCACATCAAATTTGGAATGATAAACTTTCAATCTAACTCCACTTTTAAACTCGATATTAGACTTATTTTTCGGTTTAAATAAACATAAGGATAAATTATCAAAATAGTCACTTTTATTTGTCTTAGGTTATATTTTAGTCATTTATGTTTGAAATGTTACGCTTTAGTCACTTACGTTATCGTATTGTAACATTTTAATCACTGAGCGTTAATTATCGTGAGTAGTGTAACGGTAAAACTGATGTGGAACGTTAAATCATCATTTTAAATGAAAATGTTAGGTTAAATTATACAATTGGTCCTTATACTTTTTTCATTTTGAGCAATTTAATTTTTTTCTTTTATGTTCTTTGAACTTTTTTTCTTTATTTTCCGTCCTCTTTTGCTTCTCCCTCTATTTTCCTCCCTTCTCCATATCTTTTAACGTGGTTTTTCTATGTTTTCTATTTGTTAAAACTTATCCATTTTTTTGTTTTCCACTTTTTTTTTCTTTTATGTTATTTTTCTACATTAAAAGAGATGAAGAAGGGAGGAACATAGAGGGAGAAACAGAAGAGAATGAAAAATAAAGAAAAAGGAGAAAGTTAAAAGAATATAAAAGAAAAAAAATTAAATTTCTCAAAACGAAAAAAATATGGGAACCAATTGTAGAATTTAACCTCTTTTTTTTTGAAATAATGATTTAACGTGCCACATCAGTTTATCTTTACACCGTTAACGATAATTAACGGCTCAGTGACTAAAATATTACAATTAAAAAAAAGTAACATTTTAAGCATAAGTGACTAAAATGTAACTTAAGGTAAACAAAAGTGACTATTTTGACAGTTTACCCTAAATATAAAATATGTTAATATTAATTTTAGGGTTGACCTATGCATTAACACGTCTGTTGAAAAATTATTTTGAGCGAAAAAAGTTTCAGCCAAAACCGTTGGCGGGCACAAAAGCCGACGAAAGCAATGAATGAATGAACAGTTGAGTCTATTTTGTGGTAACGGATGATTGAATAATAAGAGAAAGAAAAGTAGCATCATTTGTCAATTATACAAAGCACTTACTGGACCTTACCAAACGTCAAAATCCCACTAACACAACCATCTGACTACTTGGAGATGTTACTATTAACTAGTCAAACAAAATCAGGGTTTCCTTTTAATCATTTTTGCCTTCATTTGCAGATGTATAGGACTGTTAAGAGCAGTGACAAACCTGCAAGTTCCTCAGGTAATTCGCATCGTTTTGACCTATTTACTTCACTTTAATCCCCCACACACATTTCAAACTTACTAACACTGTCTCCCCTTCTACCTCACCCTCTTCCAACTGTTCTTGCGTACATTCTTTTCACATAATAGTAGCTATATGCAGATGACATTCATGTAATCTATGGGTCCAGTTAACAGTGCATATACAATGCTTATATGAGAATGGGCAGATTTTTGGTACAATACATATACACACATTAATGGTACATTGAATCATTGGGGCATAGGGTAAAGAACCCTAACTTTAATATACTTGACCACGCTGGTGTTTTAATTTTTGTCTGGATGTGGATCTATTATCCCTTTGTTAAAATGGTGAACAGAAAAAAATAGAAATGAGGGGGAGTGTGCAGAAGAAGACTGTTTGGGTGTTAGCAGAAATACAGTGAGTGGAAATGATAAGTGTTCAGAGAAGCAGGGATCAACATCTCCAAATTTGAGCATACAACATGATTATGATGAAAATAATAATTCCATTCATCTGTGGACTAACTCCTCAAGGCAAGTCTCTCTCCCTTTTTTTCATATTATTTATTTATTTATGCCATCCCTTTTTTTCTTTGTTTTTTATTCTATAAATAAATACTATTTTTTTTATTTCATATTTATCTTTTCTAACAATATTAGCCCAAATCCGAACCTCAATATAATATATTTTATCATTACAATACCATGAATTATAAATTAAAATTTATTTAAAATAAGTGTAATTAATTATTTAACAACTAATAAAAAATTTTAATATGCATAACCACATCATTTTTACATCCTAACAAAACATTAAATATAAAATCATAAAAAATACTAATACTTCCCCATATTTCTTTTCATATTTATTATGACGAAAAATAAAGAAGGAAAAATAAGCTAGGATGACAGCTTTTGCTTTTATTAACCTTTAATTCATCCTTTTAAATTTTTATCCCATCCACGTGATTGATGAAAGGTGATATCCGCATTTTCTTTTTCAATCTTATTTAGATTATATTTGTTTTTTTAATAGAATATTTAAAATTATTTATAATTTATTTTCAACATATAAATAAGAAAATAATACAATTCAACGTATTTGAATTCACGTTCACCTAAATAGATAACAATGTGCATGCCAATTAAACTAAAACTTAATCGAGTTTAAAAATTAGAAAAAAAATTAAATAATGTTTTTTTAAGGATAGTTAAATGGTTTTGAATTATCCGAATTTAAAACCAAGGAAAAAAAACATGAATTGGTAGGTTTAAGGCGAAGAAAAAAGATCCCAGAGTCTTAAATGCAGAAATTAAGTTACAGAGAAACAGTGAAACTCAGTGATAGGGTAGCTTTGGCAACGTTAGGTAGTAGATCTCAGTCAGACATACTCTCTCTTCTCCATAGTTTTATGAGGTTTGCACTGTTACTTTTTTCTGGGTTTTTTTCTGTCTTGTTAAATTACATGCACACACTCCTACTTCGGGTTAATTAGCAAAAAAAAAAACCCTTTTTAAAAGTTAAATAATAATTTAGGTCGGTTTTCTCAAAATGTTTAGAGTATGGAGAAAAACACTTTCTACAAAACATATTTTTTTAAACGCATTAACTCTTTTGGCTAGCTGGTCAAATAATAGTGATTTGATCATTTACTCTCAAATTCGAGTCTTTTTCTAAACACATTTGTATTTTTTTATTTCATTTTGTTAAGTTTTTTATTTTTAATTAATAAATATCTTGTTTTCAAGTTTTTTATTTTTAATTCATTTTTTTAATTAATAACTCTTTTATTTATATAAATAAATTTATAATTATATAAAAATATATTTTTTATATTTTCCATTATGTTAAATATATATTTTTATATTTGTCATTATGAAAAAGTTAATTGGAATGTTAAATTTTGGAGTCCATGTTATACTTCATAAATATTCAAAAAATATATATATTAAAGATTATTTAAAAATCAACAAATTTCAAATGAGTTTATAAAAATTTTAAAATAATTATATATGTTAACAATGAAGAGACCGACACAATTTTTGTTTTTCTTGTAAAATTTTAGTTTTAGCCCTTATACTATGCTAAAACTTAAATTGAATTCATATACTTTAATTTTTTTTTACATAATTTGATATTTTTACTTTTTGTTAACTGTTTCATTTAAATTGCTGGCGTCATTTTAGGATTAAATCACTATTTGGAGCCTAAACTTGGCAACAACTCTCACATTGAGGCATGAACCTTTTTTTTTATTTTAAGTTTAGCCCCTAAACTTGGTAATTGTTCTAATATTAGGGCCTGAACTAGGCAATTGTTTCTATGTTGGGGCTTGAATTTTAGGGTTTTCAAGAAAATGTTAGGGACTAACTTGGACAAAAAATGGTTTAGGCCGCAATATAGAGTAGTTGCCAAGTTTATACTCCAAAAAGTGATTTAACCCATTTTAGAATGACAAACTTAAAAGAAGAATTTTAACTATGGTAACAAGTAGGCCGGAATTTTTAAATTTGAAAAGTATGTCTAAATTCTTAAAAATAAAAGTAAGGAGATTAAATATCAGTGTATGAAGTGTATAAAGACTTAAAACACATTTTAATCTTTAAATATTTACTCTATAAATTTGCACAAACAACTAATTAACCCAATAGTAAGCATATTACCATACTAGTTTGTATTTATATTGATAGTTTTGTAAACTACTAAACTCAAGCCCTTCACTTTGCAAAATTAAGAAAGTACAATACTTGGGAAAGAGACGGATATTTACAATTTAGGTTTAGGGTTTAAACCCTACACTTTGTTTTTAGTGGATACGTGGCGTCCTCTCATGTATGTTGATGGCCCAGCACTCCACAGTGAGCTGACTGGCTGCACTAATTCAGGGCTTCTACCAGTGAATAGATTTCAAACATGTATTTCATATATGGTGGAAGACTATTGACCACATTTCAATTTACTACTTCAAGTGCTATATGTTACACCGTTTCTCACTCCATAATGCTAGAGTTGACCTTGAGTTCTGGTCGCCCATGAGCGGCTAACGATGAACCTGCTGCTAGGTCTTCCCTGTCGAAACCATTTTTACCATTATGTTAGTTCACTCCGTGAAGGACAACCGTGATACGTGAAAGATGTTGAAATAAGATCAATGAAGGGAGAAAATAAGTATTTACTTCGAAAATATTCATGACTCAATGTGGCTACGATGGATGTTGTTTCACTTATTCCAAGAAAGACGTAGTTTTGATTGAGTCTTGAGCAAAACTTGCTAGAACGAAAATAAGACGTAGTTTAGTTCACTCCTCTCAACTCAATTTAGTGTATTTGTTGATTGAAATTTGAAAATAAGCAGCTAATATTATTGAAAATAACTGATAAATTATGTGTAAATTTTGGTGCAGTAGAGGAGTTGGGTTGTCGAGTTGGAGGAATCCAGATGAGTGCAGACCACAAGCTCCATCATCATCTCAATCTGGAAAACAGTTTGATGTAAGTGCTCATAAAAAATAAAAAATAAAAAAGCTGATGATGATCCAACCAATCAATCAAAACATTTGATTAGCAGCTTAGTTCTAAATATATGCATGCATGAGTATATCATTTATTAGGTTAACTTGGCAGAAACATAAGCCTAACTCGTGACCAGCTGTTCATCCTACAACTTGCATTGATAAAATATATTTGCAAAAAAAAAACAGAATGAGAAAGAATTTATTTAACCTGCAAAAAGTCAAGCCTTCATCTCTCACTGTCGTTCTTCAGCCTAGCAATTAATAGGAGTAAAAGTAGTGTTAAAAGCTATCTCCCAGTAGAATATAGGTGTTGCTTTGTTGTTTCTGCAACATGTTGAATATGACTCAACATCTTTTTCTTCCTTTCATTCATTCAGATATGAAGTAAATAATCTTAAAACAATGCAGGGAAGCAGTTTATCTCAACAAATCTTGAGGGTGTCGAGCGTAGAGCTCCAAAACCCAAGCTTGCACTTCAGCTTAGGAAAACAGACGACAGACTGAGTAAGTTAGGAAGTTTAATTATGGTTAATGGATTATGGGCAAACACTTTCTGGATATATATAATATATAGAGATAGAATTACATCTTTTCATGCAAGTCGCTTGCACAGTATTACTCTGTGTGTATACATATGGTTTTAGGGTTGGGGCTAAAGCTGATGTTGTTGCTGGTGAACGTCATTCAATCGATTATTGTGATTCAAGTTAAGTCTCTAACAATTTATTATATAGATTTGTAATTCATTCACTGCCATTAAATGATAATTGGTGAACGAAATATTTTATATGAAAAAATATATATATTTATGTTATTTGAATTTGTTAATTTTGTATTGCTTTGTAAAATAATTTTTTTAATTTTTTTATTTAAAATATTATATAAAAGTGCTAAATGATAAAAATATATTTATAATAATATTAATTACCCTAAAAGAACTATTACTAATATTCCGACATAATATTTTACAACACAGCGACAAACAACATTCACAGTTATGTAAATATTATTAAAATCAAATAATAATAAAACTATCAAATATCAAATAATAATAACTAAACATCTCAAATAATAATGAAAATCACATTTTTTATAGAACAAAACGTATTAAATAATGCAAAAATATGATTTTTCTAGTAATTTTTTAGATACTGTTTTGAATGAAAATACCTTGCTATTAGCATATAGTTTTTATTGATATATAATTGTAACACTAATTAAGTGATAATTAATCTAAAATAATGAATGTAATTTAATATGGATTCGAAGTCTACTTAAGCGATAATAACTACTACATTTATAATGAAAACATTATTAACAAATAAATTTATACATTATGGATTAGATTACCAATATATTGATATTATTATATATATAATGAGGATGGCTCCACTTACACCAATGTGAAATTTAAGTAGTTTTACACTCTTCCGTAACTTTTTATATGATTAATAACAACCAACATTGTATTTCATGCTCCATTCATGTTGATCATGTATGTCAAGTAGACCTGATCATGGGTCGAAGGTCGGCTCGAAAAGTGGGAGGGCTTGGGCAAAAATATAGGCCCAAAAAATGGACTGAGGCAAAAAACGAGGCCTATTTTCTAAACAAGCTAGGCCTCGGGTAAGCTTTTTTTGGCTCGGATCCAGTCCAGCCCGAATTTGCAAAAAAATTGCTGCTATTTTTGCTGTTATTTTTCCATTGTTTTGTTGTTATTTTGCTATTATGTTGCTATTATTTTATTGTTTGAATATTGTATAACTATTGTTTTATTGTTAATTTTGCTACTATTTTAGAGACATTTTGCTTGTTAAGTTGCACATATCTTAGTGTTATTTAAGTATAAATATTTTTTTTAATTTGTTGGGAAACATTTATTTTAATGTTTTTAGTCTATTTGATGTATTATATTTTTAAAATTTATTTTTATATAAAAATAATAATATAAAAAAAAGTTTAATACATGCGGGTCGAACTCAGGTTTTAGCATTTTTATTTGGGTCGGGCGTAAAAAACGGGCCTAAAATTATGTTAAGGCCCGACCTATGATCACCTCTAATGTCAAGTTTGACATAAATTAAAATTTTCTAACTATTCATTTTACGTAAAAAAAATTAGTCGTTAAATAGATACTAATATATACAATATTTTAGATCGATATGTTAATGATCAGATCAATTTCAAAATTCACATACAGATGAATTTCAAAATTTACATACATGGAAAGTACATATATCTTAATAAATTCAACAGTTGGTTTGTTAAAACATTAACCATATAAAAAAATAATCTTACACATTTAATTTTTATTAATTACAAAAAATTGATTTTAACATTATTAATTACTATCATATTTAAAATAAATTCATATTTATTTAATTAAAAACTTAAATTTTTATTATTTTTAATTTATCGATTTATATTCAATGATTTTATAGATTAGTTTTATTAATTAATAATATATTATGTTATTTTTCATGTAAAAATTTTAAAAGATATGACCAAATTAATTAATTTCACATTAATATACTACCATATTAATTAATATTCAATTAATATTGCTTTTATTATTATCACATAATAATTTAATAATATAATTAATAATAAAAAGTATTCTGATCAGTTCAAAAAAATTTCTAAACTCATGTTTTTATATATACTATAAATATAGATTATAGATAATATGAAAGAGTTTCACTTACAACAATAGTATATTAAGATAGTTTTACGCAATTTCTTTTTTTTTTTGTACAATTAATATTTTAACAATTTAACTGTTGAATTTATTGATATAATTGTTTGCTAAATTTGTTTGAATTTTTTTTTTTTGTGAATTACAACAAGACAAAACTCAAACAACAATGCAACTCAAACCCAAGCCACATCAGGGGTAGTGAACATCCTTGACCATCATGCCATCACATGGGATCCAATGGTCGAAAGCTTTTATATAAAACAAGGAGAAATTTTTTATTTATTTCAAATTTAACATAATTTATGTTAATGGCACATTACTTGTGACCAGAGGGGAAAAGCCTCCCAACTACATGCATTCTCTCTCGCATTCTCTCTCACATTCACACAACTGCAGTTTAAAGAGCTTTAACATGGTTCACCTAATCAGCTATGCAATCACTTTCGATTCTACCAATCTGCCACGAATACACCAATCCGATACGAAAGGAACTGGATTCACTGAAACATCATTATAACATATTTACACACACAACTACACTTACGATGTCTAATTGTTTGGTCCCAAAAGAGAGAGAAGAAAAGTCCTGTAGTGGCCCGATGTGTCTGAGTGAACTGCATCGTTCAAGGTCTTTTTATATTTCCTCAGGTACTCGGCTTTTATATACTGCATATCGATCTCGGTTCGTGTCACAATTATCCTAATAAGTGTAGTGTCGTCAGTTCCCAGACCTTTCATTGCCTTCTGCAGTGCCTACATAGTTTCATAAAGTAATAAGATCTCCAAACATGCATTTATGGCAACAAGCATTATATAATTCCCAGAAGAAACGTTACTGCAAAGTTTTCTAAAACCATATTACTCGACCAACAAAACCAAGCTCATCTCTGGACAAGAACGGAATCAGCGACATGACAATATCCAACAGTAAAAAATGAAAAAGTTTTAAGGAAGAGTGCACGATATAAATCACAACACATTTCGTGAAACGGATTCTCAAGGGTCTTTTTACCTTGGAATTATATTTTGTTTGAGAATTTTGTTAAACACCTACAGTCCATGTTCATACAAACACACATCCACCAGCATTCTACAAAAAAAGTTGCAATACCCATCCTTATCTACAAAGCTACTGCCGGTCATATTATTTTGCTCATCATACACCATCATTAAAACTGAATGCAGCACAGCAAACAAATAGCTATAACCTTAATGAACAAAAACTATATATACCTTAGCAAAGTACTTTGCAGGATTCTCTGAGCATTGTAAAATAGTCAAGAGACCACGCTCAAACTTCCCAGATGTTTCGCTCTTCACTGCCTGCAAAAGTTTCAATTTTGTAAATCATCACAACAAGAATTTAAATAAAAGATATAAGAAGACAAGGAAAATTAACCTTCTTCAAGGACCCTCCATACATGTCATGATAAGCAGCGCTAATAGCTGCTAGCTGTGCCCTACTTCTTTCACTAAATATGCGGATAAAGGTTTTCTCATCAGTTCCCAATCTCTTCTCCCCTGCTTTATAGAGGGCATTTGCATCCTTCATAGCCATCTCCCTATCAACTTCAAGACCTTCGTAACGGGAGGTGCTTACATATGCAAGCAAAAGCTATACAAAGTATGTTTAAATCACAATATCAGTCGCTTTATATTTTCTTCCTAAGAGTTGGTGGAATTGATAACAATTCTTTTTAATTTCCCAAATGGAGGGAAAGATGAACAGGAAGTTGCCAGTGACATGTTTTTGACCTGACTTTTGTAAGCAACCTACAAAAACGGGGACTCTATCAATCAAGACCAAGGGCTACTTGAGGATATTTAAGCAAATACTGTCATTCTTTACGACAACATGTCCCTGTAATTGAGATTGGCTCTGAAGTCTTAGCATACTAAAGAAGATTACAATAAGAACCAAGTACTTTCCCACTATGTAGGGTCAGCTATATCAATCATATTCATCACTATGCCCCTTCCATCCATAAAAGTGAAGTCTGTTTCAATAGTTTCTATCCGGGTTGTTTTTCATCTTACTCTCCTTAGATGTATCAAGTTGATAAGCCATATACGACATAAAGGAAAGGGTAAATTAACCAAAGATTGAGAAACGAAGCTAAAAAGGTATTTTGGAAACTTTTAGACCCTTACCATGAATAAGAGTACGAAAGTACTGGAAGAACAATAAATCTAGAGGAAATGCTTGTTGAAAAAGAGAGTGCATTTCAATGTTACCAAAATAGGGCACCAAGGATGCTCAGCATACCAAGATCAGTATTCAGAAAGTGTACCTTTTTGTGATCACCTGAGGTGTGTCTTTCAATATCTTGCTCAAGAAAAACCCCAAACTTCGCTTGGTAATTTTGTTTAATTAATTGAATCTGTGATGGTGTGCGAGAACAAATAACTTCAGTTGCAGCATCAAGATTTGTCAAATCTGGTAAAAGTGCCTGCCTAATGACTATTGCATCACGTCCTGCAGGATCATGCATCCATAGCAAGACAGCCGTCTGAAAGATTAAAGACAGGGCTCAAGGTGAAATTCCAGCACATTCACGTACACAATGTGCACAAATATATAGATACACACACACATACATACCATTTCTTACAATTTATAATACAAAGACTAGAGGAAAAAAATACAAAGACTGGTACCTCCAATTTTCCACGAAGCTCCGAAACAAGTCGTTTGAGAAGGTCTTCAGAATACATTGCTCTATACTCATGTTGAATTAAAGAACGCTGAGTTGCATCTCGATGGGCAAGAATATTGACTACTGCTGCAGTATCGCATCCCAGCCCTAGAAGGAAAAAGTAAAACAGGAAAAATATGAAAAAGAAACATTCTTTTCACCCTTTCGGTTGTTTTTTCTGCAAATAATAATGTAAAAGCTTGATGCTAAAGTCACAACTGATACTTTCCAAAAGGAAACGAGTATATAAGTCAAGCCATAACTTGGAGGTTTTGCATCAACTAAGAAAATTAAAGCATTATAGCAAAATTTCGTCACACAGAGATGCACAGAACAAATCAAACAGTCCATAAGAAACAAACAAATTCTTAAGCTAAAATATCAAAGGGTTTTAACCTTCTTCAAAGATACACAATACTGAAGTTATCCAACGAAAATGCTTATCTCATAGATTAATAAATCATACTGCTTGTAAGCTGAAAATCAGAAGATTGATAAACGAGGAGCATGCTTTCATTTTTATTTGACATTGACCCATTCAACAATAATCTGCATAATAAAATTAGTGGAAGAAGCATAACAATAGATAAGAACTTAGCACAGGAAGGAGTTAAAAGTTTAACTTGGAAAAACTTAAATGTCATTTATTGAAAATTAAAAGAACAATATGATTTTATTTAAGAGGAATCCAAGCATTTAAGGACGAATTTATTAGAATTTATTAGAATTTGGTCTTCATACCTTACAAAAACTGAGAAATTAGTCTGATTGGCTAATATGCCAATCCTTCTCGTTAAATCACTAATTGAAAATCAACGATTCAGCCACTAACAACTAGACTACCTTGTTAATTTTCTAACAAATTAAAGTAAATGGACTAACAATCAATTTTTGTAAAGTAAAGGGATGAAATTCAGAATTGGACAGAAACTCAATATTCTTATATTTTTAAAATATTCTTAAATATTTAAAAGGGCAGAAAAGAATTTCAAATTTACAAATAATTTCTTATACTTATTTCAGATTCACTAAGATACGACAAATCCATGGTTTTGAAAATCATATTTGCATATGCTTTATCATACAATTTATGCTAAATTTGGAATCTGAATCCCAATCCAAGTTTGCAATCAGCAATCAAAAGTAAATTCCATAAGAAATTAATGAAGACAATGTTTTCTTTTGAAAAGGAAAATGCTGTAGAAAATGTCAATAATCATGAATTTAAAAAAAAAAGACTAATAATAATGAAATTTTTCAGGAAAAGGGAGGGAAAGGAGGAGGAGGTGGAGAGAAAAATGAGAAAGAAAAGGAAAGAAAATGAAGGAAAACGAGGGTACCCTTGAAAGCACGGTAAAGCTGAATAGCATCGTCTCTAGGAGAGGTAAGAACCGGCGGAAGGCTTAAAGTCGACATTTGCAAAAACCTCAAAACCAACAGTCAACTGTTTCAGATTTGGTGTTTGAAATTAAAAGTTGAACTTCCTACCTGCTCCTGCTCTGCAACAAATAATCGTCACCCAGCGACACCTAGCGATAGCCTAACACGGGACGAGTTAAGCTAACCACTGTCCTTTTCCCATGTGTTCTTTTACTACATCAGAGTTTTATTTAGTATATTTAATTTATTGTCTCTTTTTTCGTGTCTATCAAATGGGGGCAAAGTATCGACTTGTGCAAGGTAGTGGATCAAATCCGTGGTTATTGTATACAGTAACGTTCAATTCGGTTAATCGAGACTCATGAATTCACTCAATTCGTAGAATAAATAGACTAAAAGCTCCTCCATTTAATTCACTCAATTCAAGAATTCAACAAATTATTTAATTTATTTTTGATGTTTTTAATTTTAAATTTTTAATATTAAAAATAATAAAATTAGAATTTTTAGTCATAGGGTAAACAAGTACAAATTGATAATTTTAGTATATTATTTTAGTTTTTATCATTTTTTCACTTTAATCCTTGATCTTTTTTTTACCCAATCAATGTTTAAAAAGATATTTATTAGGTGACCAGAACAAAAACAACCTAAAAATTGGGTGACCAATATGAAAATATAAATATGATGTGGCATGTAAGATTAATGGTTGTTAGAGAGTTAATACTTGGGTGACTAAAATGAAAGCGCCCTAAAAGTTGAGTGACCAACTAGATAATTTACCTTTAATTTTTTATTTAATTTTATAAGTAGTATTAAGAAATTGTCATGAATTTTTAATTGCCTTTTAAAAGTAAAAATTAAATAAATGAAATATATAATTCTTGATACAAAGAGGTGGCGTAGAGAATATGATGGTGGAAATCGAATGTTGTTCACCTAGAAGGGTAAAGAGCAATAAAATGTTAAAGGAGAAGGTTAAGATGAACATAGAAGACGAGTGATCGAGAGAAGGCAGAGAAAGGGTCAATTTGCCTCTCTCAAGATTTGGTAAAGCATGTGATTGGATTGGCTAATTAGTCCTTCCAAGAATCGTGTTTAAATAACAAGTGATGATTATCTCATTGAAATGATCGAAATGGTCTTTTTATTAAAAGTGATTATAAACACTTTAAGACGTGTTATCAAATCAAGTCATTTTTTATATACAAAAATCAATTCATAGTATTCCATTTAGGTTTTTTTTTTATGGGGAAGTAAAAGTTATAGTTGAAAAAAAGGCTAACTTCTATCTTGAAGTTGTCATTTCACTATAGACTTGTCAATGGACCGGGTCGGGCCGAGCCCGTAAAAAATTTTCGGCTCGCCTCCTAGGCTCGGGCCTGGCCCGGCCCGAATATGGGCCTAAAATTTTGCCCAGTCTTGGCCCGGAAAAAATATCATAAGCCCGAGTCCGACCCGGCCCGGCCCATTTTTAATAAACATTAAAACATTATTTTAAAAATAAAAAATAAAAAATATTTTAAAATTAAAAAATAAAAAAATAAAAAAAATATATATTTATTATATTCGGGCCGGGCCGCCCGGCCCATGGACAGGTCTATTTCACTATAATAAATTTCATTTTAAATAGTCTAGTAGAAATAAATTTGTTGACTATTTATATTATTTATTTAAATAAATTATTTTAATGTCCCTTCGTATTTAAAATAAATTATATTATTTGAGGATATTTTAGTTTTTTATTAGAAAAATTAATAAAAATATGCATATGATGAGATTTAAACCTATGCCAATTGGGATAGTAAAACTTTAAATTTATCACTCACCTGAATTTTTATTTTAACATTTTTATACACTATAATTTTATTATGCACTTTATTACTTCCATCAATTGTGTATACTAATAATGTTGTTGATTAAGATGGTGCCACAAATTAACTCGACACCAACTTAGGACAGATGACAATACTATGATAAATAATTGTATTCACATGTTTAAACTTCATTTTTCTTACAGTTTATTTTATTTTATAGATGATTTCTTGCTTTGTCAATGACATGGAGTCTAATGGTGAAAATATATTCAAAACATAAGTTTTACAAACAATTAATATTATTTGCTTAAAAGTATTCAAAATTTATATTTAATATATCAAAATATTAATAATGAGATATAATAAAATTTTTAATATTTTATTGAAATGTCATAATATCATTATTTATTCAATATCTGTATTAGTAAGAGAAATATTTCAAAATTTTCAATATTTTTTCATACATCAAAATCCGTAAAAATCTAAAATTAAATATGCTAAAATTCTTTTGTATATATAATCAAACAAAAATTAATTTTAAACAAAATTGCTTATTATAGATTAATACAAAGAATCCCAACTTAGAGAAAATATTTAAGTGTCGAATTGAAGTATCAAATGGTATCCTAACTCTTTTCTAAACGATAGGGGAATTACATTTTGTCATGTTTCTTGTCAAAATTAAGGCATTGTTTGATAAAGTGTTAAAACAATACATCAATTGGAAATTAATATTTCGGGTAACTTATTTTCTTTAAACATGTTGACAACTCACAACAAAAGTTACTAGATAAAATCTTTTCTATGTAGAAAATGATAAGTAGATAGGGACCTACTCGTCACTTAATATGTAATATATTCGATCATTTACTATTTAATTTTATTTATTTTAAGATTATATTATTTTTATCAAATAATCTAAATATGTTTAGTATTTATTTTTAAGTAATATATCAAATAAAATTTATAACTTAAATTCACCCCTTATTTTTCCAATCAGGGGTGAAGCCAATTTTTTTTGGAATGGCCAAATTTGAATTATAAATTTTTGAGTGAGTTAAAAATGTAATTTTGTCGTTGTATTAATGTAAAACTTTACAATTTTCAAGGGATTAAATTATGAACTTGTTATTTTTAGGGAGGGCATAATTTAATTTTAAATTTTAGGAGGAGTCAAAATACGATTTCACTATTAAATACTTAAAAATTTAAAAACGCTCAAGGGACTAAAGAGGTAATTTTTCATTTTTAGGGGGCTAAGACCCCTACCTACCCTTTTAACTTTGCTTTTGTACAGGAGGTAGTAATGCAGAATTTTTCGCAATGGGTGAAAGCCTGATAGAACCTGCTACATGGAGGTAAAAAGCTCATGGGTCGTGAACTTTTTTTCTCGAAGAGGAAGTAATGACAATATATGAGGAATAAATATAGGCTAACTTAATGTCGATAGCTGTGGTAACACATAGGATGCAAACGTCATCCGAAATGATTGGTTGTAAAGCATGTATAGATACTTTTTTAAGTCTTCATTAAATCTTTGAGTTCAACCTTGGATGAGCGGTGGAAATCATCAAACTAGAGTATGGTAGGAGTAGAGATAATTTCTGATGGAGTGATGAAATATGTAGAGATTAAAAAAAAAAAAGAAAGACCAACGACGAAAGTATTCTATTGGGCCGATAACACTAAAAGACCAAAACTAATGGAGCGAATGGGATTAAATACACTTGTGACCAAGATGTTAACGATGTCAAAGAGGTTTTTTTTTTCAAAATTAATCTCAAAATAAAAAATTTCTGGCAATAATAATATCAAATAATAAAAATAAATAAAATAAAAATTATAAATATATGATCCGCGGCCCCTTATGATAAAACTGTTCTGGTAGGGCTATCTCCTATTGGCCTTTCGCCGCATAACCGTCATGTGCTTCCCATAACCTTTCGACACGTGTAACATGAATCTTCACGTAATTGATTTTTGTTTTTGTCTTTTCACCAGTAATTTCTCGAACCGTCCATTTGGCTGACGATTTCCCCCAAGTTTTCAACCCTTATATATTCCTTTTTCCCACTATAATGTAGTAAACTAAAACGCAAACCAAGAATTTGATTCTTGTTTCTTCTTCTCTTTTTTCTCTGCCTTAAATTCTTACAGATTAGCATCCAATTCATTCCTCATTTTGGTTTTTGATTTTCGTGACTATACGCCTTGCCTTTGTTCTCCTCCTGCAAACTGAAACTTGTTTGGTTTTCTGCTTGTACTGCTACAATTTCCCAGTTCCCGATAACCTCAGCAACTTGTAGGAATAACAAAAGACTGGGTATTTGACGATTTTGTTTCTGTTTATGTCTTTTGATTTGGTTTCTCTCCGTTTATGACCTGTTCATCAACTAGAACGATTGTAATACCCAGAGAAACTAAGTTTCTATATTTTAATAAAATTTACGGACATTCTCAATTTCATGTGAAACCAAACTATTGGAAACCCAAGTGTCTATCCAAGGATTCCAATCCCTTAATCTCATCATCATCCGATTCTGAAAGGATGGCGGCGGTGGAGCCATTGACCTCTGGAGCAAGTGGCCGCATAAACGCCCTCTTCTCCTTACGTGCTTTGAGGAGCCTCTTGTTGCTGCTAAATGCTGTCGTTTTGTTCTTGCTTTTGCCATTCCGGGGGCAAAGACGCGCCTCCGCTATCTGTTCCGGGGAGAAAGTGGGAAAGGACGAGAAACAGGACTGCCGGAGGAAAGGGTCGTCTTCTTCGTCGGCTGCGATGAGGGTGCCGGCGGCGATGGTGCTACGTAGAAGCGCGGCGGTGATTTTGGACCAGGAGGCCGCGGCCAGGCGGTCACTGGCGATCCAGAGGGTGGTTGAGGACGATGATAACGACACAGTGAGGGAGTTTTCGCTGTTTACTAGTGCACGAGGTGAAACGTTATTCACTCAGTCTTGGACCCCAGTTTCCGTCGTAGTCAGGTCAGTTTTTGACTAACTATTCCCTTTCTTTTTGAGAAGTTGTACTAATTTATATGTTAATTATGATGAGTAACACTATTGGGTCACTTTTCTTTAAGCCGATGCCAATGATTTATTTTTTCTATTTAATTCATTTACTTAGAAATAGCTCTGGAAATGGGGTTTTTGAGTTTGAGATTATTTATTTGTTTTGTCTTTTCCAGAGCTTAAATGAGATATATTTCTGCTTTGAAATTTAGTTCAGAGTGATGGGATTTAATTATTCTGAGATTCGAGAGAATAAGAACATTGCTTTTTTTATGGAATCATCGCTATTGTTTGTTCAGCTCCCATAGACAAAATTTCAGCTTTTGGGAGTGACACTTTTGGATTATTGTACCATTTTTTTTATTTAACTTAGGAAAAACATTTAAAATATGTTACCTAAGCCCACTAGAAAATGTCTCTATTATTCGTAAAATAATAAAACGGTATGAAGTTAATTTATGTAACTCTGCTTCTTCTGCATCTTTGAGTCAATGGTTTGGAAATTTTAAAATACAACAATTAGTTAAAGAGATACATATCTGAAAACTGTGGTTATTGTCCTCACTTGGAATGTTCACAGAAGCCTGCAAAAATGGTTGAGTTTCCAATGACACTAGTGGTTAAAACTATGGATAAAAAGAAACAACGTTTTTGCAGGCTATAATTCCCTGCAGCTTCGAACAAAAAACAAAATCCCTGCTGTTAGAGCTATAAATGAATGGAGTGTAAAATGACCAGTTCCGTTTTTGTTCATTTATGTTAGTTTATCAAGCTAAATAAACAAACATTGGTAAAGATTTTGAGGAACTGAGCATGATCAGAGGCCCATTTGTTTAAGCTTGGTTCATTTACAGCACTACCTGCTGTTGGAGCATGCCCCAAGGATTGCTTTCTTATGATTATTCCTGCCCTAAATGTCTAAGCTTCTGCTTCTGGTCCCCTACCTCTTTTTGTCTGCGTTATGCTCTGAATGTAGCTGGGAAGGCACTTGCTGTGGAGATGATATTTACAATACTCTGCCATAGTTTTTCATGTATTTGTCAAATGTTTGGCAGTGCCTAATCAGCCCCAGAGAGTCTCATAATTTGGCACATTTTTCTATCGAGTTGAATTTTTCGAAAGGAATAGCTGATGAAATAAAATGCTTTTATCACTAGTGCTCAGTGTATAAAATTGCTTTTCCATAGTTCAAAGAATTGATATTATTGTCAAATGCTTGAGAATTGGTAAATATTGAGCCAGGCCTTTTGAAGTGTGCCTCAGACCTTGATGTCAGTGGGAACTAAAATAAACAAATGAAAAGGTGAAAAGAAATTTTACTAAAAATGTTGAATGTGAAAAAAGGACAAAAAATCGAACTTCTATTGGCCTGAAATTAGATTACCCTCTGTGAGCAGAAGTTTCAATTCTGTCTTTGCTATAAGTGAAATTTTCTGTATGGATAAATCCTGGCTGGAGGCTAAGCCATTTATATTTGTTTGCCAAACTTTAGTCACGTTGGGCACATTGGTTTTAGTGAAGCTTAGTGGGATGAGAACTTACTTGTGTTAATTCCTCTATAATCAATTTTATACTTTTCATATCTGGAAGTTTAAACTTTAAATGAGTTATGAGAAATTCCTTTTCTTCTGTTTAAACTTTAAATGAGTCATGAGAAATTCCTTTTCTTCTGTTTTAGCAATAAAATAAAATATTTCTTGTAAATAGCTTCAAGCTACAGTCCTCTACAATTTCTACCACCCTGTTTTGATTTATTGATTACATTCTTTTAAATTTTTAAATTTTAGTCTTCTTTTGAAGTTCAAATTCCCACTTTGTTCACCTAGATAGTGAGTTATTTCCATATCTTTTGCAGGGGCGTAGTTGTTCTTTTGCATGGCCTGAATGAACACAGGTTTGTTATTTGGATCTGAGGCCATTGTAGAGGAGGTATTAAATTGATTGGGTAGCTTTTTGTTTCTTTTACTTATGATGTTTAGATTTTTACAACAGTGGTAGGTACAGTGATTTTGCAAAGCAGCTTAATGCCAATGGATTCAAGGTCTATGGAATGGATTGGATTGGTAAGTTTAAGTTTCATATGCTGACCATCAAAATCACATTCTGCTTTGCCCAAAAATTCGTCTTTTATTTATGTTGTGTGTCATTTATTTTTTACATAGTGCATGTGCATCCACTCCCCTCCCTCCTCCTTCTCACTTTTGCTTTCAGTGACTATTTCATATAAGTGAGTACAAAGAAATTCAGAGGTCATATTTTATGGTCAACTTGACTCATTTCTGGTGAACTGCTCTCTTTAGATTCCTTTTTTCTGTCTTCCACGCTACTTCTCTTGTTGCACTCCTCATGGTCCTCTTACATGTATAAGTTTTTTATGGTGATTTCTTTTCGTTGTTATCTCAAGTGATTAAATATTGCTGGCCACTCTTTCAGTTAAAGGAAAGAGTAGGGTGAAGAGGTATATTGTTCTTGTTATGCGCTCAGAAGGTTTTTTGTCCTTCTTTTCTTGTATATATTTGAGGTTATGAGGATTTGAAGTTTTGAACCCCGACTACTGGAACTAAGTCCAACACTCTACCTTCGTAGTGCTTTTCTGACAGCAATCAAGTCAATGTATCCTTTGAAGCTAAGTGTTAAATTTATTTCACATCAAGGGAAAGGGGTCATATTTAAAATTTAATAGAAACGAGAATCGGAAAAGTAAAATTAAAGCTGCTGGTGAATTCTACCATTTCATCAGACATCATGGACATAAAGACAAGTTTCTTTTTTTTAAAGAAAAAGGAAAAGCCTGCATTACCTTTTGTTGATTTGAACTTTTTTGGTGAAGTTTTGAACTGCTAAACCACTGCTTCCTTCTAATTTGATTAGTGGGGAAAGGTGTGTTCAGCCTCAACGTCATGGAATTATTGATCGTCTTGTTTATTACATGTATTTCTAGGTGACTCCACAATAATACAAATGTCTGACACTAATTAGTATGTTAAGAAACAAACGACTACTTGAGGTCCTATTTAAGTTTTACTTTAGTACATAGATGAATAGGCATAAGTTTAGGCCTACAGCATCATGTTTTAACAAGTGTTACTTGCATATCACTTTTACAATCAATCTGATTGTGGGCTAGAGACAAGAAAAAGGATTTAGAGTATTTGTGACTGAAGAGAATACACAAATGGTAAAATAATGCTTTGTCTTGAAAGGCATTTTAGTTGCTTCTGCTAGTTTTCCATGCTGGTGTAAATCAATTGTAAAATAACTTTCTGCACAACCAATTTAGGCTTGTCTTCATTCCTTCAGATAATCCTTCACAGATTATCTTCTATTTAATGTTGTTCATAGTCTAGAGACTCCTTTTCTTCAACGATGCATCTATATTTGGATGTTGCAGGGGTTTGAGTATTTCTGTTGGGAAGCCCATTGGTGCCAAAAAGTAACATTTGAAGCTCATCATAATAAGTAAGCTTACTTTTTAGTGTTTATAGTAAGCAAGACCTGTGAAAACTGTCTTCTTGTTTAGCTGATCTGTAGAAACAAGAAGTATGGCTTTTGAAGATATTCTCCTCATTATTGGCTACTCAGATTTCAGTTTAGATGAATTTTCCACAGTACATGGAAGTTTCACTGGTAAAAAATTTCAAAGGGACAAACACTCTGACCAATGTTGAATCTTGCAGCATGGTAGCATATGCCTCAAATAATCTGAAATCATTTATGTACCTGGGTTCCGTTCCCCCCCCCCCCCCAAAAAAAAAAAGAAAAAATCAACAACACTCCATCTGCAAGCATGATTGGTATTTGTGGTTGACAGTATGCTTTATAACTTAATGTATTACTCCCCCATGCCATGCCATGCATGCATCCATGCATGCTTGCTTGCAACTTTCTTTTAAATGGCAGTTGATTATAAGCTTTCATCTTTTGTGGTTCGTTTGATGGCTGCTTCTATTTTATTGTTGTTTTCATTCTTAAAACTTATTTGTTCCTCATATCCTGTAGGACATGGTGGAAGCGATGGGCTACATGCATATGTTCATTCCCTTGATCATGCTGTTACTGATATGGTGTGTTGTAAGGTTCAGCTACAAAAGTATATTTGAAATAAATATTGCGTCAAACTATAACGTCTTTATTTGTCTTCCACCTTGCTACAGAAAATATTCCTTGAAAAGGTTTTAGCTGAAAATCCTGGGCTTCCATGCTTTTGCTTTGGTCATTCAACTGGTGGTGCAATTGTCCTTAAAGTAAGGTTTCATGAAGAAGAGTAGTAGTTCCCCTATAACTTTTGAATCATTTATTAACATTGTTATTGTTGCTTTTCTTCAACCTACAAGTTTACACGTTAATAACATGTCTCTTGAACAGGAAAGGGAAAACGTTAAAATCTTTTGATAATGTTCCGCTAAACTTTTAACTTTTTCTGCATTATAGGCAGTACTTGATCCAAAGATTGAAGCCCAAGTATCAGGCATTATACTGACTTCTCCAGCTGTAGGCGTACAGCCATCTCATCCGATTTTTGTGGTAAGGAATTCCATTAGTCATATCTCATCCGATTTTGATGTGAAATTATGAAACAGTGCAATAACGGCATTAGTTTAATATGATGACTATACCAATGAGTATTTTCATTCATAATCTCTTTGTTTCTTCTACCTATGACAGGTACTTGCCCCAGTTGTATCATTTCTATTGCCAAGATACCAAGTCAGTATCACCAATAAGAAGAACATGCCAGTTTGTAGGGACCCAGAGGCGCTGGTGGCCAAGTATTCGGATCCACTGGTGTATACAGGACCTCTCCGAGTGAGAACTGGTTATGAAATTCTTAGAACTACATCCTACTTGCAGCAGAATATGAACAGATTGAGGGTTCCTTTGCTTGTTCTCCATGGCACCGATGACACTGTAACTGATCCTCAAGCTTCTCAGAAACTGTATGAAGCAGCTGCCTCAACAGACAAAACGATCAAATTGTTTGAAGGCCTGTTACATGATCTCCTCTTTGAACTGGAACGAGAAACCATAATGGATGACATAATCCAGTGGTTAAATTGTAGAGTATAGAAATAGAAGGACTAAACAGAAACAGGAACTCTTTAGTGAGCAGTCCAAAAGATTGCTGCTAGAAGGTTTCAAGCGAAGTAAGATAATAGCAAATCACATTGCCAAATAAGATTCAGCTTTTCAATGTGGTTTTCACATTGATATAATGTTCAGAATTTTAACGGGCTCTTTAGATTTTAATTTTCCTTGAGGGTTAACTTGCTGGTGTGGAGCATTTTACCCCACGATTTGTAGCTAGAGCGGTTCTGCTCTGCTGGTGATGAGTTCACTGCAAACTCAACCTTGGCGGATAGTGACTTATTGTATTTGTCTTATTTTTCATAGATGATTTTATCACCGTGGTGCGTGTTTCTGTCTGTGCTTCATAAGCCAACAAGACTTTCTCTTGCTTCATTCTCTTTTCCACTGTATAATTTCTTGAAGCTGCATTTATGTTGTAGTTGAGTGCAGCTGATTACTGTACATAGTCTTAGGAAGTTGTGGTAAAATATTGTTTATGGCAGAGATGTTCATGTGCTGGTCTTGAAAGGTCAAAATATAAAAAGGGGTTGGGGAATATGTTGGCACTTCGGCTGGCATCTAGAGCTGGCAAAGGGAAGCCCATTGGGAGAGGGAGATATGCTCTTCCAATACCAAATCATATGAGATGTCAAAAATTTCCTTTCTCCCTTGAATGATTATTTTATTTCTCAATATTTACACCATCTTATGCATCAAGATTCAAAGATATTAAAACATTTAGGGTTCATTTGGTCTGGAGGAGTAGAAGGCATCTTTTAAATCAAGAGTAGTATTGGGTTATTGTTGATTAAAATAGATTTTGTAGAGATAAGAAAATTAACAAATTTGTTGCGATCATCTTTGACTAACAAATAAAAATTATTTCAATTCCAAACGGTAGTAAAAGACTTAAGCCTCATAATTGTGTATATATAGGTTGGAATTTTCACCCAATGTTTGTATTTAATATTGGAATGATCCTAAAATAACTTTCTAAGTATTTATTAAACTGCAGTTTATAGTTGTATAAATTTAGGGTTAGATTTGAAGTTGGAAACCAAAATATCAAATAAAGTTGAGCAACAAAATGCCATCACCCTCCTAAATTATTATGGGTCGTACGCTTGAATGAAGATGGAATAAACATAGAAATTAAAAATGTACTAAACCCCCAAACCGTACACTATATTATTTTCATATTTATATATTATTTGGCCTAAACCGGAATTCGTCAACTTACATAAAATGTTTTAGATGCATGTGTTCATTCACATCTAATAATAAAATTAGTCCTTAATTTTTTTTGTAACTTTTATAAAAATATTAAAACATTCAAAATATTAACAAATATATATAAACATTTGTTAAGAGATGATTTGTATTTCTCCTGGATAGGCGACCTTGTAAATAATTTGCAGTGTTAAAACATCAGTTTTGATCAGCCTTACCGATAGTTGTCAAGTCAGACCAGCTTTTGCAATAATGTTATTTTACTGTTTCAGTGTATTCTAATTTAGTCAATCGATTGCTCCAGAAATGCATTCTCATGAATAACATCTTTTGCTCCCCCTTTAGTCTTTTTATTGCATTGCATAGTTTCAACATTTCTTGCTCACGAACTGAATGGCGAGGCTGATGCTGAAGCCAGCTTGGCTGTCAAACTTGCTGGTGAGGTTTGGCTTTAACCATTTTGGTATTCATCATAATCAATTAAATGTTGGATGTTTATGAGATATTTCTAAACCTTGCAGAAGGTCAAATCCAGGAGGAGTTGGCTTAAGTCATTGATTGTGCTGGCAGAAGTTTTCTGGTTTGTCATAGAATATATTTATTTATAAAACACTTCTTCGGTAGGTGCAGAATTTTGCATTCAAACCCCAAAAGTTGGTATTATTGTTGGCCTTCAACCTCAGCTCTGCAAAAGAACAATGCAAATACCATTTTAAGTTTTGTTTGTGGCAGAGGCATGTTAATGGCTTATCAAATTCAAATGGCATAAATTTTGGTTTTATTATAAAGCCTTATTCTACACATTGTTGTGGGAACCTAAGATCATTTACGGTGAAGGGAAGGGAGTAAGTTCCTTTTTGAGAAATCCATTAAGGTCTAGATTTACCATTCTTGATATTATTTTGGGTCCCTCTTCACCAGTCTAAGTTTCCATCTTATCCCCATATAGAAAGATTAGGGTGTAATTGGGTGAAATTGTTCAGGCTTGAACCCGATGGCATACATTTAAACAAATGTGCTTAATTCCGTAGAAAATGTTCTTGGAAAATTTTAATTATTTTTATAAAAGTTTAGGATCAAATTGATAAAAAAAAATATAAAAAGTTAAGGATTAAGTTTGTTATTAGACTAATTTGTTCATAATTGAGTAAGCGTCCGGGTGATATATTTGTTTTATTCAACTTTCATTGGTTCTGTTATGGTTTTAACATAAGGAGAGAGGGCCGGAGGGAGCATCCGGCTGATAAACAATCGGCGATCTTTACGAAGAAACATAGAATTTGGACATAGGTATGCTTCAGCCTCTGACCGAGAAAGTAAGAATTCATTGGCATTGTGTTATTCTTTAGGGTCTACATCTTGGGAAATGTGCATGCTAATATATTATAAGTTTTGAGAAAACAAAGAAGCGTGAGAGCGTACATAAAAACATGACGGATTTGTCTATGGGGTTGTAAGAGAAGATGCATTGCAGGTAGACACAGAGGAAGCAGTGGAAGTGTTCTTGTGGTTATGCATCCAAACCTTGAACACTTGCCTACTCACCCCTATTCCTCTACAAAATTTATCAACTTGGTCTTCCTCGTCTCTCCTTTGCAGCCTCCACCCCAGTTTTTCAGCAAACTCCAACATCTTCTCCTTCTGCTCCGCCGTGAACTTTGTCCGAAACCGCTTTTTTCCGCTTCTGGCTCCCGCCTCGGTTGAGTACTCCAGCAGGACGGGTGGTCTACCTCCGTCATCTCCATAATCAACCCGCTCTACCGGATCCCCTCGACTCCTGCTGTTGCTATTGCAATAGCTGACTTTGCGGTGGAAATTGCGGTGGCAACCGCATGCAGCGCATTGTAGGGTAGAAAGAGAGGTGTGGTCAAGCGTGAACTCCCCGCAGCCGTCGGTGGCGTAGCTGCCAAGGCTGGCTGCATGGTTTCTCAAGCACTCCCTGTAAAGATCACTTGGGTACTCTTTCTCCATCTCTCACTACGCACTATCTCCTTGTGATCGCAGCTTCTGCTTTATCTCTCTCTTTATATACAAATAGATATGAAACAACCATATAAACATTGGTTGGAAATGGGACGGGAGGTTTGCCTAGCTAGGCAGCCTATTTACATGGTTTTGTGACCCTTATATTATTATTTTTTTTGTAATTTTTGGTTAAATTAATATCAAAATTATAAAAAAAAAAGAATCGAATCAAATTACTAAAATTAACAATGTCGACAATATTCGAGTTGTGCGATACTACACCTTTTAATCTACAAATAAAAATAGAAAAGAAAGAATAGGTAATTACTTATACAAAATCATGTGAAAATCAAAATATGTTTACATCAAATTTTAAATATAAATTACTGCACAAATTATATAAATTTTGTATTGGATGTAAAGATGAAATGTAGGGTTTACGAAATCACTGCTGACATAGTAGACACTCAAGGACGCCATGGAAACTACAAAATCAAACGTGCTAAAAGATAAAAGATATGAAGATTTTGACAGCAACTTTTGGATATAATTGCTTTGCTTACAATGGAGTTATAAATCATTCAAGTCACTCATTTTTTAAATTGAAAATTTTATCTAAATAAATAACAATGTATGCTTAGAATAAGTAATATTTCGTCCAAATAAAAAAATGATAATTTATTTAAGCCATACATTCATTTCTTTGATCACAACCCAACATTAATTTTCATATACCACAAAAAGTTTTCATTTCAGGCAGTCACAAAATTCCTTACCTTTGTTCCAATGACTGCTCGAATCAAACAACTAGATTTTGAGCTTCATTTCCTCATATAGAATCAATATATATAATGAGCATTCTTGAATATGGGAATTGCATGCATGATCTAATCCATCACCATGAAGTGAGCCAACTTTTATTTTATTAATTGAGTTGGTATCATTTTGTCTATTCTAACTACAAAACCTCTGCCTGTTATATATAAATATATATATATACTTGAAAGGGTGCCTTGAATCATCCATCCAATCACAACAGGGATGGTAAGAAATAGTAAGGCATGGGAGATTGTCCTTATACATGAACATTGTCTCAACATACAACAAGGCATCTCTCTTTCAAATTTATGCGTTAATAATGTTTATAGTTGAAAGATGTCAAAAGCTTTGGATTTGGAATCCCTTAGCAGCAAAATACAGCAAATATATCATAGTTTTTCAAGACCTAAATAAATCAGTTGAAAGCTGTGATGGCCCGTGAATGGTATGGGGGTTTCTCCTCAATAATTGACATGGGGAATAGTGAAAACATACATATTTACTTTTGGTGTATATATATATATATTTTTTAAATGTAAAGACTGAATTTTATCTAAGATTTCGTCATCAAGGTTTTTTCTTGAACAAATCTTACCCTTTTCTCTTATTAAAATAAATACAGCTAATTAAATATTTTTAACATGTGGCATTATATAATTCATTCCGAGTAGAAAAAAACACCAAATCAACTAAAAAGAGAAAAAAAGAACAAAAAATAAAAACAGAAACAGTTTTGGTGGGATAATTTCATACTGGAACCTTTTTATAGTTTGCTCTCTGGATTCATACATTTGTAGTTTTATGTGAAATGACGCAAGAGCTGAAATTTTGGCCACTAAATAGGGTTGTAATTCAGGTTAATATGAAACGAAGATGTAATAGAAAAAGGTACAATTATGGTCTGAAATGGAGGTGGGGAAACGAGGAACAGCAGAGATGGGTTTTTTTTTGCTGGTTTCAGTTGATGTGTCGGAAAATTGGCATTTAGCATTTGGGAACATCGTTTTGTTGCACTCATCACCACCATTGTCTTGTCACTGTATGTTTGTTTCTCACCTCGGGCTCGTAGTTTCCTTTTAACGTGCAATCATACCTGAGACCTATGTTTGATTCATTCCTTTCACTTTCACTCTTTTTTTTTTCAATTTATTTTCATTAAAAAAATCTGTAAAATGGAATTTATTTCAGTCAATATTTTGGGATTTATACTTGGCATTTTACGTGTAAAGCATGTTGAGGGCATTGCACATAGAGAATGGAAAAGGGTGAGTTCCCAGTTGCAGCATTGTAGGCAAACTTAGTTTAGGACAAATTTAAAAATGTTTTAAGTGATATATTGCTAATTAAGGTTACTAAAAATGTTAAAAGTGGATCAAAATACTAAAACAACATGTGGGGCGGTTCCTTCAATATCTCATCAGTACTGGGTTTCATGCATGCATCTAACCCTAAAGTAGTTCAAATTAAACGTGATAAACTTGGGAGAAATATTCCTTCAATTAACAACGATGCTTGGAACAATGTCAAAGTGAGATGTTGTTGACTGGGAAACAGGGATGCCTACTAGATTCTTTCTAACCTGGGGCCGGGGGCACAATGAGATCAACACTGTCTGATTCACTTCACTTATGGCTTCGCTGGAAAATTCATTTTGCACCTATACTATTTACATACCTGTCACTGCATTTCTATAATTTTAATCCTTAAACTGGGAGAATAATCACAGTCAAGCACCATTTTGATTTTGTGAGATGCAACCAGCAAAGATGGCCTCACTCATCTTCACCACCTTCTTTGGAATATACTAGGTACATCATCAAGGCTGACAAACAAAACTATGGTACTAATTTCCAGGTAAAAAAAAAAAATACACCATCGCCATTAGTGACTAAATTATGGGGAGTTTTTGTTTTGGTCAATTTGATCATTAAACTTTAAAAATTATTTTTTATTTATCACCCGATTGTTAAGTGACACTTTTTTAATTGATATAATAATAATTTTAGTCCTATGTTTTTATACTAACTGTCAATTTGACCTTTATTTTATACGGTGATAAAAATTTAAGTTCTTTTAAAAAATTATAAAAACTAAAACTAAAATTAAAATAAAAGTAAATAAAAATATAAAAAATAGACAAAGAGAATAATTTCTAATGGTGTAGTTTACCAAAAAAAACCAAAGAAAAGAAAAGAAAAAGTTAGCCCAACAAGCCCACTTCACAGGCCCTCAGTTTTGGGCTCAATTCCACCAACTTCTAGTTAACTCCAAGTCCTTCATGGATTTTTCTTCTTCTATTTTCTTATCTATGTATTTATATATGTGCACCATTTTTAAGAAAAAAAATTAAAGGGATTTATGAGAAAATTTAAAATTTATTAAACCAAATTTATTATTTAATAAAAAAAATATTAAAATTTTCAACCAATAAATATGTAAATTTAATCAACAAATTTATGTATTTTTAAAATATGTTGTAATCGTAAAAGTATTGCACGGGTTTTAAACATTAAGAATTGAAATGTATAATTAAGTGATCAGTCACACTCAATTCAATAGAACCCATTAATTATAAAGAATATTCAAATATGTCACAAAAGTACAATTACAAATAATTATACTTAAATCAATTATTATGTGATTTTTTTAAAAAAGTTAGCTGGCAATTTTATTTCATTTTAGGAAAGATAAACTAAACAAATACACAACCTGCCACGTCCACTAAAAACGTTAAAATAACATAGAAGCCATTAAAACAAAACAAAAAAATTAAAAGCATTTCTCAAGATTGAAAAAAAATTAAAACCATCTCTTTCCTCAACCAATCCGCAACTAAATTCCATCACCAACAAACAAACTAAAACGTCTCTCTTCGATTCCTCAGATAGAAGAAAATAACCACTTTAATCAATAGGAAAAGAGAAGTGTTTTTAATAAAGTTGTCATGTCAAGTTTTTCTCTTTAAAAAAAATTAATAAACAATTTGCACTCTAAAAAATAATGCTTTTTTTTTCTAATCTATTATTAAATCAATAAAACAATTCTTCAATATATAAGCAGTGATAGAGTTGTGAATCTCCCGCTAATTACATCCACTTAATAAATAATGAAATAGAATTATTTAAATTCGATATTTCCATAAATAAAATAAACAAGATATATTATGATTCTTCAAAAATATTTCACTATCGAATTTAATCTTAGAAATTATATCTTAATAGTCTAAAAAAATTGCATAAAATGCATAAAATAATCAGATCACACATGGCAACAAAAAAAACAATTACATTGCATCCAATTTGATTGTTGGTTCATGTGTGTAGAAAAAGAATTAGAAGCGTAATCTCATTCTTCTACGAGTAGACATTGTATCCCAAAGTAAGAAAAACTATCCAAAACAAAGCTTCCTACAACTATTTAACTTGATTGCATTAGTCCACTCCCAAATCCTAATACTAAAATACAACACCAACGTCACCAATATAAAGTTTCAATCAAGCATCAGTTGCCCCATTCATTCTTTTTAATAATATAGAGTTTTATTCATTTATTTACATGTTGTTCTTACAGCTTTCGTAAAATGAAGGCTACAACACTGTTGCACACTTTCTTTTATAAAGCAAAGTACTTATTGATCTTTTAGATTTGGTGCTTTGACTTTTGGACTTTGCCCAAGCAAACTTCTCTTTTTGGATTTAAAAAGTGTAAGCCCCCCCTCCCCCCCCCCCCAACTCATTCACATGGTTTGTTTCATGACCCATCGCTATTCTACTTTGAGGGGAAATTTCTAAGGGTTGGGTTGTGGATCAAAATGAAAGGGCCCCAACTTCCCATTTAATGATTAGGGTTTGTTAAGGATAACCTTTTAATTTCTCATCAATCCATTAGCTCCTTCATATATAAATAAGAGAATAACAAAACCAGTTGTTGTCAGGTGATGGAAAGCCCTACATAGGTTATATCTTTAATACTCTTGCTAGTGTGTTACATGTTGCCACTTAATACTTTTTTACTCTCCCACGTTAAAGGTTGGCAAAATTGGACACTTTGAATCCACTTACAAACCATATGCAGGATTGTAGTACCATGTTTGAAGGCTGGAGGCAGGCACATGGAGAGTAAAAGGGTCATCATCTTCCAGAAAAGAAAAAAGGAAAAAGGAAAGAACAATATCCACGCTCCTTGTCTGCCAGTAGATACATAATTGTCCTTTTAAGTAACACATTATTTCCTTTTCTTATTTTTGGTTTAAATCTTTATATCACTCCAGAAGAATTCAATTTTGAAGATATATCGCTGGGATTTTATGTCTGTCTCTACCTGATACTTTGGCTTTATCTCTTGTTTAATTGGCTTCTTCTATTTCCACTTAAAAAACACTCTGGGTGGATGAAATTTCAGACAAATTTCTTGCCATCTTGTATTAACATATCCACAATTCTTGGTTCACATAAGTAAATGAACCATTATATACAAGTCTCTTTGGCTGGGTGGTCATCCTGCTGACACACTAGAAAGTAGAAAAGAAAAGGATATATCGCCCGACTTGTAACTTCTCAAGGGAGCCAAGACCAGAATATCACTTTTCCTTTCAACAACTTTGATATCTATAATTACTTTAAATTTTAATATAGATAAGTAAAGTAGATTTAGATAATGATATTTGAAGATATCTGAAAATATGAGAGTTTGCCGAATTTATCTGTTAATTGCATGTTCATTTGCAACTGACCTTAGTAATTGAAGAGTAACAATTAGAGATGGACACAAAAGTGAACTTTCTACATTTACCAGGCCTGCCTAGAGAGTAATCAATTATCAATCTGCTGTACAAGATGTGATTTTTAAGTTCAATTCACTCACCAAGCTATAATTTCACCTCTATACATTAACTAGATCACTTTCCCTACAAAGACTTTCCATTTGAAAACTTAGTTCCAAACTAGACATAAAAAATAGTTTGCTTTTAATGAATTGGGATAAATCTCAAAATCATGTATGAATTTTGGTTTAATGTGCAATTTTATACATGAACTTTGATTTTATGCAATTCTTACTAATTGTTATATGTTTATATATTGCATATACAAATAATTATATTTATCCAATATAAAAATAAAATAATGTATTTATTTCTTTAAATGTGTATGGTTGAATCAAAATTAAAATTTCATATATATATATTTGAATCACAATCAAAATTTCATTTATATGATTGCACTAAATCAAAGTTCTTGTATAATTTTGAGATTCATCCCTAATAATTTTGCACTAAAAACTGTTCCTCGCAATGAACAATAAAATGCTTTTCAATCTCTCCTACAATAACGAACCTTCTCTTAAATGGACATATAATTAGTTGTTGAATCTTCAATATACGTGTACTTACTTTAACCCTCTTGAATTGTGCTTGAGTGATCTTCAATAAGAAAACAAGTATCTTTTAAAACTAACATAATCTCTTCAATTAAGAAAACTTAATAATACCAAAAGTCGTCAATAATGAGCTAGCAGCTTGCATATAGCACATGCAACTAGAACTAACAATCTCCCCTTTCTCATTTTTAATATACGACATGGACTCGTATTCAACACTTATTTTCATTTTAATCATGTGTTAATTAAAATGTTAATATTATTATCAAACTGAAAATTTTCAATAGTTTATCGAGGACACTATTCTAATTTAATTTTAATTAGAGATTAGATTATTCTTAAAGAAATTGATTTATCTAGATATATCCGAAATAAATATTTTTAATTAATTTAATTGGAGATAAAAAGTAAGATGAATTTAACTTTGCTATAATATAATGAATGTATCAGTAGAATATATGTTTTTAATTTACTTTGTAAAAGATATAGATAAATAAATAAGTTTGAAAAAATGTAAAAATTGATGCAAACCTTAAAAATGATTTACCAACAATAGGTTATTGACAGTTGTGGATATATTCTGGTGGGAAGTGGGCATGTAAATTTATTATATTCCACTACTATCGTGCAATAGCGCACACGTTGTTTCTACATAAACTGGACCCACTTGCTACCTCCATCATTTGATAAATGATTTTGACAACAATAATTTACTTTTTTTTCTTTTAAAATTTGTGTTTCTGGAATTTGAATATATTACCTACGGGGCAGTATAAAGCAATTACTTTTTCTGGAGGATATACTAAGGTGAGGGAAGGAATGTTCTATCTTTCGGTTAAAATCGGATTGATTTAATTCCGTCGGAGGCCAGTTGATGAATTTTTGAAATTTTAATTAGTAGTTAATTTAATTTAAAATCAGGTAATTAATTGAATTAATCGAAATAAATAATATATATTAGATATAACATATTTTTTTATATTAGCGATGTATTTTATGAACGATTATTTTTAATTTTATATATTATATATAATATATTTTTTAACTATTAAAAAATGAATAACAGCAATGTATTTTTTTACATATTTTATAATTATTTTAATCAAAATATAAAAATATATAAATTTCAGTTAATTCGGTTAATCAATTGAAATATTTTTGTTCGGTTAATATATTTGAAAAAATTTTAATTTGATTAACGGTTAAATTTTTTTATAAATTCAGTTTGATTGATAACCGAACCGACTATTTTAATACTTGTAAAAGTAAACATGTTTGGATTGGATGTGTTGGTAATTGTGGGTAGTATTATTCCCTAAATTTGGCTTTAATTACATAATACAGTTAATTTAAAAGGGTAATTGTAGAGCACAGATATGGAGTAAGATGGTTGTGACAGTGAAGAAAGGGGCTGAATGGCAACTGCAAAAATGGAAAATGGGAGTGCTTATTATTATTATCCTGTACAACAACAGAACAGAGGGCCCTGATTCCGATGAGAACGATAATGAGTGAATGAAGTTTGTTTGGGTGTTTGAGAGCTACGACTGAGTCTGCCATTAATCCATACAGCTCACCTCTTGCACTGAAAAACATGGCGTTTTTTGCATTTAAGTGCGCACAGCAGGTAAAAAAGGGACCATCTTATTCCTCCTTCCTCCTCCTCCTCTCATGCCCTCTGCACCGTCCCTCGGAATCGCTTCTTCTGGCCGTTATACCCTTCACTTCATCTCTTTAATTTTTCGTTAATTCAAGGAATTTTTTTAATTATATATCACCTGTATTTGATATTATTATGATACTTACTATTACCTACAATTCAAATAGGTCAGGACCAGATTTTACACAATCCATATATTAAGCTCACAAATCGAGCTCGCATAATGTTAAGTGTTCGTAAAAGGGGTACTTACACTCCCTTGTGAGATCACACGTAGAATTGCGCATTAACTGCATAAATACGTGTCAAGTCTAAAATAATGTATATGTTAACATATGTAAAACCTATTCTAAAATATCACATCAATGAACAGTAATCATATCATATAAATATACGACCTTACCATTTAAAGAAAACAAATAAAAACACTCAACAGAGATCACCAAACCCACCACATTGAAACATTTTTTTTTAGAAGAGATTTAACCTTCAATCCAAAATTTTGAGATTAGTGGTTTTCTAAGCTCACTACAGACCACCATTGGAGCAAATTTCCCATTTTTTTGTTAGATGATTCTTGAACAAGCTTGGAGAGTCCAGGTAAACCTCAGCAATGCAATGTACTAAAAATGGCGTCCACCGTAACAGACCCATGGTCGAACTGAAAAGAATAGGTCGGTTTCCACAAAGCATATGTCTTAATAAAAAGAGCATTGAATCCTATTTTCCTCCATATAATTGTTGTTGACATACTCTCCTTCCCCAAGTTCATTACCTGCATTCATCTTTGTGCTTGCCCAACCTAACGGGGTTAATAATTTATCCTTGAACCGCGACACCCTATTCACCAGAGAATCCATCACCATGTCCCCACAATTACAGAATTTTGTCACTTTACAAAAAGGTTCAAATATTATCGAAGTATTTATTATCAAATCCGTTCTTGATATTTTTATGCCCTAGGTAAAACAATAAAATGGAGTTTTAGATTCCTTAAAAATTGGAGAAACTTTTCTAAGTCCCTTAAAAGTTGATAAAAAAATTTTGGGTCCATAAAAGTTAATTTTTTTTAATCCCTTAAAAATTAGAAAACAATATTTTGAACTCCTTTCAACCTTGGGCCCTGGCCGGCCGTACCTCCGGACGACCCCTAGAGCCGGGCTTATTTATTATCTAATATATATTATAGCAAATAATATAATTACCCAATTTATTAATTAAATAAATAATATCATTTATATTATAATTTAAATATTATGTTATCTAATATATATATTATAGCAATTTAAAACTTAAAAAAAAACACAATTTTATTCTTAAATTATACCCTTCCAATTTAATTACCTAAAATAATACGAATAGAATCATAAATTATTCCCCTTTCAATTTTACTCTACGATTTCTAATAAAGAAAAACATTTGAACTTGATGAGCAATGAAATTTACTACAATCAACTAACTAAATTTAGGAAACTAACCTTTATAATCATACAATGATGATAACTAAGGTGATTCGCATCATTATTGCTCAAGAAATTAATTCCGAAAAAATTAATAACATATTACGTGAACTATTGGTATATGTTAAAATATTAATAACAAAAAAAGAACATATTTTTCATAATTATCTAGGAAATTTTTTGATATTTTTATTCCTAATAAATATTACTACTTCTAGGCTCTGATCATATCAGTTCTGTTTTACTCAATGTCTAGAATTACTCATAGTCCCTCCCCAACCTATAAATAGGAGGATAATGCGATTCAACGCACTCGAACCCACCTCATCCTGTATTAGCTACAATGCCTACGCTAATTGAGTTAATTTAATTTAGCTATTCTCATAAAATAATTATAAATTAGTAATCAATACTAAACTAATTACTTAAATATAATAAAATTAAATATCCTAAATAGATACAATTATTATCATTATTTTATAAATAACACAACTAATATAAAAAATTAATTGTACAGTACTTTACAATAATGAATATATGGTTTTCTATATTTATTAAATATTTTCACTTAAAAGATGATCTTTTTTTTTAAAAAAAATTATTCTTATGCTTAATTAATTAATTAATAGTTTCTACAAATAATCTTTTACCAAATATGAATAATAATTTAAAAAATTAATATAAGTACATTGTACATGCAAAATAATTAAACAATTAATATAAACACATCAAAGTCGATTATTTTTTTCCAAAAAAATATACATATTTAAATATCTCTTTGACAAATTTGGTGTTGTTTGATATTTAAATCTCTAACACCAATTTAATTTTTTAAAAATCTATCTTTATATACTTTCATAAAAAACAACATTAGGAATTTCATTTTTTTCCGATTTCATATAGAATAAAAACGGTTTATGTTTAAAATTTTTTGAAAACTTTCATAACACTACCTGAATCATTTCATTCTAATTTGACAAAAAAATTAAATTTATATGAAAATCATTTTTAATAATCAAGATTTAATATTACACAATATATAATACTAATTCTTGTATAAGTATATACAAATTACATTGACTTCTAAATATAAAAAGTATCCGTACATCGCACCATAATACATTCAACTATTTGTTAAAAGGGTATATTTAATGAATTATACATTTTATGAAATACAAATCCCTTTTAAAAACTTCTAACATAAAAGGTGTATAATGCAGAAGGGGAAGGGCAACCCCACCATAATTTTCTGACTTTTTCAGGCTACAAAGATATCCAAACAGTCCAAACACAAAAATCCAAACAAGAAATCGTTTTCAAGTGCCTTTGTCCCCATTTTCAATGTAATAGCTAGCTTAGAGTAGGAAAACCTAAGAGTTGTTCATATATAATAAATGATAAACAATTCTTGAAAGCACACCATTAATATCAACCCCATCATTATATCTTCTCATTTATCCAAATTAATGAACAAATTACATCAGCCACGATACAACACTTTCACTAATCAACTCCAGATTATAGAAACAACCATTTTTGGCATATATAAGAAGGAAAGACGAGTATTAACACCTTATACACAATCTCACACAGACACACACATTTATATTGGTTTATATGTTAGTGGGTTTCGTTAGATTTGTAAGACTATCGTTTTCAACTTCACCTTCCGTTATAGCTGACGAAATGTAACTCACAACTAGAGAGTTCTCTTTGGGAGGTGTTGTTGCTTGAAATCGGTGTTTACAAGCATGGCAAGTGACTTGAAGAATGGTGGAGTTGATTTGCTTGACTGCATGGTTCTTTAAAGCTTGAGCCTTTGCTGATTCAGCTTGTGCTTGTTGCCTGATTCTCTTTGCCTTGGCAAACTCGTGCTTAGCTAACTCAACCTGCCTTCTTGCTTGCTTTCTTGCCTCTTCAGCATAAGCTTTTTCTGCCATCGCCAACCTTAATTGTGCAACAGCTTCTTCCTTTAGCCTCGATGCAACAAACACCGGTTTCTCATGAATCTCTGTTGATTTCTTGGTTGCTTCCTTTTCCGTACAAGTTGATTGAAACGAGCCGATCGAGAGCTGTAACTGGATTGAATGATGATCATGCTTTTTAGGGGGAACCGAGACCTCAGTGGGATTTGATGTGGTTAAGAGTTGAAGCTCCAGATCGTGGTAGTGCGCATTTTTAGGGGAATTATCTTTGGTAGGGTTCAACAACATGGTATCTGTTGTTGTGTTTGCCAACTCCAAACTAGGCCAAGGAACTGTACTAAAATTGGTATCATTGGAAGGATTGGAGCTTGAAGCTGTTTGCGACAAGCAAACCGGTTGCATTGCTTGTGATTGTGGCCGGCTACGACTCATATGGCAAGCATCCTGATGTTCAATGAAACTCTCAACTCTACAAAAATGAAGTTAAACAGCTGTTATAACTCATAATTCTACGTAAAACTCAAAGTGGCACAAGAGGAACTGTTCAAAGGGCTTGGTCTAGTTGGTGCCTTTATTAACGAAGATGGGATATAAAGGACTGAATGCGAAAGTTCCATCAAACTGATGTTATGGATTAGAGGAAGAAATGAATACAATGCTAAGCTAAAGTCAAACTGAAAGTCACTCGAGCGGAAAAAAAAAAGAGGCACGACCAATCAAACTGATGTTGGGGAAATGTGTTCAACTGCCTATAAACACAGCTGCTAAATATTGCATTAAAAGTTCCATCAGACACGAGAAAGAAAGAAATATCTGTTCCTTTCTTTCTGTCCTTTAGTTTTTGGGTTTTCCTCTTCCAGTCAAAACTCAAGTCACGAGGAAAGGAAGGTGCTTGGCAGAGAATTTCAATATGCAATCATGATATGGGACTGGTAAATATTTTTCCTTCAAAACAAAATATTACCGAAATATGAGCCAAAAAAAAAATCTAAGGAAGCTTAAAATCCATCAGCAAAAGTCCAGGATGGATCTAAAACACTGTTGATTGTGTTTTGAGGATCAAGGGTTTAAAAGAAGAAGAAGATATTTATGGTATGTGAGAGGAATGGAGATAGTAAAGAACCTTGAAAAAACTCGGCCGCAGTCACAAGAATGGCCTCTGGTACCGCAGGTTTTAAGATGGGCTTTATAATCAGATTGAACAGCATAGCCCTTGGAACATTTCTGGCAGACCCATTGCTTGTGGTTGCTGTGCTTCCGCCTGAAGTGTTTCTTGATCCCAACCAAATCGCCTAGAGCATGGCAAGGGTCGTGGTGCAAGCAACTAGGCTCGGGGCAAACGAACACCCACTTTCTCACCACTGGAGTTTCTCTCTTGAGTAGCTTCCATGGAACCTTGTGTCGCCGCCTGTGCATCTGTAGGTTTTGGTCTCTTTGGAACCCTTGGTTGCAGATCTCACAAACGTAGCGATCCGATTCTAATAATGTTTTAGGCGAGAGAGAAACCACTTCTGCATCTGGATCTAACATCACCCAATTATATTTTCCAATTAGACAAAAAGAAAGCCAATCATGAACACAAACACACACACACACACACACACACACATATATCCATTTTGAATAATTGGGTAAAAAGCTTTCATATATATATATAATACGTACCAGGTGTTCCTGCGGGTCTTCTTTTCCTCTTATTGTTGTTATTACCATTGTCTATGCATGTAAATGGCTCCAAAGAAGGAAGTGAGGAACAAGAGTTATCGGGCAACATGGGTAATTAAACTGTGTAATATAAGCCAAAGAGGCAAAGCAAAGCAATATGCTTTGTTTTGCCAACTGCTGCTGCTGATCTGAGCCAATAAACGATAGAGATTAGGTGAGAGAGAAATAGATATACATATAATTCGAGGTAGAAAGAGTAGTAGAACACAACATAAGATGAGATGAGATGAGATGAGATGAGAAGGAAAAGGAAAGAAAAGAAAACAAAGGAAAAGAAACTAAAAGCCCTTTTTCTTATTGGGGTTTGATGATCAGATCAGATGAGGTTTCCTTTTTAGGCTTTAAACAATCAGCTCTTGTATCATCTTTTCTCTCTTTATAGCTTGCAACCCTCATCTTCATGAATTGTGGAGTGCGGAGTGTCATTAGAAACTTGTTGAAAAGAACGGCCAATGAAAAAGCTTGAAACTTGAACCCCACGAGCTGAGATGGGCCAAAATTGAGAAACATCCCACAAACAAACACTTGCAATCCACAGTTAAAATTCATCTCACACACCGTAACATTTGTTGCTTCGCAATTCCATGCATTAACGTTACATATGAATGATACTAAATTACAAGCCACCCTCCCTCCACTTTCCCCAACCAATGAACCTTCCTAATTTTCTAACCCTTCCAAACCAGCCCTTTTATTGTCTGAGTTCCTTTTTTTTAGTACATGTTTTATATTTATATTTTACTATTGTGCTTCATGACTCACGTTTAATTGATTATTTATCTGTATTCCTATGTTAGGGGTATAATTGATTGATTTGCTCATTTCAATGAATCGGAACCTTCCACTATGTCGTAAATTTATTTACCTTCGTATGAATATACTTACTATTTACCAAATAAAATATATATATTTATCATTTGATCTTTCGTAGTTGAGAGCATGATTTTTGTTGGAATTGCAGTGCAAATTGGTGCAAAACGCTCTAAGTTTAATTATTTATTACATATGTTGTTTTAATTTAATTTAGATGAAAATGGAATTAATTATCATTTATTATATATTTTTATCCCTTTTTAATTTTTATGTTAGTTACAAGTTTGATACTTATCTGTTACATGTTAATTAAAATTAATTTATTGTGAATTATATATTTATATCGAAAACATTAAAATCTCTACTTGAAAAAAAAGTTATAAGCAATATTTTTTTAAATATATTTTTAATTTCATCTACACAACACTTTCAATATTTTTTTTCTTTTAATAAAATATCATTAATTTTCTTCCCGGGTCAGTATATGTCCCGGTATAATACAAAGTAGTTGCGCCTATCTCAGAGGCGCCAATGGTGGAGCCTATCTGACAGGTGCCACTAGTTGTGCCATGTTGAGAGGCGCCAATGGTCTTATTTTTTCCCTATATATACCCCCGAAACACAGACATAATTTTTAGTAGAGGAACGGAAATAAGAAGATAGGGAGAAGAAAAAAAGAAAGGAAAACAAGAAGAAAGATAATGTATTTTGGTTTATTTCTTTTTAAATAGAATGTAGAGTCTTGTTAGTAATTTTATTATTTGAAAGTTATTTTGTTAGGTTATTAATTTTGTTAGCTTCTGAATAAAAAATTTTGCATTAAAAATTTTATGTAATTTTTTTGCATTTCGAAACTATTTTAAGAATTTTGAAATTTTTTTAACAGATCTAATAGAAGATGGAGAATCAATTTTTTGTATGCGTTTATTTCGATGGAGAAATTTTGACAACCGTTGGATGTATATTTGAATGTCGCAAACAAGTAGCAATGAGATTTAATAGAAATATCTCGTTTGATGATATGAAGGAAAAAATTAGTGAAAAAATTTATAGACGTTGTGGGAGAAGGATATCAAAACTTTTCTACAAGTTTCCAGTTTCGATTGATCCAATAAAATTTACCGAAATGGAACTTGTAGACGATGAAGACGTGGAGACAATGGTCGCTCTTTATTGTGGGACTCGGAGAAGCCAAAATGCACCGATTCAATTATTTGCTGAGTTAGCCGGTGTGGAGGCAACTGAAGATCCCACTCCATTACGTGAAGAAGATGGAGTTTAAGCGCCGTGTATGGTGGTTCCGGTATCGTATGTTGATAGTCAATCAACTATACACTGGATCGATATTGATCTTAACGCTGCACCCGAGACTGATGTGGTTGGTGATGATGTATACTATAGTAGTGATCCTGTTGATCATGAAGTTGATAGTGAGAGTGATCCCGACGTGAACGAGGTCCCGGATGATATTGACGATGAAGGTGTGAATGAGGATGGAAACGTTAACGCATCTTCAGTCGGAAACTAAATTCGTCGTATTGTGATACACAATAATCCTTGGGCACACATGTCTCGGATAGACCCCGATGCGGCGCGGGCAACTGAGTTTCTGGAGTACCCTAAAATACTATCTGCTCACCGAATGGCCGTATATTCTGATCCAGAGGAGTTGTTCGTGGGCCAGAGATTTGAAAGTAAAGAAGAATGCATATTTGCCATTAAGCGGTATAGTATGAATATATTAGTAGACTACAAAGTTATCGTGACTAAACCAACATTATATATTGGAGAGTGTTGGAGGTCGGCAGAAGGCTGCAATTGGCGGATACGAGCTGTATTTATCCAGAAGTTGCAGATGTGGGAGATAAAAAAATTTGTTGGGCCTTACACATGCACTTCAACACGTATGACAGAAGATCATAAAAAACTTGACTTCAAAACTATCTGTATGTGCATCATGCCAATGGTGAAAGATATGACGACCATTAAAGTTTCGGTACTGATTGCCGAAATACAAGTACGATTCCAGTATCGAGTATCATACCGGAAGGCATGGATAGCTAAACAGATGGCAATAGAGAAATTGTACGGAGATTTTAATGCATCGTACAATTAGTTACACGGATGGATAGCCGCTATGAGGGAACACATGCCGGGGACTGTCATTGAATTACAGACACGATCTTATTACGGGCCGAATGACCAACTACAATCGAGAAAAAGAATTTTCCATTGGATGTTCTGGACGTTTGATCAATGTGTACACGCATTTCCCTACTGCAAACCGTTTGTGCAAGTAGATGGAACCTGGCTATATAGAAAACACACACAAATCCTACTTCTTGCGGTTGCTCAAGACGACAACAGGAACGTGCTCCCGATAGCATTTTCCATCGTCGATAAGGAGAACATGGAATCGTGGGAGTTCTTCCTCACCAACCTGCGGAGGTATGTTATTAGCAACGATAATATTTTCATTATCTCCAATAGAGGGAAATGATTAATTGCAGCCATTAGACGTTCCGGTGTACTATAGAGATCTGTTTACTGTATCCGGCACATCACAGCTAACTTCCACTAAGATTATAAGAATGCAGATTGAAATAGACAAGTTGTGAGAATGGGTAAAGAATTACCTTATTTTTTCAATATAAGTTTTAATGTTTTAGAGCAATACTGTAACTTATATTTTCTTAATACATATGCAGCGCACGAGCTAGAGTCACACATTTTTAGCCAAAGAATGGCCCGACTTGAGAGTGACATGGAAGGTCTAACCAACACATCTTTCCGGCAGTGGTTGGGTACCATGGAGCCGTGGCAATGGGCTCAAAGTTTTGATGAAGGCTTTCGTTATGGTCAAATGACCACAAACTTGGTGGAGGGGATCAACGTTGTGTTTTTAAAAACACGGCATCTTTCAATTTCATCTGTCTTCTCGGCTACGTTCTACAGGTTGGCTACCTTGATGCTAAGAATGGGTCAGCAACAAGTCAACTAGATAGAGGCGGGACACGTCTTTGTCGAAGATGTTAGGGATGCAATGGTTGCAAACCATCGGATGGCGAGGTCGATGACAGTAGAAGTATATTCACGACATAATGAAACGTTTCGAGTTACAGAGACCATCGGTCATCGACCCGGTATACCACCTAAGTCCTACGGAGTTAATCTCCGAAACAAACGATGCGACTGCAGGAGGTTTCAAACACTTCATTATCCATGTGCACATGTCGTGGCAGCTTGTGCTTCTACATTTTATCGATGAAGTGTACACTATCGAACGCACGTTACGTGTATGGGAAAACGAGTTCCCTGTGCTTCCTGACCTATCTACTTGGGAGGTACCTCCGACGACCTTCGAACTTGTCCCAGACAAAAGGTTGCGTAGGAACCCAAAAGGTCGTTCGCAATCATCCAGAATCCATAACGAAATTGATATTAGGGAGAAATCCGACAGGAAGCTATGTGGCGTATGCAAATTAGCCAGTCATAATCAGAGTAAATGCCCGCTCCGAAACTACCATGCTGGACAATCGTCTCAATCGGGTAGAAATTGATATGTAGTTCATTACATGTTGAAATGATTGAATCACAAATTTGTCTACAATTTGTTGCAATTAATCTAATTTGAAATTGCAAAATAAATAAAAAAACCATAAAATTTTATTTACAAAAAAGGCAAAAAAGTCATTATATAAATACACAGTTGACTATTTAAATTGCAAAGGCAACATAAATTAAATTGATAAATAAAATTAAATTGATAAATAAAATTAAAAGGCAAAAAAAATAAATTGATAAATAAAATGCCAACAAAATTTATTACATAAATTTCCCCTTACTTGGCGAGCGTCCAACTATTTCATAGCAAAGGGTAGCCGGCCTAGAGATTGAACTTACATTCGTGACCGCATTCCTGTGATGGGAAGCCCGAGCTGTAGTGCAACATCCTCTAGAGTGACGGTACACTCTCCGCACGGTAAATGAAATGTGTAGGTCTCCGGACGCCATCGCTTGACTAAAGCGGAAATCAAGTCGTATCGTAGATCAAAAGTCCGGATCAATGCCGCTGATCCGAACCCGGCTAACTCTAAATATGGTATTAGGCGTTCATTTGGCAGAAACCCTACACTATTAACACGGCCACTCAATACGCGGTACGGACCCTGACATTATTAAATTAGCAAAATAGTTAATACAATATAATTTAATTCAGCAAATAATATGAGTATCAAATAAAAATTTTATTACCATCTCATTAATAGTACTTGATATGTGATTATTATTAATCAAAGAACTCATTTCCTGCAAATCTGCAATTAAAAAAATGAATTCATTTAATTTGTTTTAAAAAATCAATAAAAACTGTTAAATAAATAAAAAAATCAAATAAGATTACATTATATAAAAATTAAATGAGTTAACAGCAACTATATAATTAAAAGAGTCAGTTATAATTAAACTTTTAATGAAATGATTTTTAATTTTTTTATAAACTTATATGTTAAACTCACCAAATACTAAACTAAACACAACAATTTATAACTTAATCCTTTCTGACGGGCGCGACCCATTTTTTACCTGTTGACCGTATTTTTACCTGTATATATATTTAAATATTTTTAATAAAAATAAAAAAAATTAATATTTTATTTAAACAAAAAATATTTTAATATAAAAAATTGATTCGCGCCTGTTAGTTAGGCGCGATTAAAAAATATTTTTTAATATAAATATTTATTCGTGTCTGTCAGATAAGCGCGATTAAAATTTTTTTTAAATTGATTCGAGCCAGTCAGATAGGCACGATTACAAAAAACATACCATTTTTTTAATTAATCTATCTGACAACCTATTTCGGCAACTATATGATTAAAAGAGTTAACAGCAACTATGTGATTAAAAGAGTTAGTTATAATTAAAATTTTAATAAAATGATTTTTAATTTTTTTTATAAACTTATATGTTAAACTCACCAAATATTAAACTAAACACAACAATTTATAACTTAATCCTAAACTACGAATAAATTAATTTTAAAATAATTATAAACACAAAAATTTATAACTTAATCCTAAATTACTAACAAATTAATTTTAAAATAATTATAAAAAGAAAAAAATTACAATATTCATACAAAATACTAATCCAAAACTATAAACACTAAACATAAATAATTTATAATTAATAATTAATAACAAAAAAATCACAATATCTTTATTAAACTCTTTAAATTATAAACAAAATTATTTATTAAAATAATACATTACCTTTTTTTTTTCCTTTCTTATTCTTCTCTTCTTCTCCTTTCTCTCTTTTCTTTCTCTCTACCCTTCATTCGAGGAGTTTGGGGACCATATTGGGACCATACTTATAGGCCACAAAATGGTGGTGTTGAGGGGACAACATCATGTTGGTGTTGCAGCGTTGCAGCGGCAGGCAGTAGGTAGCAGTGCTGCCATGGTCATTGGCGCCTCCCTATGAGGCTCAATTAGTGGAGCCTATCTGATAGGCGCCACCCGGAAACCCATTTTCCACTCATGTTTTGACCCGTTGACCGTATTTTGATCCGTATTTATATTTAAATATTTTTAATAAAAATAAAAAATAATATTTTATTCAAACAAAAAAAATTAATATAAAATATTCATTGGCGCCTGTCAGATAGGCTCCATTAAAAAAACATACAATTTCCGTAAATAATCTATCTAATCACCTATTTCAGTATTAATTTTTTTTTAATCTATTTCTGTAAAAAAACCCTGGAAAATACCTTGGTATGTCTATCTTTTACCGGAGAGTCACATCAACAACTTTGGATTTTGTGTTCAATAAGATTCGTAGTAAACTAAGTGGTTGGGAGGTTAGGAATCTTTTAATTTTGATACAAAGTAAAAAAATAATTTATTATATATAATACATTAAAGTACATCAAATGCTTTTCATTCTTATCATCTATAATGACAACTTTTTGATTGGGTAACAATTAGGGCTGAGCAAAATTTGATTCGATTCGAAAAAATCGAAAAAAAATTTGAATTTTGAATTATTCGAATCGAATTAATCGAATCATCTCGAATTTTTTTTTAAATTTCGAGTTCTAGTAGAGTTGAATTTTTAAATTCGAATAACTCGAATAATTCAAATAAACCGAATATAAACTATATTTTTTTTATTTTTAAAATATACTACATATATTTTTTTATTTTTAAAATACACTAATAGTAATTGAGTGCAATTTACCATTCCCATTTCCCCTCTTCCACGTTCCACCGATCAAAATCCCTAAGCCCGTGCCCTCCTCCCTTTTTTCCCCAATTCGAAAATCAACCTTCAGCTCCACCGATCCACCTCCGATCCTCCACGGCTCCACCCAATTCCAGAATCAGAGGTTAGAGCGGTGCTTCTAGGTTTCTACCTTTGAATTTCAAAGGTATGTTAACTTTTAAAAGGGAGTTTGCTGTTGTTAACAGTGTTAACCCTAGACATTTAGTTTGATTTTTTTCCTCTCTTTTACGGTGCTTCTACCTTTGAGTTTTCAGTTCTCGAATTATTTCCCCTCTGTATTTGTAAATCTTCAGTTCTTCACCTTTTCCGCATGTTAATTTGTTAAACTATTTTTCATGTTTTTTGCTTTTTGCTTTTTTATTTTTGGATTGATGAACTGATTGATCTCTGTTATATTAATATGACCAATATGGTGGTTTTCTGATTTTGATTTTAAGAATATATTTTGCTGTTTTTGCTCTCCTCTGCTTTGAAGAGTTTTTCAGCTTCCTCTGCTTTGTATGTATAATTGAAGCTAAAAATGAATTATGATGGATTAATGAAACAAGATATGAACCAGAAGAAAAAATGTATACATAGATCAGTTTAAAGTCCTAAATTAAGTTCAAAAATTAAAAATATTGGTAAACTGGTATTCCTCATAAAATTCGGTTAAATACTTCTATTAGAATGTTAATGTGGATAAAAGTGCTTTATTATTACTATAAGTAAGAATGCAAATTAATGTTGGACATGGACGAGAAATAGAGGACATAATTGGTGCTTGAGACAATCAAATATTTGTTTATTTAGGCTTACTGGTATAATTTGGTAAATCAAAATCTGCTACATTTAGTTTCAGTAAGGATGGAATTCAGAGGAAGATCCAAGGGTAGAAGGGTCCTAGTGGGATGACACAGGATGAAACCGATTGTGCATTCCAAAGGCAAGGGGAGTGATCTCCCAACTTTTAATCACTTTTTACTAGCTAAGTAGGTATATCGTATTTTGGTTGGTATTCAGATTGATGTTTCATGTTATTTTGGCAGTAATCTTATGTTTGTGGTGCCTTTGGTTTTTTAACCAACTTAATACCAGCTTCTTGTAGGGAGATTGTTGTGAATTTGCTTCGCATGGCTATATGGAATCTTTTAGAATTGTACTCATTTTTTGGAAGATTTGATCCATCCTAAATTAATTTTACCATGCAAATGATATGGTGCAAGGATTTTCTTTTTCTGGTATTAATTTTGGTGTTGTTTCCACGGCAACAAGGTGGTACAAACCTTAGTCGAGTATGGTCAAATTAAACTTTGATGTGTGCATTGATCGGTTAAATGAGAAAGCTGGGTTTGGGGCTGTCCTACACGGCGATGTAGGGGACTTTTTAGCAGTCAAGACTTGCTCAATTTTTAGCATTTTTGGAGGCTAAATTCATTCTTCTAGGTGTGCAATGGTTAAGAGAGTTACACAGGTTCTAAAGGTTGATCATATAGTATGCTTGGAACTTTTGATTTCATATATTAATTCTCTTAGTTTAGAGTTTGAATTTGTTAAGTTTAATCATATTTTGATATCAAAAAATCAACTCGTTCATTATATATTTTTGAAGAGATTCTATTCTCGTTTCTTTGTTTTTTTCTTTTCTTTTATCAGTTTCTATGTATACATAGATCAAAAAGTATAGCAGTATATATAGATCTTAACGGTGAGAATATGGGTTTCATTGTGGATTCTCAAGGTATGCTGAAAGTCTCTGAACTCTGTTGTCAAGCCAAAGGAATTGCAATTCAGTCATGGTTAAAGTAACTGAAAGTGATAATAATTTTGAAATTTTCTCTTTGATTTTTAATTTTTATTTAATACACTATTTTATGATACAAGCATTGCTAAAATTACATGAAAGAGATGAGTTAGTTGAACAATAATGTTGTTCTTTGATTTTAGTCTAGGATAATACGTAGTGTCTCTTGTGACATATGTCTACTTGCATTAAGACCGGTTGATCGTTACTCTTTTTTCTCTCTCATCTGTTTTATTTTTGTGGGGTGTTGATTTTGTTAGTCTTCAGCACCTGGTTCATCTGTTTTTAAGATGTTGTCTATTGTTTATGTGCTACTTGACTGCCTAAATGAGGTAGAAGTATAGGACTTTAAAGTATTATGATGTGGTTTAGACTTGTAATGCTTGAGATGTTTGTTATTGTTGTTGGTTAATTGGACTTCTGTTGTGTTCTTTTGGTGTAGGTTTCTATTGTATTTTGAACTTTTGCTTATGTTTTTTTTTTATTATAATAATGTTGTTTATTTCGACTCATGCTATTTACTTGGACTTTTACTTATGTTTTTTATTATAATCTTTTTGTATTATTTTTGTTGTTTATTTGGGTTGATGTTGTGTTGCTTTTATTTATTCACTTATATACTCCAATTTTTTGTTGTATGATCATGTTTAAAAACTTTAAAGGAAATTATTTTTTGAAAAATTACATAAAAGTAGACAACACTAATTTTATTTTATTTTTAAATTTAACTCGAACAAATATATTCGATTCGATTCGAATTCTATCTCACTTGATTCGATTCGATAAAACTTCAAATAAAGTTAGGATAATAAAATGAGATTCGAAAACTCGATTAATTCGAAAATTTTCGATTCGATTCGATCGAATGCTCACCCCTAGTAACAATCTTTAAACATGATATAAGAGTTTTAACTATTATCAATAGTAAAACAACCTTAAAGATTTCTCTTTTTTTCTCCAAGCTGTTTACTTTTTATCTTTTGTTTTGCCCAGCAACGATGCCAACCTTCGGGCTGGCTATCACCTACCTTTTTCTCGCTCCCATCAACCTTTTCTTTTTTTTCTTCTTCTTATTCACTCCATACGTCTTCTCCTTTTTTAGTTTGCATATTCATTTTGTGGGCATCTTTGTAGTCTTCACAAGTCATGATGAAAATATGACAAAACCAGTCGTTCGCTAAAATTCCACCATCCACCAATAATTTTTCTTGAAAAGTGGGTGGCTTTTCGTCATCTTTTTAATATGTTTTTATTTTGAGAGCATTTCAAAATAATAAATAATTTCACGAGTCGATTTGGACTCATGTTGTCTTAAGTTTTATATGTTTTTTTTGTTTGTTTTTCTATTGTTTAATAAATTTTCGGTTGTGACAAAGTCAATTGTCAACGTGTCATGATGTTCTATTAATGTTAAGGTTAAAGCCTTTGTAATGTTGGTGGAGCTTGTCTTTCACTATCTACGACGAGTGTTTGTTATTTTTTTTCTCTGAATTATATGGTTCAATTCATTGAATAAATTAATGAATTTACCTTTCAAAAACTATTATCAATAGTGAGAAAACACCATAATTATTTTAAAAGTTGAGATGTTCATAGTGGTTCAGTTCAATCTATTGGATTTATATTTTTCAACTCTAAATATCTTTTTTTTTACCATTTAGAAATAATAAAATAATTTTATATTTATATTTATATTTATATATTATTGTAATTAAATTTAAACTATTTTTTATTTTCTAAACAATAAAACAGGCCATTTGCGCATGTTTGGGCAACTTAGGCCAGCCGGCACATGAACACTTCTACTTGTAAGTTGTATAATGATATAAGAAGCATTTTTGGCTAATGAAATATCAATTTAATTTATACCATATATTAAGTTTTTAATTGAGTTAGTGTTATGAGTCAATCAAGTATTAACTCAGTTCGAGTACCAACTTAGTTGAGTGATAACTAAATTTCGTTGCTTTACAAAATAAATTATATTATTTTGAAACTATTTTTATCTTTTATATATTATATAAAAAAATTTAAAAATTGCACACGAATTTTAAACTTAAAAATATTATGAATTATTTTGCCTCATTTATATTTTCACATACCATAATTTAGTATTTATAATACTTGATAAGGATTATTATTTTCTTCTTCTTTTTTTATCAACGTTTTCCTCTACAAAGAAAGCTTGAATGCTTGATTTCAATAAGAGATTACACATTCATGTTGTAGAATTGTAAAGATAAACATAGCATGAAAGTGCATGATAAGAGCCTTTAAAAGGGAAATACATTTTCTCTCTTTCACAAACTCTAACTACACAACCATAGCCATACCAACCATTCCAATAAAGCCTTCAATATGGATTGGACACTATTTTTAAAACTTTTTCTTTCATTTTTCTTTTCTCTCTCGAGTAGCGTCCCTTTTCTTGCCGTGATCGCCGACACGATCAGCCTTCTACTGCCTGTCATATAGCCTTCTTCTTCTCCTCTCCCTTCCTTTTTATTTTTATTTTTTTGTTTGTTCTTTATTTTCCTCCAGCAAAATAATGTTCGGCATCCTCCCCCTCTCGTTCGTCATACTTCTGTCGGCGATATGAGAGCTTTTTGTCGACCATCTTGCAGAGGTTCTCCTCCCACTCACAGCTCCTGGACTAGTGTCCCCCCTTCTATTCGGTTACCCTACTCTTTGTCTTTTAGGCGCCGCCTTCACCATGGACCTCCCTTGAATGGAGCTTGTTGGAGCCCGAGTCTCATCGTACCAAATATAGCGACTGGTGGTTGTAGTCGTTTCGACAATGAAATGCTCCTCTACCACTGGCTCCTTTATCACCATGGTGTTTGACAGGGCTCCTTTTATAGGTTGTTGTGGCATGGCCTTCCTTCGAAGGCATAACATGCCAGTGAAAGGTGCATCCACCCTTGCCGTCGACTTACAGCCTTTCCAAGCATTCTTCCTCGACAATAGTGGCCATGACGTTTGTTGCTGGTTTTGTAGCTATGTTTTCATTTGGTTTGGTTGCGGTTGGACTTCTGGCCACTGTACAAAAAGAAGAAATATTTGGTAAGATATAATTTTTGAACCTGTTCATAGAATCCCGATTTAGATAAAAATATTAAATTTAGGTAGAAAAAATTAGACTCAAGTTCAAGCTTGGAAAGAGATACCAGAACCCCACCGAAAGTTGGAAAGCATAGTCTTAGTGATATAGCAAAAGGGAAATGTGATACACCTCTACTAAGTCTTTGCTTCAAAGTTTGATGACTCTTGCAGGTCCAACATACACAAGGACAATATGTTGTAGTCTTGTACCATAATTGGGTTTCAATATAATTAGCAACTTCAACCAAAAGGTATGTATTTAGGCTACAATTTTTCAGTTTTTCAAGGTCCTTCTCATGGATCAACTGCCCTCTCTCTCCTCCTATCCCTAGTGGCCATTTTCTGGCCATATCTCTCCAATATATCAGCCAAATCAAATAACCCCACTTCCCTTAATTTCTTGCCAACCTCCTCAAACATCATTACACCTTCCTCATTTGAGTAATAATGTAAAAATTTATTGTAATCAAATCTAGGCACTTCCATTCCTCTTTTCATTGTTCTCTCCACATACTTGGTAGCCTCTACTGTCTTTCCAGCCTTAATCAATCACCCAACAAATATTGAGTCAAAATTCACCAATGGATCATGTCCTTTCCTCCCTTTCTTTCCCAAATGACCTTGCAGTAACATGATATATGTATGCATTATAAGCTCACACCCTCTCTTTATCATCTCTCTAAACACTTGTGTTGCTTCACTTGCCTTCCTCAACCTCAAAAGCCCCTTTATTAGTCCATGGTAAATGCTGATATCCGGATTCTCAATTCCTTCCACAATCCTATAAGCCTCTCTAATCCTCCCTCTTGTTAAAAGCCCGTAAATAATCGAAGCCAAGGTCAAATTATCAGCTTGGATCCCTCTTTGGCACATTTCCTCAAACATTCCATTGGCTTGCTCGATCTTGCCTCTCTTACACGTCCACTTGATCACAAGCCTATAACTTGAAAGCCCCAAATCATGCATTCTCTTAACTCTCGTCATTTGGAAAACCTTCATTGCTTCATCATATTTATTAGTCTTAAAAAGTGCCTCCATCATTGTCTCCACAACCTCAGCATCAGGCTCAAACCCTTCATCCACCATTAGGTTCCAAATTTTTGAGGCCTCAATCAAATTACCCAGATCACAAAACCCCCATATCAACCACTTATAAGTAACCCCATTTGGCTCAACGCACTCTTTCAACTTGAAAGTAACAAACTTTGCCTCTTCCACAAGCTTATCCTTGTATAAACTTTCCACCACTGTATTTAAAGTCTCCAACTTGTATCCAACCCCAAACACATTCATCAAATGGAAAAAACCCACACATTTCTTCAACTCCCTAGCTAATGCTAGGGTCTTTAAAGCTATCCTAAAGGTCTTATCATTGACCAAACCAAGTTTTCCCATCTCCTGACAAGTTTCCCAGAAAATGTCAATGTTTTTGGATTTTCCGGCGACATCCAACATTTTGTTGAAGGTGACGGAGTTGTGAGTGAAGTGATGGACTTTTTGGGTGTAGAGGAAGAATCGGTAGATGGGGCGACAGGAGTATAGGAAAGTGTTGCAAACTTGAAGGAAGAATTCAGGGTTGAAAGAAGGATTGTAAGAAGAGAGGGATGAGTGGAGGCGTGAGTCAGGTGAGTTTTGCTGTTGGTAGAGGATGGTACAGACTTTCAGAAGAGTGGGTTGGTTGATTGGAGTTATGGGATTGAGACAGTTAGATGGGTTGCAGAGTTGATTTTGAGTTGACTCGGTGGCTATGAGACGGAGGTGAGGATCAGACAATGGTTGAAGCAGGGTTTTTAATCTTCTTATCAACATTTTTTTAGTAAAGAAGAACGAGGTTTCATTTGAGTTCTTCCATCCGAGAAAATAAAATCAGAAAAAGAAATTTAAATTGAAAGGCCAATACATTTTTCAGGCTTGGAAAAAATAAATTTCCTTGTTTCTATGGTTTTCCTATTGGGTTGCTTTGCAGCTTCACCACGAGATCTCCTGGTCCAGGCAGCTTGTACAAAAGACCTTAAAAGTAAATGTCAAACAAATTAATTTACTTGCCCTTTTGCTTCCTTCAACAAATTTGGTCGGCATCAAAATGTAAATTGTCCACAAAATATGTGCAACAGGAAATCATAACTTACAGTCATAGAACAAATCAAAGCAAGCACCTTTCCAACTACTCAACATGAAAGCTAAAATCAGAACAACTTGGGATCCCTAAAGTGTTAAACAATACTCTGATCCCTTTGGTTTAGAAAGAGTGACTATTATCATTCGGGTGCATTCTGCTTTACACAGCGGACAAGTTATGCATATGAGTTCACACATATTTTGATGATCATTGATCATACTATGTAAACCCATCCCCATGGAACATCTAGAACAACGATGAGAGGAAATTTTTAATTGTCCAGATTGAAACAAAAGTTCAAAAAAGTTATTTTGGACTTTGCTAGTAAAATTTATCAACTGACTGTTAACTGCCCCTGAGAACAAGCTGGTAAACAATGAAACAAACCACAAGGAAAAATGTTATCTCATCTCAACCATCAAAACAGAAGCACCATGGTATTATTTTACTCCGGAGTATGAAACTTAAGATTTTATCAGCTTTTCATCAGAAACAATGTGTAATACCCATCATTTGCTTCGAGATAAATCTCCACAATGCAAAAAATGCTTCTTAAAATTCTCAATCCCTAGGCATACTTGATACAAACAATAATGTTGCTATTTCAAAATTTATGACAATTTGATTGGCATGGTATATATCTCATATTCTATATAGAAACGAGATTATTCCTTCCAAACCTGCAAACTGTTATCAAGTTCATAAGATATCACTGAGTTTAATTAGAAAAGCATTACAAAAGGCCATTACCACAAAGGACAAGCTTATAAAATTGTCATACAAACATCACCTTGTGGAGCAATCCAGCAATCAAACTGGAATTAGTAAACCACAAAATGGAAATCATTGAGACAATATTATATTAAAATTTTGACGAATCAAATTATGTTTTTAGTAAGTCAGTTACAACCAATTATAGTAAAGTAACATGTTTCAGACTCTTGAACACCTTATATAACCATATTCAACTGCTAAACACTTTGATTTCTTGACAAGCCTCAGTTGCTGAACAGAGATGACAATTAACAATAAGACATGGAGAAACACTCTTATTTCCTTTTCAAAATCAGAAACTTGAATCCATACACCTAAAATGCTTCCTCTATCGAAGCTGATTCCTATATAAATAAATTGATTACAAAAACACAACAACCATGCTATCTATGGGAACTATTCTAGATGGTTTAGCCCTTAGCAAAAACACAATCCACATCTTAGGAGGCTAGTGTTGAGATGGGAAAAGCCATCCACTCTACTAGACAATAACTGTACTATGATAAATACTTCCCCTCATGAGGTGCCTTTTCTCAAAGGAAAAAACCGTGAGAACGGTCTTCACCTTCGAAGCAGACAATATCTCATCACAGGCACAGTCCCCACAATCCTTGTAATAACAGTCATTAATCAAGCATGCTTATTCAGATACAACATGAAAGACAATTGCAATCAAGTAGAATTCCATCTTTCTAAGTTTATCGTTAATCACTAACCAAATTTCTTCCAGCTAAGCTTCACATGCCCAAAAACACTTAATAAGAGCATTATTAAACAAAAAAAAAGACACATTATTTCATCCAAATGCTTTTCCCAAGAACCGTACACAATTTAAACAAAAAAGAAAAAGAAAAAGAATACCTTGTTCAGAGAGGGAGATGGAAAGAGTGTGAATCAGTTAACGGAGATGGAAAGAGTGGGAAATGAAGAGACACATGACAGTGAGGTGAGTTTGTTGAAGCGTTCGTCCGAGTGAGTCGAGGGACCGCGTTGGTTGAAGAAGATTATAGTTATAGATGTATTTCAGGAATTAAAAACTATGGGTTCTTCTGCAATGGGCCACCCAAGTCCTACTATGGATCAACAATTGGGTTTACTTCTTGGGAAGGTCCGGCTTATGGTTCTTTTGATATCTATTGTCTCTGACTCTCTGTATTTCGTTTCGGGTAAACATCTTTGATCCAACTTAACTTATAATTTTAGATTAAAAAACACCATAACATTGGATTTAATAAAACATTTATTTTTATTCAAACTCATCTTCAACAATTTATTTTTCAAATTTCAGGAAAAATATTTGATAAAAAATTTAAGTATTCAGTTCTGTCATATTGTTCCAAATTTTTAAAGTGATTTTCATCTACCAATAAAAAATCTCAAAAAAATTTAAATTAGAAATTAAGAGATTATTAACTTGTATTACATAATGAAAAGAAAAAAAAGGGACAAATTAAGTATTGTGCTCTTAATTTTCGTGAAGTAAATTAAAACTTAAATCTATGACTTAGGTGTTTTTTAATAAATTAAAAAAAATTAAGTGTTGAAATATTAAGTATTAAAAATTTAAGTACTGAATTTAAATTATAAAATTATTTGATATATTACTTAAAAGTATAATTAGATTGTTTGATAAATATAGATTTTAAAATTATAAATTTTTTACATTTTATCCATAAATTTTAAAAAAATTCATTTTATTCTAATTATAGGATAAATATTAATATAATTAATTGAAAATATTCTCCATTATTTTTATTTTAAATATGCCTTAAATTTATTTAAAAGTTAAAAACATTTAATTTTGATGATTGTTATTTTAAGAGTTGTCAACTTAATTATTAAATGAATATATATTTAGCCGCAAATAATAATAAGATAAAATAGTGAAAAAAAGGAAAAGGAAGTGGGGCGGGGCGGGGCGGGGCCTAATTACAGATCGGAGTTATGATTCCTTTTTGTCTTGGGTCTAAATATAATAATTCACAGCGGAAATCATGAACCCTGAATGTGACAAATAAAGCAAAATGATTTTGATTTTGATGACAATCAATCTCAACTTCTAGAACCCTTTTTTGAGGGTTCATAATTTTAGCCACTTTACAAAAACCCACTTTGCACAAATCTTGGTTCAAATAATGAAACATATTTTAAAGTTACTGACTCAAATACCTCCAGGTCTTAATCCTACTTATTTCTATTTGCATTGATTTATTCTCGCTAGAATTCATGATTTAATTAATTATATAATTTTTTATCAACAATTCATTTAAGGTAAAAGACTTTCTTACCATACATAGCAACCAAAAAATTTAACCAGTCCAGAATATGGATCAAAGAAGATGGTGACTAGCGCAATCAGTCAGAAATACACGTCTCCTTCCTATAATAAGAAGTCGCCCAATCAACAGTCAAATTAGCATATTTAATTTCTGTAAGATAGACTTGAGTTTCCTATAATTATGCTTGTCCCTCTTCAAAATCTTCTTATACACAATCAGTGAGTCCGTAGCTAAAATAATTCTTTGATATATTTATACAAATATCCTATTTAAGTCTGAATTGCTTTTGATAATTTATTTTAAGGTACTTGGCTTTCAAAATTTAAATTGATATTTAAGGGTTTTTTTTAAGTCTAATTAGGTACATATGAGCAGTGAGTTTGGATGTTTTGTTCAATTTAATACTTGAAGTTGACTTTATATTTCAAATTGGTTCAAATAAATTATATACTGTAAGCACTAATTTAGACTAAAAAAGTTAAATTCAAGTACAAAATAAAATTTAAACACCAAATTGAGTCTTAAAAACAATTTTTAAGTACCTAACTGGATAAAAAGAAAACCCTGGGTAAGAAACTCAATATTGATTGTGTTAAAAAATTTGTTATTATATATTTTTACTTTTTTTTTTGTCATATGGTTTTCTTTACTTGAAAAGTATGGAAGGGGGCATGTTTGCCATTTAAAGAAGAAAAGGGAGGCGAAGAACCCTCATTGATGGAGTGCATTGCTGTTCTGCAATAGGGGGCCACTGTCCCTTTTGTCAAATTGAAGGCGTTGGAGGAATCCCTTTAGCTAACGAAAATGACAAAATATCCACACCCCCACCATATGCCACCCTTTCGGTTAACTTGCTTCAAATTGCTCTTCTAGAACCCTTGTCCTGATAAGGATGGAGATTGGGGTCAGTCTTGGCTGAAAACCTTCTCCAACAAATCTTTATTGCTTTTAATGTCAGCTCACCACACACCCATTGTCGATTATACGTTTACTAAATTATAAAATCTGTAAGTTATAAATGATTTTTCTTCAACATTCTTCGTGGATTTCAAGTTTATGTTTGAAAATTCTTCCCCCCATTTTATATAGGATTTGTATGTAAATTATATAAATTGCTATACCAATCAAGAGCTTAGCTCAAGATGATTACTGGGTTAAAAGATCTAAATTCCACAAACACATAGATAGCATAAGAAACGAGATATCTAAATAATATGTAATTGTCAAAATTTAATAACAACACTTAATAAGATGATAAATCAAATAAATGATTAAGAGGCACAATTCTATTAGATCAAAGACATTTGAACTAGCCAATTATGAGTTAATCTTCACATAAAGGTACAATTCTATCGGACCAAGCATAATAACACTAACCAACTATGAGTTAATCTTCTCAAACCCTCGAAAACAAGCTTGAAGCTCAAAACATAGAAGTAAAACAATGTTGATATACATATTTTAGTGCCCATAATTCTTCTTTTGGAAGCTTAACATAAATCATTACTTATTAATATTTATGATGATTATTATAACGACTTTAGTTTAAAAGAGTTTTGATGGATGACCTTAAAAATGATCATAAAAAAAAAAAGAGAGTCATATGTGGGTTATTTTTTGGAGCATACTAAACCCAATCAATTATGTCCAAAAAGGAAAGCCGAATGCTAATAATGAGACGTGATTTCATTTTGGTACATAGCTTTAAATTATTGAACCAGACGGTATGGTTGTAAGGTATTCTCAATGTTTGGTCAGATATCAAGGTTTAAGCTTTAAACATCATGCTTTTCTTTTTGCTTTTCATGGAAACATTTGTTTTCGAAAACAGCTTCAATTTTTACCATTGGGTCTTGCATTTTTAGGGTTAATTTGGATGGAATTTTATAAATTCTATAGCTACGAAATTTTGGAGAAAAAACATACTCTTGTTAAGCATTTAAATGTGAATATATATTTAAGGATAAATTATAAAAATAGTTATTTTTGTTAGTCTCAGATTACATTTTAATTATTTATGTTTGATATATTACGTTTTATCACTTACGCTATCGTTTTGTTTACGAAGTAGTCACTCTGCCATTAAGTTCTGTTACCTCTTTAATGGCAGTCTTACATGGCAGTCTAAATGAGTTTTAAATATCAACTTGGATATTCATTTGGGATGAGATTTTTTTTTAATAGAATACAAAATTTTGCCTTAAAACTCAATTTTCTCCTATTTATAAAGAAGCAATAGCTGAATTTTGGAAAAAAATTTCCAATTTTCTACTTTGAAAATGAATTCCTCACCCCAACTTGGGGTCAACGTCTTCTTCACCACTTTGGTCTTATACCTCCGATGGTAATTTTCCAAAAACTAACTATTGCTTCTTTTTAAACAAGATAAAATTGGGTTTTATGACAAAATTTTGTATTCTATTTTCATAAAAAAAATAAAAACCTATTCCCATCCCAATTGGACATCCAAGTTGACATTTAAAACTCCTTTGAATTGACACGTAGGACAACCGTTAGAGAGATAACAGAGCTTAACGGCAGAGTAACCACTTCGTAACAAAACGATAACGTAAGTGACTATAACGTAAAATTTCAAATACAAGTTACTAAAATATAATCTGAGACAAGCAAGAATAACTATTTTTTTAGTTTACCCTATATTTAATGCATTGTCATATAAACTTGGATAAAGATAATAAATTAAGTTGATGAACGATGGATGTGATTTATAAATAAATTTGATATAATTACAAATTTAATTTTTAGAGTTTTTATTTTTTTTCAATTTAATTTCTTTTTACCCTCCATCTTTTAAATATTACATTTTTAAACATCAGGATGAATCACAAGACCACTACAAATGCAAACCAGGCCACTATGCACCTTAGTGCATAACACGAAAAGAAAGAAATGCTAATCCTGCTTGAACTAAATTAATTGAATCAGTGGTCATTGTCTTTAAGGTCTGGCAAATTTTGTCATTCGTGTTTGCCGTTCTTGGCTGTTCTCTAGAAGATTTTACTTATGGTCGGCATCTAATCCTTTCACTGTCCATTACCATTTTTTGTCACTACGGATATTAAAGGAAAAGATAAAAGTAGATTTTCAGCCAAAATGCAATGTTTCCTGGAAAAAACTGTAAGATTTCTTCTCTTATATTTTGTCTTTTCCTTCTAATATTTATATTCTGATATGCATATAAATAATTACATTTTTTTGTCAATATGTAAGTTTACATACATCTATTACTAATAATTATATGTCAAAACAAGATACGTATAGATCTAGATATATGTGGATGCGACTACGTCTTGTCTTCATATTTTTTGGTTATGAAAAAGAAGATGGGGAGAAATATAAAAGAAAAAAGAAAAACTTGAAAACAAATATCTGTGTATATTTTTTGTGTTGAAAATATTTTTTTAATATGGTATAACTATAACTAGTGGATATTGTTATCAATATAGGAAGATTTGAGTTTGAGTATGTTGAAATGTATTATCCTCTTATTTATGTATTAGAAAGAAGTATAGATAGTCTTAAATATTATATTAAAAATATGAAATTGTAAAAAAGAAAATTGGGGTAATTTATAGGTAATTAGAAAAAGAAAAAGGAAGTTGAACTGGAGTTGTTATACAACTAAGATAGTTGATAAGAAGTTTAAATTCAAATGGAGGTACAGCCACGTGCGATCCCTTAGTTTGCACTTATCCGCTCTGCCACTGCCATACCAAATAAGTCAAAATATCTCTCCTACAGTTGAATTAAGTCCAGTGAAACGTAAACGTGTCACTCATCAAACAGCTGTAGGTTTTCCGTTATCGACGTAACTGACTGTTATAAAGAACAGATGGCTGATAGCTTTGTTTCCAATGTTTCAATGGCATTTCACAAAAGCTAAACCCTCTTAAAACTTTAAGAAATGAAGACATTTGAGTTTTCAACCGAGTTGCTTCCGGGTTTACCTGAAGAACTTGGTCTTGAGTGCTTATCTCGGCTACCCTACACAGCTTACAGACTCGCCTCCCGAGTTTGTCATCGATGGCGGGAATTGCTCCAAAGCCTAGATTTTTATTATCACCGAAAAAGGTTAGGCTACACCCAGAAACTCGCTTGCTTGCTTCTAGTCTTTAATAGTGGAATCCAGAATGGACCTAAAAACCCGGGTGTATCTGTATCATCGAGTTATGGAATTGCTGTGTTCGACTCGGTGAGTCAGAGTTGGGATAGACTCGCCCCGGTTCCCAGGTACCTAAACGGGTTGCCTTTGTTTTGCCAATTAGCAAGCTGTGAAGGTAAGCTTGTGGTGATGGGCGGGTGGGACCCGGTGATGTACGATCCTGTTACTGATGTGTTCATCTACGATTTCGTGACTCAGCAATGGAGACAAGGGAAGGATATGCCTTCAAAAAGATCCTTCTTTGCAATCGGGGCATGTGGAGGTCGGGTTTTTGTTGCGGGCGGGCATGACGAGAACAAGAATGCGTCAAGAACCGCTTGGGTTTACGATCTGAGAACGGACGAGTGGGCTGAGTTGGGGGAGTTGAGTCAAGAGCGAGACGAATGTGAAGGTGTAGTGATTGGGGAAGAGGAGTTCTGGGTGGTGAGTGGATACAGAACGGAGAGCCAAGGTCAATTTGATGGGAGCGCTGACGTGTACGGGTTCAAGTCGGAACAATGGAGACGGGTGGAAGGGGTTTGGGAACCGGGTCGATGCCCAAGATCGTGTGTGGGGATAGGGGAAGATGGGAAATTGCTGAATTGGGCAGAGATCAACCCGGGCGTTCGGGTCAGAGCATGTGGAGGGAGGCATTTGGTTACCGGGTCGGAGTATGGATGTGGTGCGCTTGGGTTTTACACGGTGGAAACGAAGGAAGGGCAAAACAGTAAAATGGAGAATATCAGTGTGCCTAATGAGTTCTCGGAGTTTGTTCACGCAGCCTGCTATGCAGAAATCTAATGGGGTTGAGGTAAAATTTTGATATAATTTTGGTTTTGGTCCTCAAAAATATGTAATTCATTCAGCTGGGATTTCTTTTCCCATATACCGTAAAATTTTGAATTTGATGCGTGTTTATCATGATATATACAAGCAGCTGTTGAGTTGATGTAGTCTGCATAATATTTTAGGCTAAATTATAAAAATAATTACTTTTATTTATCTCAAATTATATTTTAGTCACTTAGGTTTAAAATATTACGTTTTAATCACTTATATTATCGTTTTGTTATGAAGTAGTCACTCTACCTTTAAAATTTGTTATCTCCCTAACGGTAATTTTATGTTACAGTCTAAATAGGTTTTAAATCTGTTACTTCCCTAATGGCATTTAAAATTTATTTAGACTGTCATTAGGGAGTTAATAAAGTTTAACGATAGAGTGACCACTTTATAATAAAATAATAACTTAAGTGACTAAATGTAATATTTTAAACATGAGTGACTAAAATATGATCTGAGGTAAATAAAAATGACTATTTTTATAGTTTATCTAATATTTTATTTGGAGTACGAAAGTGAGTGCTAGTGATTTCCAAATGGAGTTTCTTAATCAGTCTTATTGTAAAATTAAAATATTAGTATAAAATAAGTATACGAATTATGAGGTGGATTCAATTATGCGGTCGGCTTTCAATGGACGGATATTCCTTTCTGTGCAGCAGTAAACTTGCAATTCAAAAGGGGAAAATGACTCTGAACTGGGCCAAGTCCAATGCAGTAAACATGTAAAATCACTCATAAGAAAAAAACGCTAGAAGGAGGGCTTGAACCTCCGACCTTGTGGTTAACAGCCACACGCTCTAACCAACTGAGCTATTCCAGCAACTTGATAGTTAATGTACTTTTATTTATTTTAAAAAGTATCCAAAAAGCTGAATGAACTAGATGCTGCATTATCTTTGTTTTTTATTTATCTGAAACGTAAATTAACATTATATATATATGTATGTGTGAAATTCAACATTTTGCTTTTGGTTTCGGATTCTCTACCCAAATTTATATCTATTTTGCATCATATAGAATATGTATCTTTACCTTATATGTTTCCTCATTGAGAAGCTTTCTATGCCTTGGTGGGGTGGTAGCAATGTTAATGTAGTGAACATATGCAGCACCTTGTCCCCCTGCTTGCATATAAATTCAATTTTAAAGTTATTGAATCGGTTGTTGTTTATTGTGTTGACTTTATTTTTTCTTTTACTTCTTTTAAATGATTCGTTTTATCTGTGTTTCCTTCATAACAATATCAAATTAAATCGATCATAGAAATATATTCCATTTTTTGACTTTGGTACACCTTATATTGTCCAAGATTCCATTGAACTTTGTCCTCTGTACAACAGAAGTAGCCAATGACCTGAATGAAAATTGGAGACTATTTGGTAGTATGTGCTCTCCAACTCATCCATCTCTTTATATTTTTTTTTCAAATTCTTTGTATTTAATATTAATGGAGACAAAGTTTGTACCGTGCACAAGCATATACTATAATAAATTGCACAACAAATAAGTAATACTTTGATTTGTTATTATATTTGATGCGAGAAAATAAACTAAATGTTGCTTGATGTACAAATCTATTTTGTGGGGATGAGGTATGGAGAAAAGAGACTTCACCAAGTTGTTTCATTTGTAATTTATGATCTTTTATATTTATGTTGACTTTGTGAAATTTGTTATAAGACAATATTTTCGTCATTATATGAACAATTTAATTTTCTTTATATAATTACTATTATAATGTTTTAAAATTAATTAAATACCATTCAAATATTCTCTGACAAATTTTAAATCTATGCCAATGGTAGATACCGTCAATATAAAAATTACAAAATTGGTCTTTACTGACGGATTTTTGTTATATACTAGCAATAGATTACAAAAATAAAAAACTTAAAATGAGTTTTACCGACGGAAACCGCTCTTAAATCTGTAATATATGATATAGTTATGATGGGCAGCGAACATTGAAAACAGTCTATACTGACGGAATCGTCATCGCTATGACTAAGGGCATATACGAACAGATTCTAGCTGCCGCTGAAAGCTTTGTCGCCATATCTGTATGGTAACGGATTTCATTTTGTCGAGGTGCCCATTTGAACGTCTGCATAGATCTTTGGGCCTTACACTGACAGAGTTTTATACTTACAGCAACAGATTAATCCCGTCAGTATATGGCAGTTTTGTTGTAGTGTCAATCTGGTGACAAAATTATTAGGGAGAAAATCTAAAGTAAATGTTTATTTAAACAATGGAGAAATTAATGTGCATTTTAATGGAGTGATGATGCTCCGATTCAAGCATACAAGGAATCCACCCATCGCCTGGAAAACATACATAATAGCCAAGATACTAGAAAATGTTTATTTAAAAGAGTAGCATAATTGTTATGGAAAGCAAAAAAATTGTTGAAGAGGGGCCGTGGTGTTGGGAAACAGAGATGAAAAAATCAACAGACTCCAGCTCTCTTGCGATCTACAAGGCGTTTCCAGTACCTAAAGACCTCTTCCTGAGTTTCTCTTTCGGTCTTCTTATGTTGAAGGCGACTCGGGAGGCCATCCATTTCCTTGAGGACTTGCTCAATGTGTGCCACCAGTCTTTTCGCCAGCCCATGGCTGAAATCTTCTCGGATCACTGCTCGGAGGACAGCCACGTGCTGTGCATTGGCAGGCATTGTATAAGCCGGAAGGATCCATCCAAACCTTCGCAAGTTCTCGGCTATCTCGAACACTGTATGTTTGCTGCTATCTTTTAGAGAAAAGGCCACCAGCGGTACTCCTATATCCTTTGACAATATGTTAAACCTCCCGGTGTTCTGTATGCCTTGTTTAAGCACTTTCATATTCTCCATGCAGTTCTCAATTATGTTCTTGTACCCCTATCATCATCATCATCATCATCGTCATTATTATTATAATCATATTGCATCAACAAATTTATTCATACTTCAAAAGAAGTTAGAAGGCAATTTACCTCAAAACCAAGGCGTAGAAACTGGTAATACTGAGCAATTATTTGACTAGAGCCTGAGATTATAATTATCATGAGTGTATGAAAAAGAAAATAGTACAAGGAAATGTATGAATGAGTTATATAATTACCTTTGGAGAAGTTGAGGGTGAAAGTGGGTTGATCAGAGCCAAGGTAGTTGATGTGAAAGACAAGATCATCGGGCAAATCCTCTTTGTTCCTCCAAACAACCCAACCAACACCAGCATAGACGAGGCCATATTTGTGGCCACTCACATTGATGCTCTTCACTAAAGGCAGCCGGAAATCCCACTCGAGATCCGGGTAAAGAAAAGGAGCAATAAATCCTCCGCTGGCAGCGTCTACATGGATGGGGGTGCCCCAACCAGTCTCCTCATTTTTCTTCATAAGGAGGTCATTCAACGTCTTCACGTCCTCAAACTCTCCTGTCAGCGTTGATCCCAAAATAGCTGCTACACATATGGTGTTCTCATCTACTAGCTCTACCGCTTGTTCTGGGTCCATAACGTAATATCCCTCTTTCAGCTTTACTTCCTTCAGCTCTACCTCAAAATACCTTGCAAACTTCTCCCAGCAAACCTGTGCATTATTGCATCCCATTTCATTTATCAACTCTACTATTTTACCACACATATTCATAACCAAATAATAGTAATAATAATCTCACCTGCACGTTAGCTCCCGTGACTATGTTGGGATTATCAGTGGGTTTTCCCTCTGTTTTTCTCTTATGTTGCCACCTCCTTTTAAAAGCTAATCCAGCCAGCATTATAGCCTCAGAGGAACCAACTGTTCCCACACCTACTGCTGTCTCTTCTTCCCCAACCGGAGCATGGAACAGGTTTGCAATCATGTTTACACATCGATTCTGCATTATCAGTTTTCATTTAATGAATGCTAAATTCGGCCATTATTCAGTTTCCTTTTCCTAGTAGATGAAATGCACAAGTGAAGAAGGATTGATACCTGGAGTTCAGTGGTGACAGGGTATTCATCCATGTCAACATAGTTCTTATTAATTGCAGCCATCATAAGCTTATCACACTCAGGTTCCATCCATGTTGTAACAAATGAAGCCAAGTTCAACCTCGGATTTCCATCCAGCATAAGCTCATCATGTATTACTTGATACGCCGCGTCCTTTGGAATCGACTTTTCCGGCATCTTGAACCTGAATCCATTAATATATAAAGACCACAGTTTTCTTTGAATTATGACAATCTAATTGTTGCAATAAAAGCAACTTTGTAGATTTACCTTGGAACAGGAGCGCGAACGTATCTAGAAGCAAAAGTGGAGTGCACATGCTCCTCTGTTGCGTTTGTAGCTGCCAACATTGTTTCTTTTTTTGCAGTTGAACATGTAGGAAAATAGGTATATCTGGGAGAGTATATATACAGGGAAGCGTAAGATATGTAAAGGAAGACACGTTGGAGAGAAGTGGCAAACGGATCCGTCATTCGCTGAAATGACCCTTATTTGTGGGGAGACGTTATAGGTATACTGGTAGAGACAGAGCCAGAGTTTTACCTAGTCTTGCTCGCTTGCCTCCTTCTAAAATATACTTACTAGGCATGTCATTGTCACATACCATCATACACCTCCTGCCTAATTCCAAGTACCAATAAAACAACAAATAAATAGAAACCTTTTCTATAACTTTATTTTTTAAAATTATTAAAGTTAAGATCCTCCATAGATAAAAAAAAAAAGTTAATGACACTACAAATATAAAAAGTTTAAACCGATTTTGTTAAATTCCACATTTTGAAATTAAAAAAATATCTCAAATAAATAGTAGGTCCAAATTTAATAGAAGAATTTTAACAATTAAATTTATATTTTTAAAATTGAAAAAGGAAAAGATAAATTGAATTCCTGAAAATAAAAGTAGATGGATTAAATTCTAAATATACAAAAAGTATAGGGACTTGAATCATATTTTAACCTAAAAATAAATTTTATATCTATAATATATTTACAAGTTATAATTTATATATTATATTTAATATCATATATATATATATAACTACGTACCTTAAAAGTGTAAATATTGAATGATGTATACAGTCAACTCTCTCTATAACAATCTCATTTGTCTACTCAGATTTTGCCTGTTACATAGAGGTGACAGTTATACACCTATAAGGCTATAACATCATGTTGTTATAGAGAAATAATCGTTGTAAACTTACCATATAATTTTTATCATGAATTTTCATCAAATACAAAAAATGAAAATTATGTTAAAAAAAAAAGAGAAAGTGATAATCAAATCAATAAAATTAAAATATGTACAACAAGCACATGTATTATTGCTTTTATACATTTTTTTTATTTTACATTCTTTCACATGATTAATTATAAAGTTCATAAATCTAACAAGTTCAATTAATCAATATGAGTTATCAAATTAAATTAATTAATTAATCATAAGTTACTAAATTCAAGTAATCAATTCATAAGTTTATGATGTTACAAATTCATAGTAGAATATTTAATTAGGGAACTTAATAAATTTCTTGAATTGATATCTTTAATTCCACCATTGAATATTATTTTCATTTAATAAAATATGATTAATAGATTTCTTCATGTGAAATTTGGTCATTTTATTGAAATAATATTTTAATTAAGATCATTTTCATTTAATAAATGATAATTAATAGGCTTGCTTATATGAAACAATTATGATTTTACTTAAAAATTTAGATCATATGTTGTTATAGAAAACTAATTTAATAAAGAACGTAATTCCTAACTATAGATGTTATTACAAGTGAAAAGTTGTTATAAAGGGTTAAAATAAAACATAAAAATCAGTTTTTCTATAAACTTAAATATTATAGCAAAATATTGTTATAACAGGTGACTGTTATAAAGAAGGTCGATTGTACTTTGGCAATTCTTAAACTAACTATTCAATCTTTAATTAATGATTTTTTATTAAATTAAAAGGACAATCATTTGATATATAGTCAATGAAATTTTGTGCGTTTAAAGGTTTATAAATTTAATTTGACCCAAAAAAATAAAGTTAATAAAAAAAGATAAAAATTATTCAATTGTTAATATAATAATATAATAAGAGTAATTATTTGATACATCATGAATGAAGTTTTTTAAACTACATGAGCGGGTTGAAAATATAACAAGTGTCACACTAGACCTATTCATGGGTTGAGCCACTCGGCCCCGCCCGAAATATGAAAAGATTTGGACAAAAATATAGGCCCGAAAAATAGACTTGGACAAAAAAATAAAGTTCTTTTAAAAAACTATTTGGGCTTCGGGTAAGGCATTTTTTGCTCGGGTCCGGCCTGGTCCAAATTCACTAAAGGACAAAAAAAATCTGTTTTTTTTAAATATTATTTTCTTATTGTTTTCTCCTTATTTTGCTACAATTTTACTATTATGTTGCTATTATTTTGTTTTTATTATTTAGATATTGTATAAAACTTATTTTATTGTTAATTTTATTATTATTTTAAAGACATTTGCTTGTTAAGTGACATTTATCTTAATGTTATTTAAGTATACATATTTTTTAAAATTTATTTTCAATTTGTTGAGAAATATTTATTTTGATATTTTTAGTATTTTTGACGTATTATATATATTTTAAAATCATATAAAAAATAATATAAAAATTAATATGGGCGGGCCAAGTCGGGCTCGAATTTTAACTTTTTTATCAAGGTCGAGCTTTGACAAAATTTTAGGCCCATTTTTTGGGCCGGGCCTAACAAATAGGCCTAAATTTTTAATTGAACTAGGTCCGACCCGACCCATGCACACCTCTATGTCATACTGATTTATATGATTATTTTTTTACTACACCGTATAACACTTGCACTGAAAACAATGAAACATATCAAGAGATATTGTATGAGATTAAGGGCTACTTTTGAAAAGTTTAATTTAAAATTTGAATGTTTAGCATTGTTGTAAAAAAGTATTTTTGAAAAATAAAATGTTCATTTTAGAAATGTTATTATCAAATAACAAAAATGTATTTAAATAATATTTAAATTAGTTAATATTATTATATTTTAGTAAGAATATAAAAAAATTATTATAACTTGTTAATATTTTAATATATGAAATATAAATTTTAAATGTTTTTAAGCAATAAATATTAATTATTTATAAAATTTAATTAAAACATATAAACTATATTTTAAATATTTAAATATAACCATTAAATATTTGTAATTAATATTTTAAAAAATATTTTTTATTTTTAATTAATGATTTTAACACATTTATAATTAAGCACAAAAAAAGTACTATATTGGGGTAAAAAAGTAATTAAACACTAAAAATATTTTTGAGAGAGAAAAAGCTAAAAAATTTTAACTTTTCTTTTCAGAAATACTTTTAAAAAACACTATAAAAAATTAAAACTTGCCAAAAACAACTTGTTTAGTACAACATTTTTTTAAAAAGTATTTTTTTTAAGCACTGCACAACAGTCCCTAGCTAAATTTAAACATACAAAAGGTGGCATCTGAAACATGAAAGAGGAAATGAAAAGGGGGAAAAGGTATGCATTTTGACTTACACTGTAAAATGCAATCTCCGGCACTGACAACATAAGCAGTGGCTCCAGCAGGTATCAATAGGTGTTAACTCAGTCATGAAGGTTTTGCGGGAAATAAATCTTTAGCATTACATAATTTCATAATCAACTTCTTCTGTGATGTGTTTGTTCCTTAACTGAACTCGAAAAAGATAAAAAGTAAAATTGATCAAGTACAGAACATAGCTGCATGCAGCAGATCCAACTCACCGCAAAAATTCATGGGGGCACTACCACTAGTATAACCAATGACAACTAGTATTTATGGATTATATAGATCTGCCAGAGATTATGAGAACAAGTATGTGCATCACACTGGTCCAACCTCCCACTATATTGTTCTATGCAATCCTTACTGTTTCTTGTTCAAAACTTACAAAGGAGTTAACGAGTGAGCAAGTACCAATCCCACATACCACTTCTGTATGATGAAAGTTAAAACTTCCAAAAGTATTTTTGTATATTCTTACTTCCCTCTTAAACTCACACTCTTCCTCTTCTGATTCAAGGCAAAACGTCTTGCCATAGCAGGATTGTAAAACTTCCTCATATGTTCAGAAAGCTTGTGGATGGCTTGGAGGTTACCAATAGCTGAAAGCTGCATCAAAAACGAGTCAAACTTTGGGTACGGTAATTTCAATCCCTTATTTATGATATCTTCCAAAACAAAACAAGCATCTTCCACTTTATTGCAGCTGAAGAGCCCATCAATCATGATGCAATAAGTGTCAATGTCTTGTGCACATCCCCTCCTATCCATCTCTTGCCAAGTCTCAAACACCCCATCAAGATCACCTATCTGAAAGAACATTGAAATCAACATATTATAAGTTTGCACACTCGGCATACAACCCACATCAATCATTCTTTGATATAGCCTCAAAGCTTCATCGCACTTTTTATTGTCGCAAAGGACCTTGAGGAAACAATTGTAAGTAACTATATCAGGCGGGTAACCTTTATTTCCCATCTCTTCCAAGAACTTGTAAGCTTCCTCAACCTTCCCTGCTGAGGACATCCCTTCGATCAATTCCTTGAAAGTGGACACATCAGGTAGGCAACCACTATTCATCATATGACCTATAAGCTCAAAGCATTCTTCCATTCTGTTGTTATGCATTAAAGCCACAATCATGATTGAATAAGTTTTTGCAGTGGGAGAAGACATGGTTGACCCTTTTGTTCTCATAAACTCGAAAAGTTCAGCTGCCTCAGTCACCATTCCTGCTTTGCAGAACGCATCAATAGCAGTATTGTATGTAAAATTATCAGGAGTATGGCCCAACTGGATCATTTCTTCCAGAACGCTCATTCCTCGTTTCGGATTCCTAACCCTACACCAACCGAAAAACAATATATTGTACGAATTAGCATCTGGTTTAACTCTCCCTTTCATTCTCCTAAACAGAACCTCAGCATCCTCAACCAAACTACATTTACACAAAGCATCCAACAGCAAGTTAAAAGCGTTGATCTCTGGCTGCGTTTTCACTCTTATCTTCTTCTTCTTAGCAAATTTCTGAAGATGGGTCAAATGCTTTTCAGCATATTGTCTCAAAATGTGAAGCAAAACTTCAACGGGGACAGCATTTCTGTTAGACCTCTTCATATAATCAAGCATATCGCAGACAATCCGAAATTGTTTAACCTTATACTTTGTACTGGACAAAATGTCAATCATTTGATTATAAGCTTGAGGCTGATGGGCATAATCTTGTTGACTCGCAGCCCATGTAAAGAACCTGAAAGCTAGTTTCTCCTCAAGTGAAAGCCTTTGCAGAAGCTCAAGAACCAAAGGCGTAGTTAATGGGACACCGAGTTGGTCAAGCGATTTCTCCATATTATCATATGCATTAGAGTTATCCATTACAGTCGCATACACCTTAGCCACATCAGTAAGACGGGAATCCAAGGCAGTTGCATTGGAGCAAAATGAGGGGACTGTAAAGGGTGGGTGAATGGGCATTCGTGCAACGGTTAACAAATTCCCATAAATTGATGGATTATGTTTGCAATTGCAGAGGAAGGAATTAGGGGTTTTGAGAGCGGAAAAGAGATATGCGAAACGAATTCTTCTCATTTGCTGGGTAGAATACGGCAAAATCAGAACTGAGGGAAATGGTTCGAGAAATTAATTAATATAAATAAATTAAAAGAGCATAAAAGGGTTTAGGGTTACCAGATGGAATAGCGATGAAGGAGCAACGGAGACACACCTTAGTCCAGCACAAGCCCGTCGAACCAATTTCAGAGTACGGTGGTAAACATAGGCTGCTAGTGAGATAGTTAAAGAAGGGTTTAATTCTGAATTTAATCCTCTACTTTACAAAAATTTAGAAATTAGTCCTTTTTTATTCATCAAAATTTTGATACTCGTACTTTATGAGAAACAAAAGCTCTTGCAACTGATTTTTGCTAATTCCTTTTTATAAATTACTGAATTATTGATTTTTAAGTCTATAATTTAACAATAAAATTAAACAATATTATACACTAGATTATTAACTTTCATATCGTACTTTAATTTTTTTCCTACAATTTCTCCTCTCTTTTCTTTTTCACTTTCTTTTAATTTTTTTTGAAAAATCTTTAATTTTTTTTTATTTTGTACACATGTCAACACCCCAAGTTAAGAGAAGATTACTCTCACTTATAAGTACCTATATAGGACTAAGCAAAAAAAAAAAGAGAGACCAAATCGACAATCAATATGAACCGAAGTATTTGAACGATTTATGAAATGAAAGTTCAAAAATCACAGTTACTCAAAATTAATTTAAATTCTAATTTTTTATTTAATATATAATTAATTTTAACACTTTATGATATAAAAATAAATATTCATATTTAAAATAATGAAATAATTTAAAAGTTCTTGAAAGATTATTATTTTTAAATATTTATGAAAAGACTTTGAAATTTTGTCAAATAATATTCAAAAATCATAAAATAAAGTTCATTTTATCAAAATAAATTTAATAAATCAAAATTTATATTGTAATATTATATACTTAATTTTTCATATATAACACGAGTTACGTAAGTGAAAAAAAAAGAGAGTAACGTAACATATAATAAAATTAAAACAACTTGAATATTTGAGATCAAACCGAAATTACTTTATAATATTACTTATATTAGATTATGATATACTCATTATATGTGTGAAAAAAATTATTCATTTAAAATTTTAAAGAATCATCACACTTTAATTGAAATGGTAAAATTAAAATACAAAAAAAATTCTCATAATAATATTACTAACTTTATAAAAAAAATATTACTTTTAATCCTTTCTTGACATTAACTAAGCATTTAAAAAATAGTATAAATAAATATTTATGATATACATTAAAAAAAATCTATCTTACAAATTGTTTGACTTACTCTACAGGCATTTTTAGCTTCTTGTGAAAATTTCTCTTTGAGATAGGATTAAGTTAGGTTTGGTCGAATTTTGTGTGCCTCTTCTAATGAAATTTTCTCCTCCATCTAGGATTGAGTTCAGTATGACCGAATCATTCGAAACTTCCATAATAATTCCATTCAGCTCCATTTTTTTTTAATTTTTTTTACTAGTTTTAATTTTTGAATTTTTAGATTCTATTTTGACAAAATAAGCTTTACTTTATAATTTTTGGATATTATTTGGTAAATTTTTAACACCTTTCATAAATATTTCTAAAAGTAAAATTTTCACATAAGAAATAATTCTTTATGATAATAAAAAACCTCCCATACAATATTTTTTTTCAAAAAGAACTTTATGTAGTATTTTAAATTATTTTTATTATTTTAAATATAAAGTATATATTTTTACATCATATAAAATTAAAATTATTTAAAATTATTTATATATATATTTTAAAAGTCAAGATTTGATTTGGATAACAATAAATTTTCAAAATTGTGAACTAAAAATAGTCCAAACATCATGATTGAGATGGTTTTGGGTCTCGGTTTTTTTTTCGCTCAGCCCTACATTGAGGGATGCCTGCTTTTGGAAGGAAAATGGAAAATAGAGCAGCTATCCAATTACGAGGCTAAATTTAAAACCCATTGTTGTTGTATGTAATGTAATCTACTCAATTATTAAAATTGGTCCTCACAAGACTTTGATAGCTACAACCTAACATCAGCTATTTTCTAATGTGCCAATAATGGCTACCTAAACCAACTAACAAGACCCACAACGACAAGCTCAGACACGAATGCCTAAAACTGCACAAAATGAATAAAAACTTTCACAATTCAATGAACACAACATCAGACAGATTCTACAGATCAAGTTTCATAGATGTGTTACCGTTACTTGAAAATTCAATCACTGGTACCGGTTTTGATAACCTTCAAGGTTAACTTGCCATATCTCGACTATGCATAAGGGGAAAATATCAATATACAAAGTTGGGATTTCATGCTCATAAATAAATAAATAAAATTCTAACGTTGCTTACTGCTTTAATTGTCAGATTAGGTCCCGGCATAGAAATCTTAACTGCTTTGGCTCTCTTCAGCATGGAAAACCTGTGTTCCAAGATGCTTAAGGAAGCTTTTTGATATGCTTGAAAAATTCACAGCAGAGCGTAACCAAACAGCATATGCCAGGTCCAATATATTTTTAATTACATTTAGTAAGATCAAATGCAGTCTTCTCGAAAAATAACATGTACTGACAGTTTCACCAACCTTCTGAACATGAAATGCTTCCCCGCTATGTAATCCTGGTGGTGGAAGGGTAGAACCTCATGAGGAAACTTGAGAGTGACCAAATGCAGATAACCCCAAGGCACTGGAGTACATTCAAAAGTGTTCCCAAAGAGCTGTTTATTGCCATGTTGTATGTAGTCATTTCAGCACCTTTCACTGTGAATGACAGGGCTGTCACTAGTTGAGCAGCTCTATTCAGCTGATGCAATCTGTAAACCTGTTAATGTGTACAGAATATATTTCAATTTGTAAGAAAAGTCAGTCACGATGAACAACATCAAGGACAAACAAGCTGAGACTTGAGATGAACTATCAGTCAAATACAATGCCAACTATAAATCAAGGCAGAACCACCCTTACTTGGAAAATTATCGGGATGACAGGCCATGAAGGTGACTTCTGATATCTTGCATACTGCTCAAAGGCAAACTGGACAACAATACCAACCAGGTAAGGGGCGAGAGTAGCAGATGCTGCGGGACCAGTCCAGGGCCAGACTAGACCCATTGTCACCATGGGAGTTATGAGACTAAGCACAAGAATAGCAACAGAAGAGATGCGTTGACCTAAGTGAGAGGCCAAGGTTTCTGCTGTAGAATCTAGTCCAGTAGGCCTCCTTAGACGATCAATTAACAGAAGAAAAATGGCAACACCACAATAGAAAAGTGCTTCTGTGAAGAACAATATGAGAAAATCTGTAGCAGAGAAGACCAGGGCTATTAGAGAAGGATTAAATATATCTCTGTACAACAGCAAAACAGGGAGAACAAGTATGTGTTCAAAGTATCATACACATTTACATCTAGAAACTACCACAGCATTAAGTTTAACAATTGAGAGCGCTCTCTTATAAATACACAATATTCTATTTCCTTAAAACTTTGTTTATTTTTCAATTCTTTTGCCTCATCCATGATTTTCTGATGCCTGCTTAATATATCACATGTGCTACAATTAACAGACTAATTGCCATTGGTCAGCAAGAGATCACTTTAGCCACCAAGTTTCAAATAACTCCTTTGATCTCAACAAAGTATCAGTGTTTTTAAAAGGTTACAATGTCTTAACCATTTAAAATTTTCCTTATTTTCTCAGGTTATAGCCACCTTTAACAAACACAAAGATACACAACAAGACAGAAAGATGAGAGAGGCGGGAAAGGAATCAAAATAACAAGAAACTCAGCCCTCTATCCCCTGAATAACCTTGCATAAAATTGCATGTGTCAAATTTGTTCATTCAGTTGCTTAAGTGGCTCCGTATCAAATGTAAGTACAGAGCAAAAGAAAGGGCGGGGGGGGGGGACAAAAGAGTAAGTTTCAATACATGACAAGGCACCAACCTGTTAATAAGGAGTCCTCAAATATCATTGAAAGTATCCTACGTAAATAAAGTGAGGGCAAAATGAAAGATGCCACAAGAACAGCAGGACCAATAAACCATAGCAAGCTGTTCTGATTCCTCTGCACATTGGAAATGACTTCATCGTCGCTTTTGTATTGGCGATTGTAAAATGAAATAAAACCAGGTCTTCCATCACTTCCGTCAAAATGAACAGATGATAAGCCAACCGGAGTTATATCTTCAGGATCAGGATTGTCACTTAACAGTTCTGAATCAACAGGTTTGATCTCAGTGTACGGAGATTGGTCTTTCAAAGTAGCGCAAAGTACATTTTGTCTCCTTAGAAACCCCTTCAACTTCAGCACTACATGTAAGAAGTGGCATAAAGTAAGAACTAAATACACTAGTCAAATTTCAAATCATTGCTAATATGACCTGATCACATTGCCATTTTAAAATTAATAATGGAGGACAATATGAACCAATAGCTACAGTCAACTAAAATATAGGGGCTGAATATGTTTGGATTTAGGGCAGTTACATGGTAAAAGAATGCTCTTCAAGGGCATCAAAAATGGTTTCATTCCACGCCTTGAGACAAAACTTCAGACTAATTTGTCATGCAACAAGTTACAGAAGCTACCTTTAGCATTTCTGGGCTGTTCTGTCCTCTCTCGTTGGTCATTATATGGTCTTCTAAACAAGCTTACCTGGATAGCAAAACACGAGATATTAAATGTTGAAAACTACAACGGATCTCTTTAACCAAGGTCCAAGAGATATCTTTGAACAATTTTAGATAACCCTAAAATGGAATTGCAGAATGTCAAATGTAATAACTTACTTATGGAAAAAAAACATGTATTAATTACTTTCAATAGGAAGTCTCAGCCAGATAATGCAAGCAGACATTCAGCAAATTGTATTAAACAGCTAGTATTTACAGAGATTTTATCTCGGAAATTAAAAAGTTTCCATTTTTAAGGAAAAAATAAATTCAAGAGTTTCTGGGTCAGAATATCGACTAAAATGGAGCACAAACACTATCAATCACACATATTATTCTTATTTATCATTTCTAACCCGCTAAATACCTGGCTATATTCGCATTGTTATACATAAAAAATGAAATAAAGAATTAACAATCGGTTGAAAGGGTACATAAAGGAATTTAAAAAAAGAAGAAGATAAAATCAAAGGATTGTTTTGAATTTAATTTATTTTTTGATGGGTAACCAAAGAGAAGAAAGAACATACCCGGAAATGAAAAGAAGAAGAAAGGGAAGAAGCGACGTGGGAAAATGGAGCAGAAGCTGAAGCACACCTAAAAGCCATAAACAAATACGTATTATGTTTGTATATTTATAGAGGAAGAGCAGAGCAAAGAAGGCAAGGTTATGGGTACGAGTGAGTAAAGCACAAGCAGCGCATGCTGGTAGTATCTGAGGAATACCCAATTGAATTTAAGGGAATTTAAGAAGGCTCTTGGCCATACCACATATAGAGTAATTTGGAGAACTTAAGTACTGCAAATATTGGGATTTTTCTTTTCGGAAGTAAAGGTAAGTGAAGAAAAATATCTTTCTTGCTAATTACCCCCAAAAAAGTCCAGGAACTTGAAGGCAGAGTTCGAGTTTCATCATTTGCATTTATGATGTGTAGGTCTTTCTTTCACTGGGTGCATATAATTTGTATGGTTTTATAATGTTACATTTTGAATTTTGTTTGATTCTCTATTTTTATTTTTATTGATTGATTCTACATGGGAGAGCAAATTTCAATTTTAATTGAAAAACTAACTTTTTCCGGTTTCAATTTAGTAAAGTAGGGTAAGTTGTTCAGTTTTTACCTTAGTTTAATTAGTTAATTCGATCGGTTAATAATTTTTAAATTTTGGAATTGAACCAAACGAAAAAATCAACTTATTTTATATTAATTTTAAATTATTTATAATATGTAATAAATATATAACCAACAATAACATAAGTTTGGTTAACGTAAGTCAGATTGAAAAAATTTAATCGATTAAATCAATTGCCCTCTCCTAATTGTAGTTGATCAAACATGTATTTTTACTTGTACTTGTAAAGTGTACTCTATCTTGTAATTGTAGTGCCTTGAATCGGTGGAACATTCAAAAATATATTTTTATCCAAATAGTCACCCAAGTTTTAACATAATGTTTTGATTATCCAATTTTTTTGTTGTTGGTAATTTAGTCAATCCCATTAGCTCAAATTCATTTTGTGATCATTTCAAGTTTAAAATGCTTTGGTCACTGTACAAAAATGCTAACGTGATTGTTTTTTGATTGATAAAATTAATTATTGTAGCCCTTAACATCTTATACTATCAATTTGGTCTTAATTCTAAAATTATTGACAATTTATCCCTTGATGCTTATATATATATATTAATTTACTTGTAATTATAAAAATAAATCAAAATAAAAATACATAAAATTTCAAAAAATATATAAATATTAAAAAATAATATATAAACAAAAATATATTTAAAATATAAAATTAAAAAAAGGAAGATTTTTAATTATTTATAATATATTTGTTTTTATATAAGAAATTACACGAAAAAAAAAATCACCACCAGACAGTGTAGAGAGCTCGAGAGACCAACTTCTTAGTTTCCGAATCCCTCAACCTCACACAGCTCCATTCATCACCACCATCTTAAACCCTCCCACCTTCACCATCATCAACAGCCAATACCCACTCCCCCATCTTCACCATTTTCAACCCTCACTAGCCACCTATCAATCCAAAGCCCATACCCGAAACTTCAACACCATTACATTGCTCCCATTCAACCACTATCACCATTAACCAACACACAGCAAGCACCATTTGACCATTCTCCGTTAACCAATCACGAGGCCTCAAGCTTTCGACCTCTCTCAAACTTACACTCCCTTTGGGCTCTTGGTTCTTCAGGGGCCACCATCTTATCCCAACATTATTAGCACATAGCCTCATCCTTCTCTATCAACCATTACACCACCATTGGCAAACTCTCTATCAACAACCATAACCGTCATCAATCCCACACCATTGAAACCAATCAAAAGCTAAAAAAAACACCATTACAATGCACAAACTAAAAAAATCATCAAACCTTTATTTCAGGATATATAGTCTCAAGAGTACTAAATATTATAATTATTTTTAAATATATAATTATCAACACATTTTATTTTATTTCAATTTTTAAATCAATAATTCTAAATTAAATATTATAATTATGTTTAAATGTAAATTTATGTATTTATATAATATATGGATATATAGATACATACATAAATAATAAATAAGCAACAACAAAAAATATGTATTATGTATTATGAGAGAAAGAAAGAAAGAAAAATTATAGTACAAAGTTTTATACAATTATGTTTGAATCAAATTAATTGGGTCGAAAATTGATTGGAATACCGATTCGAAAAAAAACCATTAAATGGATTAATCTAATATTGGTGAAATGATTAAGCCAAACAAAAAGTCGATTGAATCAAATTTTTTATTTTAAATTATTTATTTAATACAACCAATGAATCCGATTCAACTTGTCTAAAAACTTTGGTTTTATGGATGATGAGACACGCTTGGGGAATATCATTACCGAAACATTTATGTCTTTCCGGGTGGGAAGTGGGTCATTGGTACATCCGAAGTCATGGGCTCATGGGTATTGGGAAAATCTTGTAATTAGATTCATGTGCTATAAATAGATTGTTAAGTAAGCAATTCAATGGTTGGATTGTTGTATCCGAGATAAAAGGAATTATATCCTGAGAATTATATTTCTTGATCGGAAATAAATATCCTTAAGACAGTTAGGCCTTGCCTTCAATTCTGAATTTCTATATCCAGCAAAAATTTAATACAAATCTATTGTTGTTGTGAATGCAACAACAGGAATAAATTTGACAAAACTGAAGTTAACACAAGAGAAGTAAAAAGTGCGAATCCATGAGTTTGTAGTGTCGCAGTCTCTTGAGGTATCATTTGTGGTTATAGACACAATAATGTGCGTAGAGGCAAAAACAAAAAAAGGAACCCTGACCTGCTTCAATTTCTTTAACTTGAGAACAGTCCGTTCTTCTTTAACGTAGGGGACTCATCACTATCCATCAATATCATAAAGAGCAAACTAGGATCATTCCAAACCCCTTTCTGATCTTTGCAAGTTCTGGTACATCACAACAACTTTGACAGTCAGTTCAACACTTGAAAATCCTACAACTATTGGTGCAAGAAACATAAGCCATATTCACTGCTACGGGAGGTTGGGTCATCAATTTGTAATATAGTAACTCTTTTCAATAGACGGACCTCTATAACTTGAAAAAGTCAATTTCGAATTCCTGAATTTCCAAAAATTGTAAACATACCCAACAACCCAGATTTTAAGGACGTAAGGTGAATGGCCTCAGTCTCTAAAGCTGATTGGTAAGGTTTCTTCTGTGAAGTATTCCTTCCTGACAGTTTCCGTGGAGCAAAATTTCACCTTCAAAATAAACAAGGCCATATAAGCTATCCCAAAAAAATACACAAATGAAATCAAAGGCAGCAAGAATACATTTTACATAAGTTCCAAGCTTCATTTATTAGCCAATTAAATGTGGCATTAATATCTTATATCTGAAGCAAAACAAACACACACACAGAGTCAGATTGGAGGAGCTCCTCCATCAGGTCACGATTAAGTGCCCATTATATTGAGTATGCTCGATACAAAGAAGAAACTGACAAAAGCAATTGCTTCAGCTTTTATCAGAATGGCATGGATTAGATGACTTACGGCAGTAGGGAGATTAGTATGCATGTCTAGGATGCATAAATAGATACCAGAGTTTAAGTTTGTCGAGTTTAAGGAGCTATTTGGTGATAAGACTCTATACCTGCTCAACGAAAAGAAATGCTACACAATAGTACCCAAACAAGAGCGATGAGCAGGCAGATGATAAATAAAATCAATAAGAACAAGACACTAACAGTTGATCCTCTGCAATCTAGATTTACTTTGACACTGAGTAGGGTCTTGTCAATTGTCTTGAAAGGAGATCAAAAACTACAACCTTTAAAGCAGGCATAATGTGAAAAGTAAAACAGAAAGAGAGGGTTCAAACATCAGCAAATGAAAAAAAAAAAAAAAACGGAAAATAGATTCCATTGAAGAAGAGTTATAAAGAGTGTTAAATAAACATAAGAAGAACAAAGAAATAACTTATGAATCATAAAAAAATTTGATTAAAGGATATTTGTCATTTTCAAGCAGAGAGAAGGCCACTTGCAAGTGACCATAAGGGCTAGAAACATATTGAGATTTTCAACCATATATAATTTAGCTTTTAACCATACAAGTTAGTGCCTATTCAACTAAATAATCGTATTCAAACTTACCTAGATTTCCCACCATATTGGCCAACCTATGAATATAGTTTCTGAGGCATGAAAGTGCTTTTGAAACTAAAGAATATTAACTTAAACTTGAACAATACAAGTTCATAATAAATATGCATACCATAGAAGCGTATGATTTTAACAAGGGCTTTGTCAGCTGCCACATTGGCTGAAATACGAAAGGAGCTTCCACAAAGAGAACTTCACCCAACCGCTTTGGATAGTAATAGTAAAATACATCAAGCTGCCAAAATGAAGAAACATTAAGTCACTTTTTTTTACTTGATAATATTTTTCTATAACCTAAACTTATAAATTGAGCATACGTGATATTAGTTAATCTAACAGCATAAAGACTCTCACAACCTTAACTATCCAATTATACAAAACTATCTATCTATTCCTTCTCCCTCAATAATAGTAAATATTATTACATGAAAACACATATAGACAACAATTTAAGAAACTTAGAAATTAACATCAATGCTCTTCTTTTTCTTTATCTCTAGCCAACCAAACACCTTTATTTACAGCTTAATGCTGATATATTGGTAGGGACACAAATACAATGACCAAGTTCCCAAAAATGTTCTGCAACTAAATTATAAATTACCAAGAAAGTTAAATAACTGAGATCTGCATTTTTGGTGCCAGGGAGACAAATACAATGACCAAGTTCCCAACAATGTTCTGCAACTAATTTATAAATTACCAAGAAAGTTAAATAACTGAGATCTGCATTTTTGGTGCCAAAGCCCCGGAGATCAACTATTCCAAGTATTTGTTCTTGCCCAGCTGGAAGCTTGCTCAATGCCTTCTCAATCAAAAACACACATAATTTCTCATTGTCACGAGGATCATGCACCTGTGACCAAGACAATAATGACTTTTGTGGGAAGCTTAATAATCTCTGAAGCATATTTGAAGTATAACAATTCAAATTAAACTCTAGTTGACTTATTTCCTACAAAACATGATCCTTGGGATAAAACAATACAGTCTATGGTCTAATTAGGGCATCAATTATTTTAAGAATGGTCTCATATCCAGTGGTACAGAATAAATAGAAAATAGCTGTCATGTCTCACCATAAACAGGGGTAATCATCTATATTTATGTAAGCAAACCTTTTCTTTCTCTTTTCTCTAGAAGTACACAAGGCAGTGATCTTCGAAACTTACATCAGGAAGGTGCTTGGATGCCACCACAATGAGCACTGGTCTGTCATTAACATCAAGAAAGTCATGCACATAGGCTTTTCCAGTCTTGGCTATACTTTTCACAGTATCTTCAGATAAATCAGCAACTCCAAATTCTTGACGCCATTTCTAGAAAAGGACTTTAAGGGAAACTGGATAAGGGTTTCAGGTATAGAATAAAATTACACTTCTCAACATTTTCTTCATTCTATTTCAAGAAAGCTTGCAATTGAAAACTGAGGTTCAACTGTCTAGACCAAAAGAAACAAACAAACAGATAAGTTGGTTCTTTTTTCTGAAAAAGAATGCACTAGTAGTAATGGTTCCCGTCAGCTTCCATTAACTTTAATTATTTTAAAACCAAAGATATGTATCATTTAACTGCACTAAGTTAAAATTCTAGAGCTGTAAGAGTATGAATGCAAGGGTTAAGGATACAATAGCTTTTGTCAACTTAGCAATAGCTTCTTCGACAGAAAATCTCCTGTCCTTAAGATACCATAGAATCATGTCTTCGTCATCTCTTCCATTTTCTCCAATTGGCAGATCATAATATTCCTTTTCAAGCTTCTCCTTAACTTCCATAACTAACTGCAAGGTTTATGCCAAGCATTCTAAGGATCAATCAAGAGTTGATTATGCATTTCAGCAATGCATAAAGAAGCTACTCTGCTGCTTAGAGGTTTAGGTTTATCACCGAGAAAGTATTCTTTTGCCTTACTTTCTACCATACATGAAACCACATTTCATTCTTAAAAGCAACAACAATGAAGTGAAGCCAGGAAACATTCAATTGAACGTACCATACTACCGAAATCAAGTAAAATTCATCAAAATGATTGAATTTCCTCATGCTGAACGCAGAGACGAGCTCAAAAAGAATGAAAAGTATTTTTGCACCAGCCTGACCCAAAATGGCACCTTTGTACGATTCCAACATTTTCCTTTTCCTAAGATTTCACAGAAACCAAACAAAACCCAGTTGCAATGAAATGCATTAAAAAAAGAAGAAGTAATAAGTTAGTACCTTCTGTGAGTTGTTTGGGTCTCTGATACAGTTTCGAACAGAGAATTTGCAGTTTGGAGGGCGTTGAAGGGTCGACTTAGATGAACTAATCAAGGGAGGCCGACACGGACGAAGAGCTACACACGTATGGATCATCATTGCTCTGTAATCACCTTTTTTCGTCAACTCAACACTCAAAAGTTTGAGTTAAGTAACGCGTTCGTGAAAGTAGGCTGCTTGTTTCCGAGGAAAATCGGTGGTAGAAAGTGGGCGGGTAGAAGTTGGAGCTTGTTACTCGGTAGACTCATCCATAACATTGAGCTAAGGCCTAAGGGTATGCGGTGAACATTCAATTTTGTGAGACCAAAAATATATGTACCGAACCCAACCCAAGCTTACCAAAAATTTTAATTTATAGCAGTCCTAACTAGTAAAAGGAATTCGGCATGCCTCATGCCAAAAATACTTTTGTTAAAATTAAATAGGTTTAATTAAAGGTGTTTATGAGTCAAATTAAATTAATTTCACGTCAGATTTAAGTATAAAATATTTTATACTTGTTAAAACTCGATACGACTCAAAATAAAAATTTAAATTTTTGTCTAAATCTACACATATTTGTAAATAATTAAGTTAAACTCAGTCTTGCCTATTATTATTTTTAAAATTTTGAAAACATTTATATTACTTTTAGTTTAATATTTAATGATTTTATATATTTAGTCATTATTTAAAATTTTGTATATATGTAACTTAATTTTTTTAATGTTTACATGATAATATTATTTATTACTACATTTTTTATGTGTTATATATTACATACCATATAAAAATAATATGATATAATATATTACAAACTTAAAAAACGGGTTAGGTCGGATTAAGTTTGGGCTTTGAATGTTTAAGCCCAAGTTTAACTCATATTTTAAATGAGACATTTTTTTTTTGTCGAGAAACACTTTTTAAGCCTAATATTTTTGCATAAACCCTTCTATAGATTTTCTAGCTTGGGTGGAAACCAAACCCTTAAATAAGACTAGGCTTAACCCATGATATAGCCTTGAATTATATGTATTTCGAGTTTGGGCCACCATTAAGTACCTACAACACTCAATCAGATGTTAGGACCTTCAATGACACAATTGGTCAATTTTGATCTAAAAAGTGAATAAAAATAGATACTCACACTTATTAATTTGGAAATCTAAAATTGAGTTAAACTAATAAAAAGTCCTTTAAATTGCTTAAGAACAAACTTGTTAAGTAACACAATAAGCCTAATTTGACATATTAAATTACGACATATCAGCATCGTGAACTCAAATATTATATAGTAAATGTTAATTATGCAAATACAATTAATTTTCTCGCACCATATTAGGAGGTAATGGAGCCAAACACGAGCATAAAAAATAGCTCACAAGTTGTTTAATTTGAGGTATTCAATAATTTGAAATATGGTTGAGAGGATATTTATTGTTCCAAAAAATATATGGCATGTTAACAACACCACTTTATTATAACATAAAAAAGTTGAATCGTAGTAGCATATTGCATACTTCATTCATATGTAAAATTGAGATGATCTATATTTCGAAGAATACATGTAAGAATGAAATATTGATAATATTAATGATACGAATTCAGATGATGATGAACTCAACCAAGGACCGACATATAATGATAAGAAGCCTATGTTAAATAATAAAGAGGGAATAACTCAACAAACATGGTACACTAAAATAATTAAATAGAATTACATATGATGTTTATTTTTACTTTTTGTTGTTTTTATTAATAATTGTATTATCATGTACTTTTTTGGATTAACATAACATAACATATTTGTACTACCAAAGATAATATAAAAAATTACGATGTAATTACACCTTATTAACCAAATACATTTAGAATTTTTTTTATAGTTACAAGAGAATGCAATTACTCTTGATCCAAAAAAATCTATAGCTAAATAAAATATTTGAAGAACCACGTGTCCTTGTCTCAAAGGCGTAGTATGAAAATTTTCAGTCATACTGATCAACTATCGCTAATTTAAAAAGGGGGGGGGGAACAATTGATACAACAAGCAAAATAAAATAAATAAATAAAGGAAAAAGAAATTGGCGGGCTAAAACTAATATCGATCCCCTTTTCTTTCATTCAAATCGAAGGCCCCTCTCGCAAATGGAGATCGAAACAGCGCAATCTCCGAAGACGAAAATGGAGTCCCTGAGATCCATCTGCGACAGAGAGGTTCGGGTCCATCAACAGAACCTAGATTCTTTTACGGCCTTGTTTCCCACTTCTCTTCATTTCATCAAGGCCCTGGCGCAGGATGCTGCTCAAGCTCATGGTCATTAATCTAACTTCTTCTGGTTTTATGGTTTCTTCTCTTTATCTGAATATTGGGGATTGTCTTGTTATGCTATGTCACAGTTGAACTCGCAAAATTGAAAGCTAATTTAAGAGAAGCCGAAGATGAGCTTGTCAAAGTTTTAGCAGGTATCATTGCTCTTCTATTTTCACCTTGTTTCTTGGATTTGAATTTATATCAATTTATTATGAATTTGAAAATAGAAAGTGGAAGTAATGGTGGTTTTTAAATGGTTTATAAATGTTTTTTCAACGTGTTGCTGTATAGCGAAGACCCGTAAAGAGGCAAAGCAGATGGCTACGAGGGACTCAATATCTGCTATAAAAGCTAGAGTAGAAGAATTTAAAAGAACCGTCCAAGTACAAAAAGCTAGGAGGGATGAGTTAGAATCAATTATATCTCAAGAATCTCTAGGTAATTGTATACTCTTGTACGATGGTTTAATGTTTATGGTTCACAAACTATAGTTTTGCATTTCACATTCTAATTATAGAGCTTTCATGACGCACTTTGTCATTGTTATTCTTTTACGCTAGTTATGTGGGACTAGAGCTATGAGAATATTATTTGGGGGGGGGGGGTTCTTTTATAATGGATAATGCATATCATGCATTGTGATCTTGGTGAAGACACATGGTCTTTAGGCTGCTGTGGATATATTGGCATTGCAATCGTACTACTAAGTCTCCGTTCGTTGATGAACCTGCTTTCTTCCCTCCCTTCTTTACTGAAGTCTGTATTTGTACAATTTTATTGTCTTGATTCTTTTGCCTCTGATTTCTTATGCAAGTATTGGTAGTCTGAATCTGTACAACCTATGAGTGTCAAGGAATAATTGTGGTATGAGGAGCTCTGCTAATGCAGTTATTTTGGATCATCATGCTCTTTAGATAGTCCAATTAACCTGCTCCGCAGAGAGCAATTACCAGAAAACGTATTGCTTGTGCTATAATTTACTGGAACAAATGGATTAATGATGTTTTCCTTTTAAATTGCTTCTTGTAAATTTGTTTAATTATTACCATAACCTTTATATTGCAACAACTCTCCGAATTTACTGCTTATTTTGTGCTTTCTTTTTCTCTCTCTTTATGGTATTACCCACAGCTTTGGCTAAATTTGAGAAGGTGAGGCATGAAATCAAAGAAAATGGTGAAATCCATGAAGCTATTTCATGGTACAATCGGGTTCTTGGTTTTCAGATCGAAGGTGGTCATGGTAAGGGAGGTAGTTTTGTTGCTTGACAGATAAAATCATGGTTTTCGGTATCGTACCAGTACTAATACCGGCCGATATGTAGGTTTTAGTCTTAACCAGTACGAATTAGTATAAATTTTGTTTTAAACAAAATTTTATTGTGTTTCGGCCCATTTGGACCGATATTTACATATACCTTTCAACTTCAAGGCAGCAGTTCTAATTGATACATGATTTTGATATTTTAAACCATTTTTATTTATTTTTATAATTACATTTAAAAAATATATAATTATTAAATTAAGTTATTGAACCAAATTAATTATTTTATATTTTATATTTGCATAAAAATATATTTTTACATATGTAATTAAGGAATATTTGCATATATATATAAAATTTTATTAAGGCACTAGAAATTAGACTATAAATATATATATAAAATATTGATAAATCTGATACAGTAAACGAAAAGAAATTGGTATTTGTACTTACTAGTACCAGAACAAAAATAATACCTCCATTGGTAGGGTACTAATAACTTTTCTTAGAATCCTTTGATTCCTCTGTTGTTATTGTCACTGGCCATTTTTTTTTCTAGGAGTGAAGTTCACATTCAATGATATGAATATAGAAAATCCAAAGCAAGAATATTCTTTGATCATTCGACATGCAAATGATGGCTACTCCTGTAAGTAATATCCTTATGTGGTGGCTATATTCTGAACGGGTATTATTATTTATTTCTTTTCTTCTCATGATCTTAAGTGTTGGATTGCGATCCACCCTTGAATGGCATCGGAGAGTTGATTAATGAGTTGAACAGAACAAATGGCTTATTCAAATTTGTTAGAATCACGAGAGAAAAGTTTCAAGAAGCGGCAACTCTTGGTATGATTTTGTTGTACTATTTTATCCTGCATGCTGGATGCTTAAATTTGACACTGCTCAATTCAAGGGGATAGTTCCTTTTTTGTTGAATCTTAATAAAATTCTCCCATAATTTATGATTCATCAGGATTGCAGCCTCAATCAACAAGTTTTCGTCAGGGCTCTTCTGCGATCTCTATGTCTTGTCCGGCTTTGTCAGTTTCAACTGATATAAGTGAATCTTCCACGAAGAAAAATGAGCATCGCGTGCCACTTCAAGAAGTAAATAGGCAAGTCGAGGAAGTCAACTATAGAAGTAAATCTCCGTCCAAGGCAACTGAAAATAAACTTTATGATGGAAGATTCAATAGATATTCCAAGAAGCCAAATTAGATAATTTATTGTCGGCCTCCTCTGCTTGAGGTATTATTTCCTAACTTCCATATTGTCTGCCTCGTTTTTACTTTTTGCTGACTGTGTAGCACATAGCTTTGTATCTGTTTGGCACCAGGTTATGAGTAGAACAGATCCAGTGTTGTTTTCTTTGAAGAATATGTCTGGGGATAGTAGCCAAAGGGGAAGGATTTGGATAGCCAGGTTTCCTACTTGCAAGAAACCTGGGAAAAAGTTAAAAAGTCTGATGCATTGCTAACAAAACAGCAAATTGTTTCCATAACACCTTCGATGCTCTAAAATTTGTCAATGTATGGAGATCGTGGTACGTTGGGTGTGGCTGGATGGAGTTTGAGGTCTAGAGTATGGACTGTCAAACTTGGCCTGGTTTTCCTTGCCTTGCTTTCCTACAAGATTTCTCATGCTTTACGGTTGAAGGTGTGTCTTACATATTGTTTTCAAGGAACTTCTGTCTTGAAGTAATATGTTTATCCATTGGTTTTCATCCTTCTGGGCTGGATATGGGTATTATTTTATGGATGAAGTGAGTTTTCCCTTTTTTTTTTTTTAGATTTCGTTACAAAACCTAGGCTCCCTTACCTCCTTTAGCAAAGGGGCAAGTTCATAAATTATGTAGATTAAAAAGGTATCTGTAGGATCATGGGGCTAGTGTCACGGGCCACAGTTCAAAGCCCATGACCATCGCACCAAATGCATCCAATGGAGGTCTATTGCTCAGATGGGGATCATTTGGCCCACGAGAACTGGCCCGATTCAATGAGATATTGGAGAAGCCTATCAGATTGAAGCCTGGTTGGCCCGATAGCGAAGAGATGGCAACTTAGGCTAATATGGAAACATGATCTTAAAAGATATGATATTATAATCTTAGAGATCTTAGATATGATATGGAATCTTATAAGATATTATTTTATAAGATTACATATCTTATCTAAGATATGTAATCTTAGAAGATATGATATTATATTCTTAGAGATTTGATGGTAGGTAGCCTTTAATCTCGTCCGTCGATGTAAATGTATCTTGACCGTCGGTTTTGGGGGAGCTCAAGTATAAATAGAGAGCCTCCCCCTCATTTGTACTGACTCCATTCATTGTTTCATTATTCTTTGTGAATAAGAGAATAGAGAGCATTTACTCAAACACTTTGTGTGCGTCCCTTTCTGTTGTTCTTTATAAGCTTCTTTTGGCATAAGTTTGCTTCTGCTGTACGAGTTGGTGCCTTGGAGGAGTTCTTAAGGAATCCTCATTCGAGCAAAGGCTGACTTGGGCGAGTTTGGACGAGCGAATCGCCTAAGGCCGCACGGATCGCGAGACGAAAGGTCCAGCCCTGTGACAAGTGGTACCAGAGCTAGAGTTCGAACCAAGAAGTATCCGAGCTATTGGTTCGAAGGCACCGTTGGGATGTCAAGAGAAGAGTCTGAACAAAGGTGGGCGAGGAAGTCTTTGAGGGAGATGTTGTCGGCTGTTGAGGAACGCGTGGGGAAACTCGAGGAGCCCATGGAAGACGCCAAAGAGTCGAGCAATGCGCTTGGGGAAAGCATTGATGACTTGAGGGAACAGTCAAGGGACTTTGTTACCGAGTGTCTCACTTTCCACAGGGATAGTGTGCAAGAGTTGTTAGATTCCCAAAGGAAGAAGCTGACGGAGAGGAACAATGCTCTCGAAGCCATGATGATGGCTTTGAAGGAGGAAACAATAGCCACGACGAGGGCTTTGAGCACAAGGATAGAGGAGCTCGAGGGAGAGTTAGCCTTGTGTCAAGCAGCCGTGGGGAAAGGAGTGTCAAGTGCAGCACTCAGTAATGGGGATGTCCCAAAACCGAAAGAGTTTGCGGGGACAAGATCTGCATGCGATGTGGACAATTTCTTGTGGAGGATGGAAAATTACTTTCGTGCCAAAGGCATCGTGGATGATGCGGATAAGGTACAAACTGCTTCATTATTTCTTATTGATATTGCGCTTTTGTGGTGGCGAGGTAGGACCACAGATAAGAGGCAATGTGAGATTGGAACATGGGAGAAGTTCCAATGCGAGTTGAAGGGACAGTTTTACCCAGAGTTTGCCGAGGAAGAAGCTCGGGCAAAGTTGCAAGAAATAACGCAACAGGGCACAGTGGGGGAGTATGTTCGTGAGTTCAAGGAACTCATGCTCCAAGTTTCGAATGTGACCGAGAGAGAAGCAATGCTTGCTTTTCAAGAGGGATTGAAGCCGTGGGTCAGACAGGAGGTGGAACAAAGAGGTGTCCAAAAGCTGTCGGAAGCCATGAAGGTAGCGGTATCCGTGGTTAAGCTTGGTCTAGGGAAAGACAAGCTTGGGTCTTTCAAGTCCGATGGAAGGGGCGTATGTGAAATGGATCACAAGGAAGATAGTGTGGATGGCAATGGCAACGGCGACAATGGTGGTAATGGGAAACCACGAGTTGGGAAGAAGAAACCCAAGAGGAAAAGAGAAAAGCTGAAATGCTTTCTGTGCGATGGTCCACATATGTTAAAGAAATGTCCGATAAAATTCGCGCTTAGGAAGAAGCCGGTGGGTAAGGCCTTGAGACTTGGTTCGAGCGCAAGGGGTGTTGAACCTAAGGAGGCCGAAAGCGAGAAGAAGCCAGTCGAGTGCTTCTTATGTCATGGTCCGCATCGGTTGCGGAAGTGTCCGAGGAAGTCTGTTATCGATGGGAATGATCGAGCAGATACGGAGCCCAAGAAGCTTGGTTCGAGCAAAGGAAAAGCCGAAGCCAAGAGGGCAAAGAGGAGCAAGTCTGTCATCAAAGGAAACGATGGAGCAGACAAGGAGCCCAAAAAGCTTGGTTCGAGCAAGGGTAAAGCCGAAGCCAAGAGGGCTAAGAGGAGCAAAAAGAAGCGAGTAAAGTGCTTCTTGTGCCGTGGTTCGCATGAGTTGCGGAACTGTCCAAAGCAAGCCGGAGTCAAAGGAAAGGCAACGTCTGAGCGTGGTGAGTCGTCGGAGGGGCTTCCACCCAAGGAAGAGGTGAGTTTGTCATCGAACTTAGTAGAGAAAGTTGCGATGAAAACAGAGAAGCTGGGACCAATGAGGCTCAAGTTGAGTGAAGCGTCAGAGTTGGCCGAGTCGTCGACAAGGCTTCCACCTATGGGAGAGGTGGGTGGTGCATCGGACTTCAATAAAAAGGAAGCGATGCATGTGGGACAGTTGACCCGAGTAAATGCAAAGGTACATTCGAAACACTCTGATAGTGTTTTGCATTCTAACTTGTGTACTTGGCGAGAACGTAGGGGCCCTTTCGAAGTTCTTGAGCAAGGAGGCCAAGAGACTGTGGGCAAAGCGAAGCCAAGTGTCGTGAATCATGAGGATTCTGTTCGAGGGAAGTTAGAATGTGGGCAAGGGAGTGACATAACTCCTTGTCGTCGAGATGTACAAACGAGTAGGACGGATCGAGTTAAGAAGCGACGGAAGCTGAGGCAAAAGTCCCAAATAAAGGGAAAGGCTAAGGCGTCGAGACGAGATCGAGACGAATCAAGTCAGTACCATTCAGAAGTCGCAACGAGGGCGTTGCGAGAATGGGTAGGGGAGAATGTCACGGGCCACAGTTCAAAGCCCGTGACCATCGCACCAAATGCATCCAATGGAGGTCTATTGCTCATATGGGGATCATTTGGCCCACGAGAACTGGCCCGATTCAATGAGATATTGGAGAAGCCTATCAGATTGAAGCCTGGTTGGCCCGATAGCGAAGAGATGGCAACTTAGGCTAATATGGAAACATGATCTTAAAAGATATGATATTATAATCTTAGAGATCTTAGATATGATATGGAATCTTATAAGATATTATTTTATAAGATTACATATCTTATCTAAGATATGTAATCTTAGAAGATATGATATTATATTCTTAGAGATTTGATGGTAGGTAGCCTTTAATCTCGTCCGTCGATGTAAATGTATCTTGACCGTCGGTTTTGGGGGAGCTCAAGTATAAATAGAGAGCCTCCCCCTCATTTGTACTGACTCCATTCATTGTTTCATTATTCTTTGTGAATAAGAGAATAGAGAGCATTTACTCAAACACTTTGTGTGCGTCCCTTTCTGTTGTTCTTTATAAGCTTCTTTTGGCATAAGTTTGCTTCCGCTGTACGAGTTGGTGCCTTGGAGGAGTTCTTAAGGAATCCTCATTCGAGCAAAGGCTGACTTGGGCGAGTTTGGACGAGCGAATCGCCTAAGGCCGCACGGATCGCGAGACGAAAGGTCCAGCCCCGTGACACTAGGCGTTTGTACGCATGACGGCGTATGTTAATTCTTTTTCCTACATGTAAACTATATGATAAAGAACATTTCTAACTCAAGATATTGGAAAATAAGGCAGGTAAAGAAATTAAGGCTGCTTGAGGGCATCTAATGTATCATCATTCTTCAACAGCTGATATTTAATGTATTACTAGCCTGTTCTGCAGTTCACACGCAAGGCATAAAAACCACTCACAAATTTTATGGACCTTAGGTAGACCAGATTGAAGTGCTTGATCATACCAAATTGTGCCACTAACCTGATAGGTCGAGCTGATGATTTCTAAAAGCTTATAGCAGTGTTAAGTGTTAATATTTTGATTGTATCATACCATTTTACAATTCCAATTGTCTAGATGATTGGCAATATCATTCATTTTAACTTAAGGGATCTAGGTTTATATATTCTTTTACTAGAGGAATTAGGAAGTGTGTATATCAGAGATCCAAATATCTGAGTTTGTCAATTATTATATTTGCTTTCTTCGTGAACTTCATTAAATTTCTTCGTGTGCTTAAAGTTCGTAATAATATATTTGGCTGGTAAATATTTGATCCTTATTTTATTTTCTTACTAGTTGGTTAGTGGGTTTTACACCCGTGCTTTGCTTAATTTGTGCTATTGTTATGCAAAAAAGTTGATCTCTACATAGTTTTTTTAGAAAGTGGAAATTTCATTGATATAGAGTTACGATTTACAAAAATTGTATAGAATAAACGTTATTGCACAATTCAAGTTTAAACATTGGAAATGAAATTGTTAGGAAGAATAACTATGAACCTCAAAAGAATTAGCATCTACGAACCGAACCGTAAAATGGTCATGGAGGATTAAATTGAAGGTTGAATGGATGATTCTTTCAAATAACATTGTTATCCTCTCTAAGGACAAAGGAGAATGAATCATGGTAATCGGTGTTGTATTGATGTTGGCCATACTTGTTGGGATGTACCGTTTCAACCCACCACTAATACGAAGTAGTATAGATTCTATCTCAATCAAGATATTAGTGCTTTTTTACTGTATGAGTGTGTTTAGGTTTGTTTCAGCCAATAGTGACTTGTATTAATGCAAATTTATATCAATTGGTACAAAATTTTGAAAATTTGAAAATTTGAAACTTTAAACTTTAACTTTTAAATTTTTTTATCTTAAACATTTTAATTTTTTAATAAATACATTTAAAATTAAATATAATTAATAAATTAAGTTAATCAACCTAATTAATAATTTTAAAACATATATTTACGTATAAATACTTTTATAGGTTGTTATTGGGATATATTTACATGTATATATAATATATAATTTATTAAAAAAGCTAAAAATTAAAATATAAATATATTTGAAAAATATTTAAAAATATTAATAAACCCAAGGTGATATACTAAAATACGATTCGATATATACAAATCGGGTGAGTTGAGACGTGCAACAACATTTAGGCAATCGAATTCGAAAATGACTTTACATCATCCTCTATCTTTAGCCCTCAAACATGCCACACACATAGTCAGGATTGATGGATGAGGTCGTCACTAGGTCCAAACTCCAAACAACCATTGACAACATTCTCAAAATGGTCTCATTCAACAACCCTAATACCGTACAATCCCAATACCCCAATACTATTGTAATACATTATGAGCAAAAAACCGAAAAGAGTTTTGTTTTTGTTTATAAATTTTTATCTATAATTAATTTTGTAATTATCTTTTTTCTCAAATAGAATAAATAATTTATTTTTGAAATTTGAAATTTATCTTCAAACAAGGTCTAACTGTATAAATAGTTGTCTATTATTTGTTAATCTTGTTTTACTTATTCACAACAACTCCAAAACTTAGAATGGTACAATGCAAATAAGGGTAAATAATTGAAAAGCTCCGTTAATACAATGTAATTCGTATAATTGGGTAAATAAAACTTAATTGAAAAGTACACTTTATTATGTAATAGACAAATAATCCTGTAAAATGTATTCTGTATTTACAAGGGATAATGCGTAGAATTATTTATTGTTGATGGAAATTATATATGAAAAATATGAAATACCACCTTCCTCCAGACAACATTGTGATGGTCTTCACCTTTGAAACAGATAGTACCTCATATTAAGCACAGTCGGACAATTCTTGCATCATCAACATTTATGTACAACTTGAGGATTTTAGCGAATCTAACAAGGTGTTTGATACAAACGTCGACGGATCAAAGCTCGGGTCTGCCTCCAAAGCCTTCGTGCCTCCGATTCGTCATTGGCTAAGACTGAGCAGTTGCTCTCATTGCAGTCTACAAAGTATTTCCCGCTCATCCCTTCTACTTGTGGGCTCAGTGCTACATAGCAGCTAGTGGATGCACCCTGTATTGTTTCACATTATATATATGACACAAATACGCAGTTTAAATGCAAAAGAAATAAATGATGAAAAACCTCTTCTTCTTCTTCTTCTTTTTTAGTTTGGGATCATAAAGCAGACTGTAAGATGTAGAGAAAGACAAACCTGGGATGTAGACTTGAGCAACTTGGAAGCAATGAAAAAAATAGAATCTGTATATTTAGAGATTAGCAGAAATCAGGCTAATGTGTTATATTTTCTCTATTTCCAGACTGCAACTCTTTGTATTTGTATATGAAGAAGAGTTTTATGAAAATCAAATGGAGAAGGAGAAAACAAAAACTTGGATTACAAGAATGTGGAGATTCTTGCCTGTAATAAAGCCTTTATGCGCTCTGAAAATTCCGGTCTTAACGATTCCTGGGTGTACGGCATTAATAGTTACATTTGCATTTTTGGCCTGTAAATTTTGTAAATTAATTACAAAAATGAAATCAAGAATGGTGTTCCAAAGCTTTTGGCGCCCCAGAGAATAGGATAATAGAGAGATTAAAGAGTGACCTTGAGCTGTTTGGCTATTTCTTTGGCATGCAAAATGGTTGCTAGTTTGGATTGAGCATAAGCACGTGTGCCATTATAGCTGCAAGTGCAACACCAGCAGTATATAGGAAGTATTAATACTGCATTAAATAAAAGTTTTAATGTAGAGATGTTTTCATGTGGTTAGGTTGAAGTACTTGATAGGGTGGAGCATTTGGTTGAAGTGGAAACAGTCTCTTCCAACCCAGCTGTGAATTACAGAAGAAAGGTTTATGATTCTTCCTTGGATGCCTGTCTGCTCTGCTGTTTCTATCATCTTTTCTATCAACATTTCTGTCAATAAATAATGTCCTGCCAATACCAAATTTACGTCAAACATTAATTCAATGTTATGTTGGTTAACAATGTGATTTGATGCTATTATCTCCTTTCATTTCACTCACACATGTTTCTATCTATACACTCTTAATTCTTCAATGGTTGTTTTTAATAATAAAAAAATCATACACTAAACATGTGATCAATAAAGAACGAAAATTAAGCCTCAATCGATGGTTTAAGGAGTTAACAAAATTTTTACAAATGAAAGAAATCCCATGGATTAAGGAGTGGGCCAGAAATTATGTGGGTGTTGGGGGGCGAGAGAAAATCTTCAACCTGAGAGAATTGGCCCGGATTTGAAGGGGACCCCAAATCTACCAATGATAGTTAATTATGTAATGAAATTTAATATTAATTATATGCTACAGTGCATTAAATACAAATCTATATACTAAAATATTATTGTATGGGTGGAATAAAAAAATAATAGTAATAGTTATTTAAAACATTGCTTTCATAGAAAAATAAATTGAGTTGGTGTAATTGATAAATTAAATGAAAGAATACATTACCAAGGTAATTTGTTGCAAATGTCATCTCAAACTTGTCCTCGGAAAACTCCAATTTCTGAGAGAATATCCCAGCATTGTTTCTGCAAAATCACGATCTTACATGATAGTCAATAAATTGTTGGAAATAAATTGATAGTAAGGAATTTTGAAGGATGTAATGTACGGACATGAGGATGTTAAGGGGCAGCCCTAGAGCCAGGAACTCATTGCAGAATCTCTTCACTGAAGCCAAAGAACTAAGATCAATCTCGCATAATATAACCTCTGCATTTGGATTATCCTTGCGAATTCTCTCCTTCAATTCAGCTGCCTTCTTTATGTCCCTCGCGGGTATCACCACTGTCACTCCTCTCTTCGCCACCGCTCGGGCTGTCTCTGCTCCGATGCCCGACGTCGCTCCTTCAACACAACCCATCTTCTTCCATTTATTATTGTACAAAGACATAACATTACAACAAAAGAGTTCAATTCATTGGTTTTTTCTTTTCTTTTTAACAGTACTAACCAGTGATAATAGCCGTTAGACGTTGAGAGTCGACCAAGTAAGAACAACTGTGTGCAACCTGTTCAGCTGTTGATTTAGAGCCATAACCACTGGGGCCTACAATGCCTGCTAAGTACCTCAGTGTTTCCTTCATGAGGGTGCCACAGTTTAAGCTCAGAATCTCAAAGCAACAAGGCAACACAATAGCTACAACCAACATATATATACTACACATAGTTTGTATACACAACCCAACCCTTAAGGACTTTCTTTCCCACTTCACCCACCACACTAACTTTCTACTCTCCACAATTAAACAACGTTGATTTGTGAAAGTTTCCTTAAGTTTTTCATTGGAATAATGATTGGTTTCGTAGTGGTCAACTTTGCTATGGCTTATGTTATGAAGTCTCGAAAACCCAGTGATGACATACCAAATTTTGACTTACGAATTATTATTTTTTTAATTTTTTTGAATTTGAGTTGTTGGGATATCTAATAAGATCATAATCTACCCATTAAGTCAGAAAATCATGGATTTTTCTGAAATTGAAATATATTTGTTCTTTAAACACGAGATTCACCCAGGTGATGAAAATACTTCATTTAATTATTAAGTTAATTAATGTGACAGAGAAAAAAAACCAAAGGGAAGAAGAGCATAAGTGGAAAACAAAGAAGCCATATCCCTTAACAATGACTCAACTTTGCTACTAGAAAAGCAACTTTTCGAGGTTGTTTCTCTGGCCTAGGTGGGTGATTGTTTTTGTATTGTCGTGCGTTTTGTTGGCTTTGGACTCACTCATTTTGAGATAAAGGCAAGTATAGGTCGAGCCAATTGAACACGTATGTTCCCTTCCACAGGTAATAAGGATAATTCTAATCATTGCCAATCCAAATCCAGTGTCCTTTTTAATGTACTCGACAAGTCTTATCAATCTTTTCTTTTATTACTCTTTGAGCTCTCTCTCAGTAATTAAGGGTTTGTATTAAACAAATAAAAAGCATGAATATCTCTTATTTGAGAATATAATATTGGTACGTACAGTTATAGTGTAATAAGAATTAGCAGTAAGTTTCAGAGGCTCATATTATATATGATTCCAACGTTGAAAGGTTAATGCTAAATCCTGGTTTATTACCATGGGAACAGAACCCATTTTAAAAGCTACAGGTTTTGATGGAATTGATTAAAGTTTCAGACTCACATGTGCACAGAAAATATTCAATCGATACCAAGTAATAATTTTTGGACAGCAGTAACGCATTTCTACGTTTTACTACCAACAAAAAGGGGGAAAAGTAGATCAAATTTCAGACAAAAGTGGTGACTTTTTTCTCTCCCGTGTCTCCTTTTGGTCTCCAATAGGCAAAATTACTATCCTTCACTTTGAGAAATGATGGGGGATGTTGGGCAGTTGAAGGAGTAAAAGAGAGCAATGAAGTTGACTCCTCAACGATGGAATTTGTAACATGGCAAAGCCAAAGGGTCCCATTGGTTTCCCAACCTGCAGACACCACACCCATTACAGTGCAACTCGTTTGAGAAGCACTTATCTTGGTTGCTTCACATTCCATTCCTTGGCTTCATTCTAACACACACATGCCATGCCCAAAACAAGTATTAAAAGGGGAAAGGGACCAGACAAAAAGAAAAACATTTGATTGCGCTGCCCATGGTTGAAAAATATGCACGCTTGGCTGCAATCAAATTCAAAGGCATGTTTAGATTCTTAGTTCTTGCCCATTATCCCCGCCCGAAAAACACGGAAGCCAAACGAAAGGGCACCGATCTTGTTTAACTGCTACGGATTCTATGACGCCAGGCTTCCTTCTTATATATATATAAAATTCAAAATTATAGTATATACTATACACCATATATATAAGGTTAGTTGATAATTGGATCGTGTTGATTTGATATTGGTCTGTAGTCGAGAAGAGAATGGAAAGCTCCATAACAGAAATGAGCATCTTTCTTGCCTTGTCTTTGATAAGTTGACAGTATTGCCGATCCATCTCTCTGACAATGTCTCTAAGATAGCTCCTCACGTCCATGTCCTGTCTGTCTATATCATTTGTTTTGTCTGTTAAGGGGAAAGGTGCGCACATGCGCCTTTTATGACCAAATGCTAAAAGTGACAATTTGAGACAACAGATACTGTAGCTATACATTTATGGTATTGTATATATAACCATAATGGTCACGCACCAAAGAGTCAGCTTTATTTTATTTTTTTGTTTATGCGATTTGGTTGTAGCTGTTTAATGGGAGATTATACCATGGACGCATCAGAAAGTTATTAGTGGTTGAGCCCAAATCTGGGGAAGATATCAAGTTTGGATTCCTCTATGATTTAGTCATGAATTTTTAATGTTTTTAGAATAGGTATCAATTCAATTATTATTCTAATTGATTTAATCACTATTCCAATCAATTTTAATATTTAAATAAATAAAATTAAGAAATTGATAAAAGATTATAAATGTTAAAAGTGAAAAGGTTTGATCTTCTCTTTCCATCTTTCATAATTTTAATATAAAGAAAGTCTAGTCAAAGGTAAAATCTCAGTTTTGATTCACGGGGTTGATCATCAATGCAAAGATAAATTTTAATATTTTGTGATAAATTTGTTATAATTAACGACAAATGTCTAGCAACCAATCTCTTTTTGCCTTATAAATGTCGTTAATTATTCCCCTTCACGCCTAGGATTTAATTTACCAATACTATTAAGAATGAAAGGGACTTAAATATTCTAGCCACTAAACAGACAAACCAAGTTCATTCAGACTAGATCACATATCCATATAATACTGAATTGCATACTTCGACATACACAACCACATTATTCGTCACAAATATTAGAACCAATCAAACAATTAAATTCTAATTGATAGAACAAATATTCCAAGCTATCAAATATGGACCCTACATTCAACAAACTTAATTAATATTTGTAATTAAAAGAGAAGGTATGCAAATACCAAAGAATAAAAAAATATTAAGAATAAATTAGTAGAATTAAAACATCGAAATCCCTATGAAAAAGAGTCTAGCAACGAAAACGCAAAAGTATATGAAAATAAAAATAAGACCAAAGATTTTGAAGTTTATGCAAAAGTATCTTATTTATAGGTGTTTGAGTGACCTAATTAGCGCTTCTAATCATGCTTGGATATCAAGAATTGAAAGGAATCAAATCGGGCTATGCGCAGTGGCTTGCCAACTGGTTGCCGCAACTTCCTAACCATGAGCTGCAACCCTTAAATCAAGGGTTGCAACTTCTTGACCAAGGGCCGCATCCTTTATGTCCTCTTTCTCTTTGCGTTTTGTTTGTTTTTGCTCTGTCCTTTCTCTTCCTTCACACTTGAATCCGCACCTCAAGCTCACATTGATCTAATTTAAACCACAAAATATTTATTTAATTACTAAATACTAAAATTATATAAAATGTAAACTAAGATGACTAAAAAATGCAAGAAATGCAAATATGATAGGATTTATGCAAACTAAACTATCATTTTACTAGAAGATCAATAAAAAACTAAAGTGAAAAGGGCTTAAAATATATAAATAACGAGCACTTGTTATCATTGCAATTAGTGAGTCTCACTAAATTGAGTGTAATTGGAGCACTCCTAATTGCATTCTCCAATTAATTATTCTCACATCTAATTATACTATGATTTCCCAAATGTGTTCATTCAAAAATTATTTTATACAATAAAATTTTAGGATATATATATTTTTAAAAAATACAATCATACGATATTTTACTAATCTCACTTAAATAATATGAAAAATTTATGGACGAGAGAATTTTTTTTATGCATTTTGACCTACTAAATAATTAACTAAATTACATAGTATTTATTATAAACTATTATTGTAAATTTAACTAACATACATAGAATTTAAGTAATTATATATACTTGACCAAGGACCAATCAATGATAACAAGAAGGTTATACTTATTGTTAGAGAGAAAATAACCCAACATATATAAAATGCTAGGGTGATTAGATGAATTTTCATAGGATACTAACATATTATATACGATAGTTTGATTTTAGATTTTGTTACTTGCTTTAGAGAATATTTTTTAAGTATTATTGATAATTTTTATGATAACTAATATTGGTATTTATATAATTACAATTTATGCGACTAAGCATAATATAGTTAATTATGATCCAATTATACTCTATTGGTCATACACGTTCAGAGAACTAAAATCTTAAACCCTTTAATTGATATTTTTTAAATATAAATTATGTATTTATATAATTACTATGACTATAAATCCGTTGACTTATTTTGTGTCGTCTAATTACACACCCTCAACGTATTTGTAGGCTTTGTAAGTCCCGAGTTTATCTTTAATTATTATATTAAAGTTTAAATGATGATAAATTTAGACTATTAGGGTCGAAGAAATGTCTTTAAAAATAGAGAAAAAGAAAGAGTTGGTGATGATGTCAATAGTGACATCTAACAAACATGAAATTATTGATGTGGCATTGAACTCCACCAAATTAGGATAAATGACATGTTTGAAATCACCTTAAGCAAATGCAATTAACTAAGCCACGCCTAACCAAATAAACTAACCTCATCTTCGTTTTGGTAATCATAATTATATATCTCAACAAATCAAGAAAGAATTATTAAATTAAGATGCAAACTTTTTTAGGAAAACGAGAAAGGAAAAATAAAAACCTAAGAAAAACCACCAATTAATTGTGCTGGAGACCTTTACGGACCTAGCTAAAAGCTAGTGTAACAACTCTGTCTCCCTTCATTAACAAAGTTCTCCAACCTGAATTGATGCTTTCAATAAAGGTAACAGAACAAAGAAGACTAGAATTGCCAATAAAACCTAAAATTGCTCAAATTTTGCTTATATCAGTAAAATTGATGGGTTAAAAAGTAAAAATTTCAATTCAAGTAGAGATTTTTACCCTTTATTTAGGGATCTAATCTAACTCCACTCTAAATTTATTGAAAATCTAATATAAAAAAAATTCATATTGAACTATTTTAGATAAACGAAAATAAGCGTTTGTTTTAAAAAAGAAGCCTTTATATTGATGGTTTGCATGAGTGGTAAGCCCCGCACCCCACGTGCTGTTTGCAATTAGCGAGAGTGCAGCTGGCTGTTCGACCACAAGAGCCAATCACGGCGGGGGCCGGAGAGTGGGACTCGACCGAGTCTTTGTCTTCCACCTTTTAATCATTCCTCTCAAAATTATTACCATAATAGTCTATGTCAAAACAATAGACAGGAATAGTTTGTCATGCTTTTCCTTTTGTTTGAGGGCCCTTGATTTGTATAGTAAGATTTCGAGAAAAGGTTGCTTGTCGTTAGCTTCATGCAAAAAATCTAACCCAAAAGAAATGATATTTTTTACAACATATCTAAGAACAATAAGCAAAGATAGATTAGAATTGAGCACTGTTAACCTAGTTTAAAGAAAAAATATGATTAGAGATTAGGAAACTTGATTAAGACCATAGACATTTATACCACCCCATTGCCGACAGTAATGTTATTAGCTGAATTATTTTTAGGACAAGTTGAGATCATGAGTTGAAAAGCGAGGGAAGGCAGAATAATGTGTTTGCCATTTACCTTTTAGTGAAATTGCCATTCACCTTAAATATATAGTGTGAGTGGATATTATTTATGCTATTGCCTATTGCTAAGGAAGTTCCGTCGGTAGATAGGACAAAGCCCAAAGGCAACAAAAGCAATGTTTTTGCATGTGGCCAAAGTTGAGCTTCAAATGTGAAATATGATGAAATCTTGTTTTATTCCAATTAATAACTGTTTCATATTTTAGCTTCTATTGTGGTTTCCACTGCTCCTGCGGGTGAAGATAGATGGATCTTATATCTTCACTTTATCGATTTGTTTTGTTTTAATTCATTCATTGGAGTATTCCGATGATTATAATGAATGCATGAATAAGAAATTGGTCAATATATTGGGTTTAAAGATCGAGTTCTACAATTTTTAATATATATATTAAAATATATATGAATTTTTAAATAACTTATTTAATTTGAATCGGAGGGGCCAAGAATTGATCAATCCGATTACAAAAACATTGAAAGAAATTGAACCTACTAAAAAAGTACGGAAGAATCATTAGGGTTTCTCTCTCAATAAAAATTGACAATTTTAACAAGTGCAATATATCCGCAATCAACATAAACCAATTACAATAACTTACGTGAAAAAGCTTTTTAGACATAGACTTAAGATCTACTCACGTCACTACTATAAACCAAAATATCTGGTTACAAAATCGCAATATTCAGTCAAGAGTATAAAAAAACTTCAGCAAAGGTAAAAACAGATGATGCTAAGCAAACATGTGCGATCAAAAGAAAGAGTCTTTGCTGCAGCCCACCTTTTGCTGTAGTACCCGGTTCAACTACTCCACCAAGCACAAGCCTTTCATTTGGTCTTTTTTGTTCATTGGGCCCAATATAATTTTTTAACTTTGATTTTCCATCAAACACATACAAACTTGTTTCTTTTTGTTTCTTGCTTTTATCGCATGAAGAAGATAACATCAAGCAAAACCCTTTTTATCTTTTTATTATTAACCTTAATTACCCAACCCAATGGATATAATCATGCTAATCCACTAATTCAAGCTTCTATCTACCATAATCCAAACTTCTAATAATTTAACATCTATAATCAACTTTCTAATTTCTTAACATGCAACAATAGTGAATATACACAATTCTCATTAATCTTTCATTTCAATATATGGGTTCATCAATCCATTATTATTATTATCTACAAATTAAACTAAAAATTTAGGGAAAAACTCCCTTACCTAATGAAATTTTGGTCGGCAATCGTGATGGTCTTTTAACTCTTTTTCTCTCCTTTTCGTTCGGTGGGGAGAAAAGAAAATGAATGAAGGTTATCCTCAAATCACCATTTCCTCATTCCATACAACCAAAAATATAATATAATATTTTCCAAAGTTTTTTTTTTCATTTTATTTCTCAACAAATATCAAGCTAATGAAAATGTAGGAAGTCATATATTATCTTATTGTAACTTTCTCACCCTAATTTCAATTTTTTTCGCTAAAGCTCCATAAACTCTAGACTAAAATTGATTGAGGAATTGAAATCAATTTCAGCCGCTTTATTAACATTGAATTTTTGGAACTTCTTATATTTTTAAAATGATTTTTTGAATTCTTAAAATGAAATTTTAATATATATTTTTTCAAAATTTTTATTGAAAATATGAGAAACTTTTAACTTTTAAAAAATTATTTTTTTTAGAATTTTATGTACTTTTAAATAATATGGGCTAAATTGACAAAATTTGTAAATTTTTAGGACTAAAAAAAGTTTTTCTATATTTTTTAGCAACTGCCACATCAAAAATAGTAACAACAAAATTTGATGACATTATCGATTTGATCAAAGTTTTAGGATGCTCTTGTCACCCTTTTTTTTTGTTATTTTAGTCACTCCCATTAGATCAAGTGCAATTTGTAGTCACTCAATAATTAAAGTACCTTTGGTCACTAGATGGAATGTTAGTATAATAATAAATTTCGCCCTCAATATTTACAGATTTTGTTAATTTAGTCTTGATTTGAAAAATGTTAACAAATATAACTCTCAAAATTTTTACATTTTGATTCTAAAAATTAAAAAATATTAAAAATATAAATATAAAAACTTATTAAAATTTTATTTTTAAAAAATATTGTAAACTATTAAAAAAATAAAAAAATACTTAAAAATTTTCAAGTTTAATATATTATTTAAAAATTTGTGGTGCAATTAAAATTTAAGAGATAACTAAAAAATATATAATATCTATTTGGTCTTGATTATTTTTTACATGTGAATGAATTTGTATATGATATTTTCTTCTACCATTACAAGTTTTTGTTTAATTTTTTAAATATGCACTTTTCAGATTTAATTTAGGTATAAATAAATTAAGCAATGGTACCATTCACATTCAAATTAGATGTTTTTGGTTAAGAGTCATGTTTTTTCGTAATGGAAGAAAAATTCCAAGTATTAATGTATGTTATTTGTATGTCACACTAATAAAGTTTAATAAACATTAATTTTTTCATTCGGGTAATTTTACAAATAATACAAATTTAAATGTTTAAAGAGGCAAAAAATTAAATAAAAAACTAAATTAATTTTTTTTATAAAATTAGATGGCCAAATATATCACTATGCCTACATAAAATAACATATGTTTACCTGACCTTCGATTGACATTACCAACTTATTTGCTTGGATCATCACCATGGCAGCCTAGTCACTAAAAGTTTTAATGATTAAGGCCCGTATTAGTGTTACTCGTGGATTCTTTAATATTTGGCTAAGACAATGATTACTGGAATCGGAAAATAAAAATATAAAGATGTTAAGAACAGCTTGCGAGAAACGTTTGTCCAAGAATCTCTTAAAGAAAAAAGTGGGGAAAGAAAAAAAAAAAGAGCTGTGACGTAGAATCGTTTTATATAACAAGATAAATCGTAGCAGTGATAAGGATTTGCAAAGAAAGAGTAGTGGGACAGTGGGTTGAAGAAGAGGGTAAAGGGAAATGGCAACTGTGGGATTACCTCCTGGTTTTAGATTTCATCCCACTGATGAAGAGCTCGTCAATTATTATCTCAAAAGGAAAATAAATGGCCAAGAAATTGAACTCGACATCATTCCCGAAGTTGATCTCTACAAATGTGAACCATGGGAGTTAGCAGGTCTCCTCTACTTCACCTCTTTGCATTTGCTTTTTTGTATATATATATATATATATCTCATTTACGTATGATGAGAACACAAATGCTCTATTTTTCCTGTTCTTCTGCCACTCTATCTTCTATAGGTCAATGCAGCTATGCCATGGTATCACAGATGATGTCTGGGCATTATAACAATGAATCAGTGCTAGTTTTGGTTCTTAATAGAAGTTCGTTTTTCATTTCTGAAACATGATTTGATTTTCCCTTGTTTGAATTATGATGAAAAAAAAGTGAATTTTTCATTAAATTTGGTTCATCGAATGCCAGAGAAATCAATATTGCCGAGTAGAGACCCGGAGTGGTACTTCTTTGGACCCCGAGATCGGAAATACCCGAATGGGTTCAGGACAAACAGAGCCACTAGGGCAGGATACTGGAAATCAACTGGGAAGGACAGGAGAGTTGCTTCCCAAAATCGAGCTATTGGGATGAAGAAGACGCTGGTTTACTACAGAGGCCGTGCTCCTCAAGGAATTAGGACAGACTGGGTAATGCATGAATACCGTCTTGACGATAAGGAGAGCGAAGACTACTGTGGAATTCAGGTAGTTTGTGCATCTTACAATTTTAACCAAATTTATACATCCTTCTAATCATTCCATTCACTAATTAATCATTGAAGTCTAAGCTCTATGCAATGCATAACTGGTAACATTAATAACACTCTCATTTGACCTTTTTAAAAAAAAAAATTTATTGCTGTTATGTTTCGATGAGCACAGATCGGGATGTACTGATCACTTGGAATGCTTTATTCTTTTATTGCCATGTTAATTTTCACTTGAAAAGAAATAGATACGGTGTTTTCTCATTTTCTTTGTTTTTCACGACCTATATATATATATATATTTTCCTCTTTACATCAAAGCAGAAAAGAGAAAAGGTAAAGAAAGGCGTAGCACATGATTTGAGATGAGTAAAACCATAATTAGATCGACCAATGAGAAATGGACTGATCAAATGTTGCGTCGTGGAAATGCATGACTTGCATGGGAAGTTTGAGCATTACACGCTTTTGCTTTATCCATTAATATTTTTTATTCTTTTATTATCATATAAATATGTGGATCAAAGGGGTGCTGAACATTCTTTGCTTGCTAGGGTCTCTTATTACATCTCTCAAAGTTGCCTTCACTTTGCCTTTCGTAATAAGACAAAAGTATTATCCTATCAGACCTAACTAGCTATTATTGTTTCAACTTTAAACTTTTCGTCTCTCTCATCTAAACTTGTAGATTCTAAAGTATCTATATGATAAAGAGAAACCATTGAAGCCTGTCCACATATATGCTTTAACACCGCAAGGTGTCGGCTACTATACACTTCTTTATTCCAAAACATCCCTAGAATTAACTGCATGAACTAACTAAATTATGGCAATATACTAGCAGGACTCTTACGCACTATGTCGTGTTTTCAAGAAAAATGGCATCTGCTCGGAAACAGAAGATCAAGGGCGGTGTAATATGTTAGTGATGGAGTGCTCCCAATCTGTTATCAATGATTCTGAAACCATGTCTCCAGACCTTCCCTTAGCCTCCTCTTCTTCATTCATCGAAGAGGAAGATAAAGATGATTCTTGGATGCAGTTTATCACTGATGATCCATGGTGTTCTTCTAACACTACTGCTTTGGCTGGAGATGATGTTTCTAACGTTGCGTTAACAAACTAAGGGTTTAAGGTCTTGGTTGATACGGCAAGTAAATTGGTGAATAACACAAGTAAATTGGCTAAGTTTCTTAAAATAAGACGCAACATTATAAAATATATTTGTAAGGTCTGACGAAAAATCTCAGTAGGAGATTACTTTTTTCATCTCTAATTGGATTGGATTGGATGTAATGTTTTGTGAGGGTTTGGTTGCTGCTTAGGTGCAGCAAATGTATGAGATGGCTCTAGGGGTTTTTGCTTTCACCTTGTCTTAAATGGTGATCACTTGGAGCTTCTCTATTGGGATATATAATAACAAGTAATTAAAGTTTGCACTCTCTTCGTCACCAATTAAATTTCCGCTGCACTTTATCTATGAATATCAGTATATAAATATATTGAAAGAATCTACGAATATCAGTATTAATACTATTAATAAAATAAATGTTAATTCTTAGGTTGGGTTAAGTTAATTTACAGATCAGTTTGATGTTTACACAAGTCTAATACTAATATTGAATGTTGTTTAACTTGCTACGTGCATGCATTTACTTTCATCATAAAAGGAAATAGTTGGATATCATAAAATTAAGGGTCTGTTTGATTGCCAATAAAATATTTTCCGTAAAATGATTTCTGGAAAATGTTTTACTTTTCTGTAAAATGATTTACTGGAAAATATTTTCTGGTGTTTGATTGAATCTGTGTAAAATATTTTCTGCTGCTTGGCAGATTTTTTGAAAATATTTTTCGAAAAAGTTGTTTTTACTTATATTAATATATATTAATAAATTTCATATTTTAAATTATTTTTACATATATTGCAATGATTTATTTATAATAATACTCAATTATTAAGCTACAATATTAATCGTTATAAATTGAAAAAAACTAATATCAAATAAATTATTTGTAATTGTGTTAAAAAAACAAGTATTGAATAATTAAAAAAACAAGTTACTGGAAAATCGATAAACAGAAGCAGTTTTCTACCGGAAATGAAGGAAGGAATGAAGGAGGCGATAGAGAGGAGAGCACGGAAAATGTCTTACGGAAATTGAAAGGGTAAGACATTTTCCCTAAAATGTAACCCATTTTCCCTTGTTTTGGAGTTCATTTTCCAAATGGAAAATGTTTTCCGCCAATCAAACGTTGGAAAAGTTGGAAATGATTTTTCGGAAAATCAATTCCGTCAATCAAACAGACCCTAAATAATTTTGATACAACCTCCAATTTTTTTGGTAGTAGATCTTAAAAAAAATGAGTTTTTTTAGGTAGAATTCTTGTTTTATTTTAATGATTTTAAAAACATAATTATGAGTTTTTTTTTCCAATGCCTCCTCAGGGAAAAAACATGAGATTCACAAAAGCAAGCTTCTAAATGTGTCGGTGGATCGGTTGGTACACTACTTCCAGAATGGCCTCCAAAGCTAACCTAGTAGAATTCAACTTTTGTATCATCTTATCTTCACCATAAATTATGAGAGTTGCATTCATGGTTTGGTGATTCTCGATAACTTTTACAATAATTAATTATGTCTAATATTTTTTGTGTCATTTTCTTATAATTAAGTAGGTCATAGCAATTAGCATATGTAGTTGTGTAAATCTTTTTATATTGTTGTTATAAAGAGGTTTCCTTGCCATGCCTAATATAACCTCGCTCATTGTGGTACCTTGCTAACGTATAGTATGCTTAATATAGAACTTCTTCTATTAATCTTGTTAGGACAAGTGTCAGGCCCCTTTTATGTATGACCAACATGTAAGACTTATTAAAGTCCACTCATGTCTAATTGTCGCTTGATTGCAAAACTCGTCAATCCAATCGCCGCTTGGCTAGGAGGCTATCTTACCCCCTAAAGGACATATTAAGACAAGACCTATAAGAGCACGTGTTAAGGCTAGGGGATAACTTGTGACTAAACTTGCCTATAAATACCCCTTCCTTCACCATCAAGGCAAGACCATCTTTTTAAGCCAAAACCCTGTTGGACTACTTATTGTAAGAGATTGACTCTTTGTATGATCATCTTTTTTGTCGCTATGTGAACCATCATCCTCTCATCCTCCTCCTCCTCCTTTATTTTTGCTTCAACAATTTGGCGTGGGGAGCTTGGACAACATGGCTCAGCCCAATGAAAACAACCTCAAAAACCTCAACACCATCACCAATCTCCCCACGCAAGGCTTTCAAATTGGCCAAAGTGGCCCTCCACTAGCCAAGCGTGCATATGTTCACACTACACCAAAACAGGCTTTTAGCGGCGTTTTTTTAGGCCTTTAGCGGCGTTTTTTAGCGCCACTAAAAGTATTTGCGGCGCTTTGAGAAGCGCCACTAAAAACGCAGCTAATGACAGCGTCGTTAACTTTAGCGGCGTTTTTCCCACAAACACCGCTAAAGACCATGACCTTTAGCGGCGCTTCCCCAAAAACGCCACTAAAGACCGAGACCTTTAGCGGCGCTTCCTCACAAACGCCGCTAAAAACCAAGACCTTTAGCGGCACTTTTCCCACAAACGCCGCTAAAGATATTGAGCTTTAGCGACGCTTTTTCCCACAAATGTCGCTATAGAATAGACCTTTAACGGCGCTTTTAACACAAACGCCACTAAAAATATATCTTTTAAAAAAAATTCAAATAATATTTATTTCTATGATAAATATTATATTATGTTTTAAGGATAAATAAAAAATATTATTTAAATTAAATTTTCTGCGAAAATTTTAACTTTAAAACTAAATATAAATATAACAATTAATGAATTTACATTTAGAATTTAAAATAATAAATTAATAACACAATTAAAATCCAAAAGTTAGACCACTAAGTAAAAATACAAATTTAGAATCAAAACTAAAATAAATAATACATATGCAAGGTAATAAAATATACAATGCATTTTCTTAATCAAGTAAATCTTGGTAATAAAAGATATAATACATTTACTTAATCAAGGAAATCTTGTAATGAACTCAAATCAATGAGCCTTAAAGAAAAACTTTTGAGCATGGCTTCGAATTTGAACCGCAAATTTGGCTCCTACATGCTCTGCAAGAAAATAATAGTAACTTAATCTGTTCAAACCATAGTGAACATGGCAAAGATACGTAAATCAATTCAACTTTTTAAAATAGTTTTATATTGTTATAGTAAATTAGGTGTCTTATAATGTTATAGTAAATTATTAAAAATACATCTAAAAAATATATCTCAACTTTTTAATATTGTTTGTGGAATAAAAAAAGTACACTAATGATATATCTACTCACTTAAGTCAATATAGGTGGAAAGTATTCATCAATATAAATTTAAAATATTAGAACATATCATGCTTAAATTCCAATTAAACCCTTAAGCCTATATTCTTAAATTCCAATTACCATCAACAATTACAGAATCTCCTAATTAGCTTCTTTGTAGAATATTTGAACATGATATTCCATAGTCAGAATACATACACCAACAGGTTAAATCAAAGTATTAGAACATATCATGCTTAAAGATAATAATTAGATTTATCTAAAATCAAGCCCGATTTAACTAGTACTAAGTAAACCTATTTCAAGTTTTTTTTTTTCTGGGCAGCCCAATTTTTGGAAAAATTTAGAACAAACCTCAGGTAAGCATAAGTGAACGTTATGGGATCCTTTCTGCCATGCAGAAAACATAAAACATTAGTTCAGAGAAGATATATACAATTAAAAATACAATAAATAATAAAACAGAAGAGTAATTTTACTATTGAAGTGTGATGAACTTGAAACTCAAAGCATACAGCACAAATGGTGATGCAAGAAATTCCTAATCAGAGTGTTTTACAAATGTTTTCACTTCTAGAACTTGTTAACACTTTGAGAAATATATAGGTGTTTGATTTACCCAACAGCTCTGCCCATGATGTATTTTTGTTGCAACCAACGATTACTAGATGTGCACAACATTCTGTCATCGTAGAGATTAGCGTCTCCTCATGAATATGTCCAGTCAAAAGATTAAAAAGGTTAGCATACTCAAGCAGTAGCTGTACATATGAAGATATTTAAAGAATGATCAACCACACACACACACACACATGAAAAATGAGAAGAACTTGGAATGTATTTAAGACCATTCCACAAATAAACAAACAAAACTATTTAGAAGTGTCCACTCTCCACTTCATTGGTGGGGAAAGAGATTTTAATAGTCAGAAAATATTTTCATGATTGATAATAAAAAGTTTAAAGTTCGTTGAAAACAAACAAACAAACCACAACTTGTATTTGCTCACATTCAACTAGCTTGATATCAAGGATATGCTACCTTTAGTGAGTATATCAGCTTCTTTGCTATCTCGCTGCTCATGAACCTGACAAAGCATAACCAAACATGCAATGTACTAAATCCAGCATACAGAATAACCAGGCGGGGACCCGTTAATTCAAATAATTTACAGCCATAACACCTATATAAATTTCAGAAAGAAAATGTTCAACCACTAGTACATAGCTCATGAACAAGACTGTTAGAGTTGACCATGGTGTTAACCTTATCAAAACTATTTGTTTCTACTTTCTAGAGATTTTCTACATCAGAACATGAGAACCTTCTGTCACTTGTCGTTCATGCAGTTCAACATTTGGCAAATTTAAATTTATATGACTATCACAAATCAAAGCTCAAAATTTTTAAATACTTAATTTTAAATACGTGTAAAAAATTGGCTCACTCGTTTGAAACCGGGTTTCATACTCCCAGATAGCACAACCACCACCGGCGACTCGCTCCCAATAATGCAAATCAATCCTTTCCATATTATCAGTGCCGATGAAATAACCATTCCTTAACGAGATTTAAACTAAAAATTTCAATCATTATCCGATGGAATTTTTTGAAGTATAAAAGGATTTTAAAGAATTAAGAGAAAAGTGGAAACGCACCGAGGCTGATGGCTTGAGAGGGAATTTGTCTAATATGAGTTGATTTCATATTTTCTTCAATCCACCCCATTGGAGATCAATGCTTTTCTTGTCTTAACGATTTACAACACGCTGCAGGCTGCAAAATAAGAATGGAAATGAGAAAAGTAACAAAAATAAGAAACCTGCAAAAGGAAAAAAAAGAAAGAATAATGCGCAAACATAACAAGAATAATTTAAACATACTCGATTAGTTTGAGACGTAAGCTTAATTTGATTAATTCCTCTAAATCGAATTCATTTTCTAGTCCGAGTATATCCAACAATTAGATTCACTTTTAATGCACATACTGAATGCACCTTATAAAATGATTATATATAAAAAAAACTTACATGAATTATGTACCAAATTGCAAATGTTAGGCAAGAAGCTAAAGCCAACAAGGAGCCTAAGACTTGATCGCCAACAGCAGCATGTTTGGTTTGACTATGTTTATGTTGGTTGACCAAAGATTAAGTTCTTGAATTATTCTGGTATCAAAACCTATACACTAAAAAAAAAACAGATTATATGAGGAATTGTGAAAGTTACCTTTCAAAGATGAAAGTAAGTGGAGTTATACAAGCAGTGGCGAAGATGAATCTGTAAGCAATGAGTGCTCTCATGCTCATTCCCTCAACCACGGCCAATTTATAGAACGCAATCACACCTGCAAAATAAAAATCAATCATCCAAGAAAATAAATACTGGGTCACAGACACCAAAAAGCTTCTGGTTACTCAAAGGGTCTGAGAGTTGCCTTTGGCTTCTGAACCTCTGAAACTGGACTGGAGCAAGCTACGAAGCTCCTCTTCCCCCGAATCACTACTAAATCGCGGCGTAATTGAAGTTCAATCTTTTCGATATTTCTTCTCCTCAGCTGATGGTCGATTGGCCTGACACTTCCCCCGGGTGGGTGACTGCCCTTATCGTGATTTCCTCCTTCTTTCGGGTAAAGGTTAGAGTGATGAAGGGAAGGCTCGAGGTCGAGGTGGAGCACCCACCATTCCCTCTTTTAGTGTTATCAAGTCTTCTGTGGAGGTAGGAAGCCAGCTTCTCCCTTCTTTGACGCTCCGCTTCAACATGATTTAGAGGCTCTTCTCTTCCATTAGTCGGTTTTCTCCCCTATTTTCGAGGCCTCTTTTCAGGCTCTACGACTCGACTACTATCGGCCTCCTTAACAACGGAAGCTTCAAGATCAGAGTGATCTGAATCCCCGGCACCCCATTTGATTTCACCACACCAGATGAAGGTAAAATTACACCTGAAGTAAACGAAAGCATAGCTTCTTCGTTGCTCCCTCTTGAATTAGGCGACCTCTTCTTGTTCTCCACGGCGAACGGAGAGTTTCCTGTGAACAAATTCCCATTCCCACTTCTCTTACTCTCACCAAAATTCAATATCTCTCCAGATTCAGGTTTCAACAAATGAGAAGATGAATTCCCATTCCTCACACTGCTACTCTCATCAAAGAAGATGAATCGTCTTTGGTGCCTCCATTTTAGGGGGAAATTTGGGGTTTTTTCGTTTTTGGGTTTTAGGGGGAAAATTTGGGAAAAAATCAGCGCGAAATTTTTTAAGTAAAATGAATTTGTGGCGTTTTTTAAATAAAATAAAATTTTTCATTGTTTACCTTCTGCGGCGTTTTTCTCATAAACGCCGCTAATGATTGACTTTTTCTTATAATTTTATATTTAATTATTATATAATTCATATCAAATTTAAATAAATGAATTTTTAAAATTTAAGTAATATTTAAAAGAATTAGATAAATTTTAAAATTTTTATATAATTTTTTATGTAAGAAAACACAAACAAAAACAAAAAATTTTAAAATATGAAAAAAAAACTTTAAAAAACTATATTAATGATAAGTTTAATAAATTAAAATTCATATTATCTCTTTTATTGTCAATCTGTTACATTAATTTGTTTATTTATCAATTTTTTCAAAAATCTAATATTTAAATATATCAAATGATTTAAACCATTTAATCTAAATTTAGATTAAATATTTTTAAATATAAAAACATTAATTAATTGTATAAAATTTCATAATTTAACACATCTAAAGTAAACCTTAAATGCTAAACCATTTAATATGTATAAAATTGATCTATTATCTCTTATATAATTTAAACTATAATCATAATTTTAATATATTAAAATTAATATTATCTCTTTTACAATTATATAATAAATTATTTAATATATAAATTAAAAAATACCAATTAATCTAAACTCTTAACCCCTATCTCTTAAACCCTGAATCATAAAACATAACCTCTAAACCCTTAACCCCTCTTTTACAATCATATAAAAACTTAATTAATATATGAATTAAAAAATACTAATTAATCTAAACCTTAAACCTTAACCCGACCCTAAATCTTTAAACCCTAAATCACTAACTCTTAACCTCTAACCTCTAACCTTTAACCCCTAACCCCTACCCCCTAACTACTAACCCCTAAATCTTATTTAATATATAAATTAAAAAACACTAATTAATCTAGACCCTAAACCCTAACCCTAACCCAAATCCTTAACCCCTACATCTTATTCAATATAAATTAGAACACACTAATTAATCTAAACCCTAAACCCTAACTTGACACTAAATTCATAAACCTTAAAACACTAACTCTTAATCTCTAACCCCTAACCCCTAAATTACAACCCTTAAACCAGAATCCCTAATCCATAATCCCTAATTCCATAATCTATAAATCTTAAAATTGTAACTCCTAAACCGGCCTTAAATCATAAATTAACCATATACCCTAAATCATATACCCTAAACCGTATATATTAAACCTTAAACTATAATGTTAATTAATTAAATATTTTAAAATTAATATTATCGTATCTTTTACAATTTAAGTTTTATGATATTTTATTTTACTCATAATTTAATATATTTTTCCAATAAAGTAGTTTAAATAAACTGTGATTGAAAAATAATAATAAATAGTTAGGAGTTAGGACTTCTCTTTAATAAAAAATTTTGTATTAAAAAAATATTATTTGTTATCATTTAAATGTAAATTTGACCAATATATAATAAATACAACGAAATATCTATTTTTTTAACTTATAATAAAAAAATATAATTGAAACATTACTTAAAAATATATCAAAAAATGAGATAATTGAGAATATATCAAAAGCGGGCATTAGCGGCGCTTTTTCAAAACGCCGCTAAAGGCCCAAGCATTAGTGGCGCTTTTTAAAAAACGCCGCTAAAGGCCCGAGCATTAGCGGCGCTTATTCAAAAACGCCGCTAAAGGCCTGAGCATTAGCGGCGCTTCTTCCAAAACGTCGCTAAAGGCCCGAGCATTAGCGGCGCTTCTTCCAAAACGTCGCTAAAGGCCCGAGCATTAGCGGCGCTTCTTCAAAAACGCCGCTAAAGGCCCTAAAAACCAGAAAACGACGTCGTTTGGCTTAGGTTTTTTGCGGCATTTTTTTGAAAACGCCGGTAATGCTTATTTTTAGCGACATTTTCCAAAAAGCGCCGCTAATGCTCGACCTTTAGCGGTGTTTTTATAAAAGCGCCTCTAATGCTTGATTTTTAGTGGCGTTTTTTATCCAAATGCCGCTAAAAGCCTGTTTTGGTGTAGTGTCAACCTATATGAGAACCCATACCACTAATATCAAACACAACAACCCAAGTATTATAACTTCGCTTGACATAAATTGTCTAGACATGGCAAATCACAACAACAACAACAACAACAACAAGAAGGTGAATTTTATCATGTAATCAAACCATATAACATCTCACTCACTTATCATACGAATTCATGTCATTTTGTACAACAAAATTTTCAATCTCATTCAAACATGGGATAATGTAATCACTTGTATGTTCATGACATTACTCTAATACAATATTCAAATTCAATTCAACATTTCTATATATGAACATCAAGATCATTATATCTCATTTCAATTTCTCATTTCATACGAACTGCATTGCCCGATGAACTCTAGTAAACAGATTCAGATACACAAGTGTCTTCGTTACACCATTTGCTCGTCCAAGCTAAGTATATTCATGTTAGGTTACCTGTCTGAGCTAAACCTTTATAACGAGACATCTGATTGCTTGTCCAAGCTAAATATATATACATGTCAAGTTACATGTCCAAGCGAAACCTTTAAAACGACATCAGGTTACTCGTCTAAGCTAAACCTATTTCACATGTATTTGAGTATCCACAACAAATGTTAGACCTCAGTAATCATCTGTAATCGATCTCTTACTAGTGCGCACAAAACCCTATTGACATGCTAATCGTATCCTAACATTTACTAAGTTCACACAGACATCTATTACACATATAATCATCACTTTCAATTTAGTTCATTTCTCACCTTTTGTACCAATTCACAACCAATTTAATTTACAATCAAGCATACATATATATAATTCAAATGCATATAATCTAAGTTATAAATACCGTATGAACTTACCTAGTCAAAACAACAAACAAGTTGGATCTTTAGGGACTAATCGATAATTTTGGCTTTTCCCTGATAATCTCATATTTGATCCAATTATCAATTTATACAATTATTTTAGACAATTCATCAATACTAAACATTTTCATGTTATGTCATGATATATATGGACCTATACAATTTTGTTTTTTGATACCCCTAAAATTTTGTATTTTATTTAATTTAGTCCCTAAAATCGAAATAACTATATCTTTAAATTTTGAGCCTTGATTTTTAAACTGATTTCAGTTACAAACATTATAGACCCTCTACTGTCTATTATTACTAAAATTTCACCTCAATTTCACCATTTATACATTTTAGTCCTTAAGTACAAAACTAACAATTAAACTTTACAATCTAGTCCTTTTCCATAATCTAAGCTTAGATTATTGAAATTTCACTGAAATTTCACCATTTATACATTTTAGTTCTTATGTACAAAACTAACAATTAAACTTTACAATCTAGTTCTTCTTCATAATCAACAATGGCAACTTTCAAAAACTTTAAAAGTTTTACAAATTGGTACATGAGCTAGCTAGATTAAGCTCCCATGACCTCAAAAATATAAAATTACAAGAAAAGAACTTGGAAAAGCTTACCAATTGAATACCGAATGCTAAAGCTTTAAAAATGGTTTTCCTTAAGTTTTTCAAGCTTTTTGCAATTAAAGAAGATGATGAAGATGAGTAAACATCCACTATAATAAGCTTAAATACTAAGATTAATGCCTTAATCACCTTAATAAACTTAAATTAACTATATAATTTATTAACTTAATCCACCATTAATTAATATAAGTGGATTCTCCCATTATATCCCACTAACATATATTAGAAAATGGTTTATTTACCATTTGGAACCTTTGATTAATTAAAAATTTAGTCCTCAAAACTGCCTTTTCTGGCACACTGAAAATCAGGTTGTTGCCCAATTCTTGGGGGGCTTTTGCGCATATAAAAAAATGTTAAAAATGCCTACTAGTCTTTCAGTTGTTAGACAAAAAGATGGCAAGCTCTTATGAGATTACATTAAGCGTTTTAACACAGTGACCTTGTAGATCGAAGGTCTAGCATATTAGCAGGCTATTAATACTTTTACAGCTAACATTAACCAAGAACATATGAAGTATGTCCTTAGAAAAAATAAACCTTAACGTAGATGCTAAGATAGAATAGATGAATCTGTCTAATACAAAAAAATAAACCTTAATAAATACAAGATATTAGGGTTATATCACCAAAGGCAAGATCACTCAAGTTGAAGGAAATCGTCTAACTAGGAGTATCAAAGGACACATCCCAATCTGCGTGTAAACTTAGGGGGGGGGGGATCACTCTCACTCCCTTAATTCACCCAAAAATAGTTTGGCTTGTTATGATCATGGGATCTTTAAAGCACCACTTCTAATTAAACAAAGTTGCTTTAAAAATTATTCATTCAAGAAGTGTAAGTTTCATGGCGATATGGGCCACAAGATAAAGGATTGTATTTCTTTAAAAGATAATATAAAAGTAATGGTTAGGTGACGACAATTCAAATGGTTTATATATAAAAATAAGGTACACTATCATAAATTATCATGTTACATATTTTCATTAGAAAATTACCTTGACTGGAAAAATTAACCATTTCATTATTAGTTAGTCAAAGTCATTTTTCCTAGGGTTAAATAATTATAATTTTATTAACTTTTCTAATATGGATTAAAAATGTATAATCATATATAAAATCCATTTAGTTTATGGTTAATTTAAATTAACCAAAAAGATTCATTTTATATGTTCACCCGAATGATAAAATTTAATTTAGTGTATTTGTCACATGGATAACATCCAAACATTGATTATTAATATCATGATATATCTCAAGTTAAATATATATTCATGATACTTATGTAGTACAAAATTTCACTCACAATTTGGATGGAATAAACTAGATTTGAACTCTCCAAACTCGTGGTCTATTTATAATGCACAAATAGATGCCTAAATAACTATTTAAAAAAACATCACTTTCTAACTTGCACCTTTTTTATTTCAGAAACCGTTGAACTCAATTGCACAACTTTTCATTTTGAGAAGACTCTTTCAAATGGTCATGATGCTTCAATTGGATAGCAGTTTATTCAACTAATATTTGAAGAATAGCATCACCACTCAAAATAAAATAAAAGTATTCTTTCAATCCATTAATAGAACATTTTCCAACCATGCATTTGCATTCCATTCATTTTCTTTCTTTCTTTCATAGTTGTTATATATATGTATGTATATAATACATGTTATAGATAAACTCACACTTTATTTTTATCAAGAATTGACGCATGTTGCATGTAATACTTCAATAACCACGTCACAAATAAAAATCTAATTTATGCAACAAGTGTAAAGCATTAAATATGGCATACTTTTTCTTCCTACAAAGATGTCTTATAAATAAAATATAAACAAAATCAATGTGACCTTATTGTCGATAACCTTCCTCGTATTACTATGCTTGTAGTGCCATGTGGATAAGTGGTGAATAAACGTACATTCTTTAATTTCTCATCAATTTGTGAAAATATATAACCTCATAATGGTTAATGTGTGGAGTTAAAAATAATGTTTCAAAGCGTATAATCATGTCACTTTCTTTAAGGTTCTATTCATCCCCACCATATATATTGGTATGCAAAAAAGTTATAAGCAAATGAACCTCAACGATAAAATAAAGTCCGATGGTTTTCTCTGTTTTGCACTGACGAAAATAGTCCATTAAGCACTAAATAGAGTAAAACAAGAATATCAAATTCTACAAAGAACTTCTATAGTAATTCTTTTATAGAACAATATATCTTTATGTGCACATTCAAGTGAATGTTGAGTTATATTTATAAGAACTCTCATATCTCTTCATATAATTATATTTATTCAAATAGATAGCCACATGTTTTAACAATAATATCTACTTGAATAATCATGACACTTTGTTAATAATAGATAACATAACTTTCAGTAGTTAAGAGATATAATTCATCAGTTTTGAATAATGACAACTCTCTCGATTAATAATCAAATCTTTTAACTTTTAATTAGGTACAACATTTTAATTATAATTATTGGAGTAAGCTCAATTGTCAATATCCATAGGAATATAATTATTGGAGTATTATTATAACCCAAAGTCATTAATTTCTCATGTTGATTAGTGTTCCTCCCCTTTGGGGCTTAGCCTTGAACCAATTGTTGCTTCCAAACGGATTCGGTTGTCCTCCTTCAAAGCAATTTTGTTCCTTAAAATACTTGAGAGAATGCTAGCTGTAATTAATTGCACTTCGTTACTGTAATCATTTCCCCAACACCTCCGAATGATGTCAGAACCAAATCAGTCACTCCAGCAATTTTTTCATATAATATCTAGAATTTCTTCATATCCGACAATTAAACCTCAATCGAAAAGTTGGAGTAAATTTTTTTGTTTTCTTTTTAAACATGTTGTAAGAGGGCAGAAAGTAGCTCAAAAAATGATAAAATATCCAGTTAAGCATATAACCTCTATCCTTGGATATCTTATGACAAGTTGTTAGAAGCTTACCCCTAAATTGTGGCAACACTTCCCCTAATAAGCAAATATTAAAACCCATACAATAATTTCAAAAAGCTTAAAATAATTGTTATGTTAGTGAGAAATTTATTAAAATAATATGATTTCAAAATTTATTACTGAAATAATATGTTTTTCTAGGGTAAAAAGAATTAATTTAATGGAGACGTGTGCTAATTTAGTCCTAAAATAGAAAATGAAAATTTTAGCTGACGAGGAGACTGATCCATATTAAGTGGGCAGGCCTAGAGGCCTCATCAGCTAAAAGCATCGTCCTTAATTACTCATATATTTTTTGGTTATTTAATGTCATTAACGACATTAATATAAAGATGTATCATTTTATGTATGTTTATTTTTAAAATTTTTTAAACATTTTAATAAATTAACGAATTATATCACTTATGAATTTATTTATTATTAAAAATTTTAAATAAAAAAATTAAATGAATTAACACCCATGCAAATTTTAAACACAATTAATTTGAGATATATTTAAGAAATATAAATGACAAAAAAAAATTAAAAGATAAGAAATGAAAATGGAAAGTTGAAATAAAGGTCCAGTTTTCAACTAGACCCTTTCCTTCAACTGAAAATTGAAAGATCAGTGGAAATAAAAGGCCAACTGAAATGGGCAATTCAAATGGCAAAAGAATTGAAAGTAGAAAAAAGAATTCCTAAGCTGCGAACTCACTGAAGACATTTATTTTGAAAGAAGAAGGTAGAGAAGATTTTATCGAATACTGATTAAAAAAATGGTCCAAGTAAAATATAAAGAGAATGATCAAAGCTTGACGATGGATGGTGATTAAAATGGGTAATTATAAAATAATGATTAAAATAACCCCATATTATTTTAGTAATTTTTCCTATGTTAGCTGCAAATAAACAATAAAAAGTCATCACTTTTTCATATTCGTAAGTTTGCTTGTGTGGTAGTATAGTGTGTGGGTGAGTTTAAACTTATATTTTATCAAAAAAAGTGTCATGTAGAACATAAAAGAATGAAATAAACCATTATAATTTGTGTTACTTAATGTTTAGAAAATGTTCCTCTTAATTATCTCACCCTGGGTTTCGTGGTGCCATTAAGAAGCTTAAGCCTTGTACAGGGCTCGATTTCATGATTAACTGCAAATAGCATGAGAGCATTCACAGATGGATTAATGAAGAAAAATAATCTATTACTTCTTTTGCTGGCCAATATACAAAAGAATTATAACTCCCCATTTCCCTCTGTTATGCTTACAGAGGAGTCTTGAATGTCAGGACCGGATGGTAGACAACCTTCGTACAAAGGTTTCATAATTTTTGTCCCGATCCAACATACTTATCCGGACATACTTAGGGTTAACCCCAAAGTGCTTCCCACCCCTCGTCAAGATCTTCTTCCCTCGAAGGAAGCTTTCGCAATCCTCGATATCTCCTTCGCACTTTATCCATGCGAATGCTGCAAAGGATAGAGTTCAGGTTAGTCCACAGGACCAGGGGTATCAAATTGATGCTCTTAACCTTCTTTTTTCCTTTCTCTTACCCGGTTGAGGCTCGAAGACCCTGTTGAGAAACATGCAAAGCTGGGGAGGGAAGTCTGACACGCTAAATAGCCCACTCTGTTGCACTGCCTCTCTCAATTGCTTCCACCTCTTGGCCATAACACGGTAGCTGAACTCGAAGAAGGAATCGCCTTCATTTGGTCCTTCACTGTTGTCCGATATAACTTTCAAAACTTTGGCTGCTCTGACCTGCGAATCCTTGGACACACCAATGGTGTTGATCTCTATGTACTTTGTCATTTTTCTTGCAACATCCTCATCTTTAACAAGAGCCCACCTGAAAGATGTATATTTGAGCAAGTCTAATGACTTAACCACTTATGTCCAAAGAATTCTCATTAAAAAAATTATATACAACTTACCCAATGCGCATCCCAGCATGACCGGTGCTCTTGGACACAGTGAATAGCATCAAATCATAGTTAGCCGGAGAGGATATCGGAGTATATTGTGGCCAATAATAGGCAAGATCATGAATTAATATCCCCTCACTACCGTTGACGACAGAGCGCCTTGCGAATCCATCAGGATTGTTTGGGGAGGTAACGAGTTCAATGTAAGGGCCATTTTTACTAAAGCTCCGGGCATCACCTGCCCACTTATATAACCTAGACTTGAGGCAGTCAGTAATCAAAGGATAGGACTGCAAGTAATCAACACTACTGAGGTCAAGTTAAACATATCTTAACACATTGCATATGCATTATTTCTTCCAGAATTCATGTACTTACAGAATAATAAGGGGCTGCTGAAACCACACTAATGGGCTCTGCCTCAGCGCAGGGCGACAGTGCGTAGAGTGCAGCTTGGAAGAGTTGCGTTGAACCCGTCCCAACAACAATGTGCCGGTTCTCCGTCACTGCATTTCCGACCACATTGTGTAATCTGACAATTTGTTTTGCAAATTCAGGCTCTAAGAACCAGCAAAGTCTAGTGGCATCCGAAAAGTAGCTCATGAACTGCCATCCAGGAATAACAACGGTGGTCTCATCCCCCTTCTTTTGCCAATAGCTTTCGTACATTGTCGGATCGCCACTGTAATTATTATGTTCATGAAATACAACTAAGATATAATTAGAGAGTGTTCAATTTAGAAAAGTCAGAAAACATGTTGATGCACATGAAGGATGATCCCGTATCTACTCTATTCATCCGGGGTGATTCAAAATAGCAAATTTCAACGAGGATATTAGATACAAAAACCAAAAAAATACAAAAAGAAGAACTACAATTCATGAAGGGTAAAAACAGTTCACAACAAGTAAAAAATGTTGGTAAATAGTAGCGGAAAAGAATCTGACATCAGCTGCCATTTGGGAATGGGCCATGGGGAGCGCAGGCAATGGCGGGACCCAGTGATCAGGAGATAAATGATTACATGCGTATGCATGGGTCACATCAGCTGGACACATAATAAATTGTTCTGCTACGTGGTAAAGGTGAAGACCAAGAGATCATTTCATTATTGGAGCACATATAAATTCTAAAACAGGGCCACCAAAACGACACAAAGGTGCTGGATTTCAGACAACCCCACTTTCGCAATTGAGTCCACCAGAAAAGCAAAGCAAGAAAGAGGTCTGATTTAATGGTAGCATAGGCCGCCTATGGTGCTTCTAAAAAGTTATAAAAGATCTTGAAGTCAATAGCTCAAAGACAAGCTTTTTAGTGTTTGTTTTTTAATTATTATTATAATTAGATGTCGCCCAAGGGCAGAAAGTGGGTCACATGCAATGCACCCAAAGGTCACTCAGAGGGGCATGGCCCCCACAAAAAGAACCGACATGCAATGCATCTATTATTCTAATTTCTATTTCCTAGTTCGAAGCCTATAGTGGGGTTGCACTATTATGCACAACGGAGGAGGAATCCCGCTTGCTGCTGCAAACTAAAAGCGGAAAACCCAATATGTACGTTGTTTATTTGCTTTCTTTCGCATTGATTTGTGCAATTTGAGAGGTCCACAATCACAAGATGTAATGAGCATAATGATGAGGCAGTGGTGAAAATGTCAAATGTGTAATACCACCACCACCTACGGTTGGGAACACACACAAGACATGTCATCAATTTCCCTGAAAAAGCCACCTCTTCTCTCAAAATGCACCATGGAAAATCTCAATAAATAACTCATCACCAAGAGAAGCAAGGATGTTGTTAACCACAACTTTCTCCTCATTATTATAATAGTTTTTTTCACTTAATTTATTAAAAACAAGAAAGTTACTAACTATTGCTAGGGGTGTGCATAATTCGAGTAAAACCGAAAAAATTCGGTTAACCGAGCATAATTCGAGTAAAACCGAAAAAATTCGGTTAACCGACCGATTAATCGGTCGGTTAACCGAATTTTTTCGGTCGGAGATCGGTTAATTTTTTTATAATTTTTCGGTTAACGGTTAATTCGGTTCGAAACCGGTCGGTTAACCAAAAAAATTAATAAATAAAATTATCCAACCCAGCCCAAATTCAATTACCCAACCCAATAAAACTAAAACTAAAATTTACCCAATTACCTAATCCAATAAAACTAAAACTAAAAGACAACCCAATTTACTAAAGTCTAAAACTCAATTCACTTTAATAATTTATAATTTTTTTAAATTTTAAAAATAAAAAATAAAAAAAATTCGGGTATTTTTCGGTAATTCGGTTAATTCGGATAATTCGGGTAATTTTTAACCAAAAATAAAAAATACATAATTTTCGGTTAATTTGGTTAACCGACCTTATTAACCGAAAAAATTTCGGTTCGGTTAATTTTTTAAAAAAAATCAATTCGATTAACGGTTAAAATTTTTAGAAAGTCGATTAATTTAATTATATTAATTTCAAGTCGGTTAACCGAATGAAACCTCTAACTATTGCTGAGTATTAGTTAACAAAACCAAATAAAAAAGAATCACTAAAACACGTTTTACAAGAAAAAAAATCTAATTTTGTGAGCATTTATAGGAAATCATACTGACAGACAGCATCATTGACCCCTGTTTCCTGCCTCCATGAAATGACCTCTTACGCCAAAGCGTCACTAAAATTACTAGTAGTGTAGATTGCAGTGCTAGAAATGTTGAACGAACACACAGGGAGACTGATACTACTATTTCCAATAATGACAAATTAATTAACATTAATAGAAGAACTTACTGATCGAGGTTGATAACCCTGTCTTCGTCGCCTTCAGCCATCGTAAGAGACGACGATGGTGCAACAGAGGAAGAGAGACGTGTTATTTTGGTAGCAAGCGCCTCTTCCTTCTGCTCCGCAAAAAAGAAGCCATTAAAGCTCCCATCTTGAGAATCATGCAAAAGCAGGACCCTCAAAATTAAACTCACATTCAGAGCCAGTGACAAAACCAGCAAGTTCCTCACTGCAAAAACACTCAATATGTATGCCATCTCTCTCGCAAATAAAACTCCAGTGCAGTAACAGAGGATAAAGGAAACAGAGAGTTAGCAAGTGAAGACCGACGAACTACTGAAGAAGCAAGAGGAGAGTGATCATAGCAAAACCAAAGAGATGATTTAGCTGGACCCCGGAAATCCTATTTCCAGAGTCCTATTTTGTGCATGAAAAACAAGTAGCTCAACCGGTTTGCTTCTACAACTTCAAAGATTTCAAAAAAAGAGAAAGGTTTTCAAGTTATCCAAACATCAATGCAGAAAATCGATACACTGGGCATTTATTGTTTTCTTCGGCAAACCAAAACGTGCAAAATTCGTGGAAAGAAACAATGAAGTGAAGTAAAGCAGGTAACTGCAGGGTGTATATAGGAAGAACACCCTGGCAAATACTTCAGTCGAGGTTTTCTCGGGAATCAATAAATCCCACCATACCATATTTTTTATTTCAGATCTCTAATACAATCGGCACTAAGAAGTGTAGATTCGCTGTTACATATTTAAATGAAATGGGTCATATAGGAGTACGAGGAAAAAAAAAAAAGGGGGGAAGTGGGAAAGTGGTCTGCTTTAAGATAAAAACTGCTTTCATTTTGTTTTGTTTTTTCTTTTTAATTTTTATTCAGCTTTATTTTTTTTTAATCTTTACTTCGTCATTTGGTTTTCTTATTTATCCTCAAAATTTGCTTTAACCTTTAATATCTAATGCTGTCTAATTATTTTTGAGTTGTAAAATAATGGAGTTTTGATTTAGACAGAAATCTGAATGAGAATGGAAGATAAAATGTGATTTAATAGTTTATTTTACTTTTTGTTAAAGTCCAATTGTCATATTCATGACCTTCAGGCCCTTGTAGTTTCTTTGCTGTCACTGTTAGTTTAATAGTTGAGGAAGCAAAGTGCATTTGGCAGGGTGCGGCAAGAGCAGTGCTGGCACCATGCCACTAAAGTGAGGGGAAGGTATAGCCACGGACAGGAGAGCCATTGGCACAAACATCAGCATGCGCAATATTGAACCATGCGCGTTGTTCTGGCTTCAAAAGCTTCTGGAGGTCCGTAAAGGGGTTTGATTGGGGAAGGCAGTAGGAAGACCTCTAGAAGGTCCTGAAGAACGTCATCTTGTTGACTGTCAAGAGGACCTTTGATGTCCCCAAAGCGAGTTGTTGCCTTACCGTTTCTGGAATTATTTCTGGACCATTTATCCTAAGTCTCGTAACAGTAACAACCGTTTGATATAAGAGCATTACCTATAAATAGGAGCCACCCTACTCACATTTGTACGTTTCCTTCCAACCATTCTTAAACTCTCTCTAGCATACTTGACTCCAATAATAAGTATCTTAGAGGTTAACAAGTGCATTTGACTTTTTTAAGGAGTGCGTAGTAGACGGTGACTTGGGCATTTTGAGACGTAATTCTCTGCATGCTTGCTCAAGTAAAGTCTTGGTATATGACACATTACTTTGGTAAATATGTGTTTATTATTTTTTTAGTATTGTTATACCTAAATAGGATACATTGTGTGGATCCTCTAAAATTTTTCTTGATAACCATTTGTAGGAAATTCCTTGTGAAAGCTACTCGATTAATGATTTGTACAATAAGTGAGTTCATTCAATAATTGGTATTGCACGAGATTATGATGTCAAAATAGGACAATCTATGATAAAAGTAAGACTACGTATCATAACACCAATCTATCTACGTCAGCAACAATGCCCATGTAGATATTGACCTTTGATCCTTGACCTCTTATTGTTATTACAGTCTACTACACGCCACTATGAGATGAGAAGTGATCCACAGTATAAACCAAGAGCACAAGGGAAAGAGGGGGATCGATTCTATCGTCTTCATTCCTCCACTTTCTTCCTTCTCTGACAGCTCTTCGGACCACACAAGTGAACTAATTTCATCTCTCATCCTCATTTCTTGCCTTATTAATCTTTAATATCAACAATTGGTATAGTGAATGTATACTGAATATGTGATCATAGCTTAATCAACCACTAACCACCTCGAAAACATTGAAGAAAGAAATCAAGACAAACAACACCCAACATGGAACCAACCACATACTATCTAAAACCAACCTCAAATTAGCAGTAGACAACGTCAACCAATCCCATCAAGGTATCCTCAAGAACCCTAGCAGCCTCATGATTCTCAATACCCTTGTTATGCAACTTATCCTCAATATTACCAATTTCCTCCACCCTGGTACTATTCTCAGTATTTTCGAGGTAACACTAGTGCCTTATCAGGTGGTTAAACCTTCCAAAATTCATATTCAAGTTAGAGGTGAAATTAGAAATTTTTTTTGAAGAGCGGAATTAAATCGTATATTTTTACAATAGTAAAAATATAATTTTATTATTTTAATAGCCTATATCTTTATAATTTTAAATGATTAAATTAAATTTTTATCATTTTTTGGGGCTAAAACTAAATTTTACCATTACTAATTTAAAATTTTATAAATTATAAAACAACTTAAATAGAAAATTTTGTATTTTAAGAGAGTGAGGCTACTGCCAGCGCCCCTTGAGTTCTCCACTGGTCAAGGTACCAACAATTGGTAGAGATTCAAGAGAAAATGAGGGTGTTAGAGGAGCAGCGCTTTGCACAACAAAGGTTATATTAAAAACATGATAAGAGTGTCAACGCCAACTTGACCAAAGAAACAAAAGGAATTAAAAGATTATTGAAGAGTTGAAGGCTGCAGAGTTCCTTTATGACTGGACCACCTTGTTTAAGAAGAAAAGACCCCATCCTATTTGATTTGGTGTATTCCTTATAATACTCACCAACTTTATTGGATATTACTATTTTCAGTTTTCTATCTAAATTCCTTTTAACCTCATTAATGATATTTACTATTTGAGATTTTTCATTAAGTAAATAGATGTAACATCATAAAAAATCATCAATCAAGATGATCAGATATTTTTTTTTATTTATTAAAAGATGGAACATTAAAAGGTCCACATATATCAATAGGAATTGGGTGTTTTTATGGTGCTTTTCTTTGTAAGTTTTGTTTCCTTTCCCTTACTAATATTTCTTTGTATATGCCACAAACAAGAATAATTTTCATTTAGCATACTATGTTTAATTCCAACATTAATATGTTGGATAAGTAAGAATTTATCAAAAAAAATTATCAAATTTCAATTTATATAAATTATTAATAAAGTTTCAAGAACGCTAATGATATTATTCTTAAATAAATTGAAACAGTCATGTCCAAGCTTAACATTAAACTCGAAAACATCAAATTTTGAAATAACACTCCTTAAGTTGTAGCAAGTAGTGATAAATCCTTATATTTTTAATTGAAACTTTGATTTGGATTTGTGGTTTAGGCCAAAAAGAATCTCTGCATCATATTAAATATATGAATAGCGACATCAAATCAAACCAACAAATATTATTAGGAAGTTACCCTTATCCAAATTTTTTTAGAAGATAAACTTTCAAAAAGTAAAGGTTAAAAAATTTGGAAGACTGTAAATATTTTAAGTAACATAATCTAATTGCTGTTAAAAAAAAGAACATCAATTTTCTTAAATTGGGTCACTTAAGGCCTCCTATTCATTTATACTTTTTATCATGAAAAATTAATTTATGAAATATTTTATTATGGATGCAAATACGACAGTTTATACTTTTGACCTTATTCTATGGTTAAATGCTTAAATTGAGACCAAATAGTTTGTAGGTTGTTCATATAAACATTAAAGTTTTAAAATATCAAATAATGATCAAATATTTTTAAAAGTATTTAAACAGGGTCAAATCTTTTAAAATATTTAAAAATGGACAAAAACATTTTCGACTGTATTCAAATAAAGGCTTTTCAAATGTAATAAATATTTTTTTCAAGTAATATCTAACTCAGTTGTCATATATTTTAATCTAAACACGTTAATTTTGGACTAAAAGATTGGATGAAATACATGAAAAATCCTTATTAGACCATTTTGAAAATTTTAATCCTTATACGAGCAACCTCTAAAAGATTAGATTCAGTATCAACATTTAATTATTTTGTCAAAAACAAGTATTTATTTTATAGTTTCTTTAAAAAAGAAGGAGCATTATTTTATAGTTATTAATTAATATATTTAGCATTATTGTTAACGAAATGCAATTTTCTCTTTGGCCTTTGAAGTCTGAAGACATGTATTTTGCAAGATATTTGGGCAACAAAGTAATAAAGATGAAAGGGATAAAACACCTAAAATCCTAATGTACAAATAGCTTGGACCTCAAGCCTAGTCAATGGTCCACATCCCCAAATTCCATTCAAGCCTGGTCATTGTCTCTGCCCCTACAAAGCTAAAGCAATAGGTCCAAACCTACAATATTAAGAGCATGGTCCTTCTCTTTCCCTATTTCAACTTCAAAAATATTGCCAATCATAATCTTCTTCAACTGACCCTTTTTTTGTTTGTTTGTGTGTCTTTTATTGACTTGCTCTTACTCTGTAAATGGCACAGCATGACATGGATATAAGAATCTGGCTTCTCCGATGCCCAATCTTCCCTTTTTTATTTTCTGTATTGTTGTTTCCCTTCGATTTTCCATATTCTAATCTAAAGCAAAAACATTATCAGTTAAAAATAATAGGCATGGCTCAATAAAGTGGGCAGTTTATTTGTTAAATCAAGTGTTTTATTAAAAGAATTTAAAGAAAAGTGTTCAATCAAGAACCTCAGCTATTTTATGAATATATATATATGATTGGTTAGGTACAGCTACCCAATAGCTACCCAATCAAGCATTATTCAAGCAAATCTTAAGTTAGCAACTTATTTTAAAACTCCCATAAAAATTAATAAAATAATATTAAATTATAACACACTCATAATAGGAGTGAAAATAATTATTTAATAAATTTATAAAAATTGATGTAAATATCAAATATAAATTGTAAAATTGAGAGAGTATAAATTATGATGTTTTGGGTTTGAATTTTATATTTTTTAAATTTTATATAAAAAAATCTTTAAAATAATATTTATTCCTTTAAAAAATAAAGGGATTTTAATAAATTTATAATTAAATTGATTGATGGTAACACCAACTTAGCCAAAACTTTAAATATTGGTATAGATGTATTTTTATATAAATTCGAAGATAATAAAATTTACATTTTAGCAATGTTTTTTTATATAACAAATAGTATAAAATACTATGAATTTAAAATTCCCTTTAGATTAATTTACAAATTCCGACACTAAAGACTAATTTACCATTGAAGTTAAAAAATGTCGTAAAAAAATACTTTTAAAAAATTTGATAGTATTTAATTGTTGTTAAAATATTTGTTTTTAAATGTCAATTTTAAATATGATTTATAAAGAGGAAGATATATTGAACTTATTTAAGGAGGAAAATAATAAAGTAATTTTAATCAAAAACCACTTTTACAAATGTAAAAAATTAAATATTTTGATTTTGACTTTTTAACTTGGATTAAAATCTCAATTCGGCAACTCTAAAATGCTTTTGAAAAAACTAGTGAAAAAAAGAGCTACCGAATTATCTTGGGTTAATATAACTTGTTTGATTTTAGGATTCAAGATCTTAAGTTATTTTGGATTTTTTTTTTCATTAGCTTTTGACATGTTGCTTAGCCATTAAGATAGGATTTTCTCTCTTCCATTTAGTTTTCTCTTGCTTCGAACAACTTAATCTTGATTCTATCTGTTGTGCCTTAGCATGTATAGTAGAGAGACTAAATGTTGGATTCTATGCGAGTTTAAATAAGTCCAACAAATATGTATATTCTTTGCCACCATCAATATGTAATGATTAAGTTTTAGTATTAAATTGAAATTCTAATAGAGGATGAAGACTCCTGAAATTATTTTGAGCTTCATCTTTTGTTTTGAAGGTATATAGCGAAATATCTTGAAAATTGATCGAAAAAAAAGTATATAGTAATATTTTTCTATCAATTGATACCATAGGGAAAGGTACCCAAAAATCATTATAAATAATTTGAGGTGATTTATTATTATGCAGAAAATTTTCGGAAAAAGATAATTTGTAAGTTTTATTTGAAACATTAGAATTATAAGTAGTTTTGTTTTTAAAAATAGAGAATTCAAAATTTATTTGAAATTTGTAATAAAATGAGTCGATTGAAATGTTTCAACCAGTAACACCACAAGTCTAGGGAATGAGTTGCCAAGTTGCATTGGAATTGACACATGTCTGAATTGTCCTTTGGTCATTCGTAAAATCCAACTTTATTCGGTTCTTCATACTAAGATTTTTCACAAAAAGTTGAAAGGGAAAGAATTCATTGTAAGCTTTGTTATCAATGCAAAATTTAGAAAAAGAAATGAGGTCTGTTTATATGTTTGGGGCACAAAAAGTACTAAAAAGTTGAAATTTCTGATTCGATGCATTAAGATTTTTAGTGTGCAGAATTAGAATACCATTAACCATAGTGATCTCTGTGAGGCCATGGTAGTCTTGTGTAGTGACTAAGCTTCTTGTACCGACAGTAACGTAATGGCTAGCACCTGAGTCAACAACATGATTACGTTGGGGTTATGTATCCAACATAGTTGGCGATGGCATTAAGATGGTTTTGCGATTGAGATCAGCAGACTTTGGCAGTGTGTCCGAGACGATCACATAATTGACAATGAGGAACATTGGCGACTGCCTGTTGTTGGGGATTGTGGCGTAGGCTCCATGGGGGATTTTTGTGTGATCTTTGGATGATGGAGGACACCATGACTAATATTGTTGAGAAGGTAGCTGGCAAGCGTTGTGTTTATTAGGTCCAAAACTGTTGCATTGTGCAACATCAGAAGCAATCGGTAGCGTCTTCTTTGCTTCTTCATGGTTAAGGAAGAACCAGTAATCCAGAAGTTGTTCATAGAGCTCTTAATGTGTTGAACGAGAACAGCTGACGGCAGAGATTGATGCGTAAGATTTAGATAAGCTTAACCCTCTTGTTTCAGATGATTTGTATTCAGTGTAAGAGTATTATCCTACTTTCCTATTTTCTTGCATCAAACAATCATGGTTGATGCAATCAATGTGTCAGCATTATTCAAATATATATCCTGGCAAAAGAATGTTGAGAAAAATATATTAAATAGCAGTCAGATCCAACTGCTATTAGGTTAGCGTGGGAAAAAAATTTAGTCAAACAAAGTCTTCAATAGTAAATAAAAGCTGATGAATGATACCTTTTTTAATGTAAAGACGTTATCATCTTATTCAATTATTACATCTATACATCATATAATAACTAATCAAATGAACAAACCAAAACATCTCCAATATAAATTTTAAATCAGAACCAAAATAACAATATTACTTCGTACCAGAACTAAAATAATAATATTTCGTTTGGTTGCTAATAAAAATAAGTCAAAAAAAACTTGTTAATATATAAAAAATATAATTAGTACAAATTTATACTTAAAATTAGATCAACAAAACTTTAGTAAAAAATAAACTCTTCAAAATAAGAAAGAATTCAGGGAGGTCACCCGTCCCAAAGTGCAAGATCGATCCGCAGGCTCAGCTTACATGTGGTAGTGTAATAGTATGTGTGGGTGTGTGAGTGGTTGAATGAGACCGGTGCACTAGTGTCGGAACCATAAAATCCCAGTCTAATGTGGAGCTATGCTTATCATGATTAAAGCAAAGTTAAAAAGCTCAACATCATTAGTTTAACAGAGTTAAGCAGTCAGTCAACAACACAACAGCTGAATGGTACTTGGAAGTTACAGAGGATAAATTAAGCAGTCGGTCAACAATACTACAACAGCTGAATGGTGCTTACAAAGGATAGGTTTAGTCCAATTATGATACAACCAACAAAGTAGCAGATACTGAAAATACCATGAAATACATAGATTGGTCAGAGGGTCATGATCATCAAGCGACCCCCTAACAATAAAACATAACCCGCTTGACATTTTCCTTAAGGGCAGGCAGAGGTCTCACAGCAGTAGCAGCAGCAGGTGCTCTTGTGCTTCGTGGACCAGCACTTCCACCCATACCTCCTCGCCCTGCTGCAGGGCCACTTATCATTGATCCACTGTCTGAAGTCTCTGGTTCCATGTAAAAACGAGCTCGGAATGCAGCAAGATGAGCATAGTATGCAGGGGGAACTGCACGTTTATTAGTTCCTACGTTAGTAAACACGATAAAAGCAGATAAAAGGGTGGGGTTAAGCCATGGGGAGAAACTAGTTGACAGCACTCAAAGACACATTTGTATGGTGAAGAACAAGTAAAGAGAACTAACCGATAGACACAGATCGCGTGCACCTTGCATATCTGCAATAGGTGAAAATAAGTAGAGATACTAACTCATATTACTGCCTCCCATTTCAGACGGAACACAGTGTTCAAAGATAAAGGGATGCAAAAATCTTATTTTTGAACAAAAAGGACATCCTTACCTATCATATTTCTACACAATCATTAAATTTTAATTATAACTACTAAATAAAACAGTTTGAGTTATATTACAGATAAAAAGTGCTCTAATTATGTTAAAGGCTTATATGAAAAATAGGTACCCAAACTATGCAACTTTTCCCAAGTTTTTATTTTTGTTAAAATAGGTACCTAAAGTTTTTAACTCGTTACCAGTTTAGATACCGACCGTTAACTCTTGTAAAAAAAAACCTCTGAACCAATCAAATTATAACATGCGACATTTTTAATTAAATAAAAATATTTAAAATTAAATTAAAAATATCCACTCTCAATCTCTCTCCCTCCATCTTCATCTTCATCTTAAATATTTTTATTTAATTAAAAATGTCACATGTCATAATTTGATTGATTCAGAGGTTCTTTTTAACGGGAGTTAACGGTTGGTACCTAAAGTGGTATTAGAATAAAACTTTAGGTATCTAAATGGGAAAAGTTGCATAATTTGGATACCTATTTTTCATATAAGCCTATATTAAATGAATTCCATAAAGAAATTTGCTTCTAAAATGATAGAACTTTATTTAAAATAGATAAAGAATTAATTTACCATCACTTTTTTATAAGAGTAAGTTATTGTTTATACTGAATTGCTATAGTTGACAAAATTTTCAATTTAAGACTAAACTACTTACTAAAATTACAAAATTTCAATATTTATGCTACAAAGTTTACATTTTAGAAAAATTTGTATTATATGTATAAAATTACTATATAGAAACTCATTTAAAATGATTAAATATGCTATGATACCACTTATTGAGCAATCGCGGCAATATAGAGACCAAACTCATTAAAAGATCAAGGCAAGAACATACGTATAGCAAAGGTTATTTGTAAGAGACTGCAAAGCATCAGCTGTAAACTTGTTCTCATCCCATAGCACATGATAATGAGCTGGACGGCTTGTACCCTGTTTACCAGGGTAGATAAGATATTAGAAACGCAAACTACAACCTACTCATTTACAAAATCAATCAAAATATGTAACATTCTAGCACAGAATTAAGAAGCAAAGCAAGTATGACCTGAATCCCAGCATGGCTACATAAGTAGAAGTCAAACTCCGTGGGATGACAGATTTTGGAGTCCACCACTGTGCCTGCAAAATATATACAAGAATACAATAAATTATGATATTGTGATAAGATCATTGTCAATTATATGACTAAATAGTAATTACCAGGCAAAATATTCCCACTCTTGTCAACAGCATTGCGATCATTATGGTTGTTAGCAAACAACCTTGTGTGGTGTCGCTTTTGTACTACAACAAAGGTAACAGGAGGCTGATAATTTGGCTCCAAAGAAGCACATGCCTGATTTTAATTGAGTAAATGGCAAATTGAGAAGTGAGTGAATAAAATGCAGAGCCTACACAACAAACTCGTGTACAGGTTACTGGCATTATGGGTCAACAAAGAGCCTGACCTTACGAATAGCATCTAGTTCATACAACAACACTTGATAAAACTGGCCTTCACTGACACCATCCCTGCAAATAGAAAATAGAAAATAAATCACTAAACCTAGGGAGGGAGAATAAAACAGACAGCAGCTTGACTATGCCTGTAGAATATGATGCGCTGTGGCTTATGTCCAGTTGCTCTTCGGAAAGATATTAGGAGCTCCCTGCATTACCAAAAAGAAAAGTTCTCAGACAACCTACAGTTGATGCCCGCCAAAGGCAAAATGGAATTCGAATTAGAAGCACATGGAGAAAAACATACTTAATCATGCCACCAGAAACAGTCCCCCTTACTGGATCCTGCCATGTCTTGAATAAATCTTGGATGAGCTCCTGGCGATGAGCTTGAGCACAAACCAAACCAGCATACTTCGTAATCTCGGGCCAATCTTGGGAGGCAACAACCTAAATGTTTAGTTAAATATTATATTAATGGCTAAAATTTCTAAGAAGCCAATTAAGGAGATTATGAAATTAATGCCCCAAAAAGCAAAAAGGTATAAACTAAAGAGCATACAGCTGCAATAGAAGGGCTTGAATCCTCCCCAGGGTGCGGATGGGTAACATCAGCACCAAAAATTATAGTCGGTCGGTCACTGACTAGAGGTATTCGTCGTGATATCGCATCAACAAGAACTGTATTCCTTCCTCCAACCTTGACATTAATCTTCAATGCCACATTAGCCAAATACTGTTTGCTCATTTTAAATACATGTTTAGTCAAGCAGCACTGAGAAACAATTCCAAGATCTGTCTCACAAATCCTTTTCAAATCACCTGCAAGGACAATAGAATATTTCAAAGAATTGTATAATTTTTTAAGAGAATATATACAAATTTATACCATAAAGAGAGCCATTATTGTCTGGAAGAATAACAATTAGCAGGTCAAGCTCTTTGCGCTGGGTTTGGAGTTTAGTCATGGCATCATGATATCTTGTTTTCAAGACCTTCTCCACTTGCTCTGGACGAGCACTAATTGGAGGAAGCACTGGTTCAGGAGTAAAAGCCTACAAATGAAACAAATATCAAGGGTGGATGTCCACTGAAATCCTTCCAAAATAAAATTGTTCAACAACAAAACTCAGATACAGACATTAATGTCATATCACAGCAACTCCCTTACCATGCCAGAGATATAACACATTTGTGAAAGTTCATAACAAAACCTTAGTGCCACACTATCTTGGACTTGCCGAGAAAAATTTATGCAGATCCAGTTGTTTACAGTCCCACCATTAACCATTTTCTGCAACAAAATAATCAGACATCAGAAAATGTTCAATTCAACATTCCAAGCTGAAGAGATGAACTTCATGCACCTGCCAGTATATCATACATTCAGATGCACGTAATAACACAGGAATCATTTACATGATGGAAAATGAAATCAAGGACAAAATGATAATGGCAATAGATTGTGGACTAACACTTAAGCATTAATGCAACAATACAGTTGACACAACCTCAAATCAAAATCGTCATATATACTTGAGTTGCTTGATTCAGTGACCTAAAATCAAAGTCGTCATGTATAATGGAGTCCCCTAGTTCATACCTTTCATTTAGACCCAATCAATTGAGCAGGTTGGGCCAATTCAATTTGGATTATTTCAAGTTCTAAAACTTGGGTTCGCACACTTCGGGTGCAGCAGGTCATTTTTTATTTCAGGTCATTCATATTTGACACCCAAGTTGGGTTCAAATCATTTGAGGTCGGGTCATTTTGTGTTCAGGTTATTCATGTTTGTCACTCAAATTATTTGAGTTCAATCTTTCTGATCATTTAGGTTCAGTTTATTAAATTTAACAAATATCGATCAAGTTAGATTTATTTAGAACCTAACCAAATTTCAAAAATAACATAATAATATTAAAAATAAATATAGATATTGTAGTTTGAATTTAAAAATAGATATCTATGTAACTAGATTCTTTTTTATTTGAACATAATCCAATAATTTTTTAATTTGAGACTTAAGTATCTATTTTACAGTTTCTCAAATAAGTATTATTATAACCTAAAACCCTTATGTTCTTAATTGATTTAGATATTTGAACGATCAATGCAATGATTATAATAATGAAATGTACAAAACAATATAACATACACACATCAATGATTTAATTTATCTACTTTTAAACTAATCACATGTTAAAAATTGTCAAATTAGCATAATTATAGGCCTTAGATCTTATGCAATATTAGAGTGCGCGCATAGTCATTGCATTATTATACATATAGATAAGAGAAGAAGTATAAGAAAAGGATAAATTTATATACACCAAATGGCTATGTTACTAGGATTGGTGTGAGTGTCAGATTTGTTTATGTCCAACACAGGTTTGTTCAATTTTTTCAAGTCAAATCCCTGTACTCAAGTACAAATACGCAGTGAACCCAGGTGTCAGACATAGGCATTCAGAAAATAAAGTCTCAAAGCAACATAACGAAATGCATACTATCATAGTCCAAAATAGCAATTACAAGTTATAAAATTACAACAAACTAATAACTTATCTTAAAGGTATTTCTTTTAATAAATTGATGTTTTTTAAAACACATACACTTATATTTGTTTAATTTCAAGTTCAGGTCGTCGACTTTTAATGTCAAATCAAGTAAAGTCAAGTTCAGTCGGTCGAGTTAGTTTTTCAAGCTTGGGTCACCATTGACAGATCTACTTCCAACTAACTTTTGAAGCTCAAGTTTAAAAAGTTTTCTAAGCCTAAATTAATAACTTTAGCTCCTTTGTTCATAGAATACTGAGAACTCTTAAATTACTCCAAGCTCTCTTCTTTCTATAATTATGTTGTAAAATCATTACATAAAGTTACACATGTATATATAAAGATATAAATGTTCTCTAAATTAAATTCGAACTATGTTCAGGGCATCTCTTCAGACCAAAATCACCCTTCATTTCTAGTGATGAACATAGCATCTCTCTATCTTCCCTCAGTGTCCTAACTCTTTTTAAAGTTTTTTCTTTAAATCATCTATAAGTAAGAGAGACCACAATTCCAACTTCTTAAACAATAATTTATACCAACAATAAAGCTCCAAAGTGAGCTTGATGTAACAGGTCAAATGACTAACAAAATGCGTGAACACATAAAAACTAATATCTATATGCTACTAAACTAAGGCAATGAGTTTATTCCTTTAAAGTAGGGTAAGGTTCCATTTTTCGAAACCTACTTTTGTGCCTACTTATCAATTCGACATGCAGATGCAATTACAGCAACTTTGTTCTCCAGTTTAGGACAACTGTAATTTATTTTCTTTTCACATTTATCTAGATAATCAAATTATTTATCAATTCCGAACACATGTTGGTGAGCATAAGATTAGTTTGATTAATGACCGAATACACTACAACAGCACAGATACAGGTATATTACAGAAATCCTGCTCAATAGCACATTGTATGCTCCAGCATTGGCAGCAAGAGATACCTTATTCATCATATTCCATTGCCCAACTTGAGGAAGGCAGTTCTTCTCTCTACCCGTATCATGATATTTAAGCTACAAGCAAAACAGAAATTAAAAATCAAGAATAAACAAAAATGCAGAAAATTGAATATGATAATGAATAACTTACCCATGGTGCAGGTAGAATGCGTGCTTCAACTGAAGCAAGCTTCTCGCTAATTTTAATTCCAAATTCCTTGGCATGAGGGTCCTCATGGTAAGCATTCTGATGTACTGTCTACAAGAGAAAACATAAGAAATTAGTCTCACAGTAACAAACCAGCAACTCACCGGACAATTTCTTCTTGACTTAAAAAGTTCACATCAAAAGACACAGCAAGAACCATAGATTTAAAGGTACTTTTGAGATGGATATAACACTTAGTACCGTTAAAGGATATAACATTTTGGCATGCACTAGTAATGACATTTTTACAAGGCAATTTGTTCATGTGCAAACAGCAAATAAAGGATAAAAAAGAACTTTTAAAAAAACTTTGAGGCAAAAAGTACAGAAGACCAATACATCATATCAACCCATCAAAAGAAACAATCAACTTAAAAAATGTAAGACTCATGAAAAAACAAAAGAATGTTAGTAAAAAAAAAAGGGCAAAAATGTCAGACCTCAATGATATCATACTCCCTTTCCTGAGGACGCTGGCAGGTGACCCTCAGCAGAGCAGTGATCTGTCTCTCATTCAACCTCTTGGAGTACCTCTGACCCTCAACAATCTTGCATACCTACATGAATCACTACAAATTAGCATGCATATCCATATAGCAATTACATCTTCAATTGAAAAGACTGGAGTTCACTTTACCTCCATTGGCAAATAATTTGCTCTCTGCTGGTTTCCGACTTGTAGACAAGGCCATTGGGTGTGTTGGATTACGAAACCATAAGTTTCATAAAAGTACTCCACAACAGATTTCATTGTACCTCTTTCATCTACAGGAAAACTATAAAACAATAAGCTTTGTTAGAGAAATTTCATGGAACATCACGATGTAACAAAGAAATTTCACACGTGGATCATATGTACTGGTATTATTGGACTACATTTAAAAATCCCAAAGATCAAAAACTTTTTACTTTAAATAACATTTACGTGACTGCTGTTGCAGTTTGTCTGATTAAAAGGATAACTTATTCACCTGATACTAATGAAACATGTTATCTGTATGTATGATGAAACAAATAAGAAGATAAAGATTCACAAAAAAAGAAATCATATCCCAGAATAATAGCAGTACTCACGTCAGCTCTCTAGTTGCTTGTGATGTTAAACCAGATATGCGATATTTTCTTCGCATGTTTCCTCGGTGCGTAACTTCCACCTTGACTCCTCTAAGAGCCTTTTTGATCTATTTATATAAAAGCAAATACAATGAACATGGTGAGAGGAATTACAAACAACATTCGAAGAATACAAGCATACAAGTTAAGCCAAGGAAAAGAGCTTGTATACAAAATATATAAAGGAAAAAAAAAGGTTGAGCCAAGACAGGAAAAATAATAGCTAAAACAATAGAAAGAGAACACAATTATTGCCTTGCAGAATTTTTAACCTGCTGAGACAAAAGCAATCGTGCTCGTTTCCTAAAAATAGATATCATGAAATTAGCTGATGTTACAAATAAAAAGACTAAACAGCAATGATGACAAAGTGCTTGCTAACTATAATTTCTAATCAGATGGAATTTTAAGAAATCCCAACCTTCACACGATCAGCATCAGATAGTGGTCTAGAAGAAACATCCCGATTCAGCAATTGTGCCACAAAATCAATAACTGGCAATGGCTCAATGAAAGCAGTTGAAGACATATCTGTCCATGAGAAAATTGTCAGCATAAGACAACGTTCGATTAACAAAAAGATCAAATGCAGATACAATCACACAAATGGAAACAGCTAGCCATGCAAAATAGGCCAAAACAAGGAAAATGGTATCCTCATAAACACAGTACCAATATTAAGTGAGAGCCCCATCTGTGTGGGACGAATGCTTTGGTAGAAACCACGCCAACTTTCTATTCCCTCACCCAAAGATTGCCTTCTCCCTAGGTAAGGGGAGTAAAATGAACGGCCAACAGGACAGTACCTATAATCAATTACCATATGTCTCAGTCTCAAATATCGAATTTGGAAGTAGAAGCAGTGTGATAAACATATATGAAAGGGAAGAACCAAATAGCAGTACCTAGAAGTAGGTAATTCACGAAGAACAATGTCAAGAACCTGAAGAGCTTCCTGAGGTGCATCAGCTTGCTTCCCTTGCAGAAAGAGTCCAAGATGATGCAGATCAGCACGTGCAGCCAGTTTGATCACAACTCTAAATTCGCACTCTCTTCTGCATTAGAAATATAATAGGAGATGGAATATAGATGAAATAAGTAAGAGCCCCATTTCGTTTGAACTTTTTCTTTTTCTATTTTTCCTTCTATACCAACAAAATTTACAAGGAAGATTAATAGTAATTGCCACTTAGTAGGCATTGAAGAACCTGTTCAAATCATGGAGAAAGCAGAAATTAGCATTTCAAAGCCATCCTTAGATCCTACAACTGAGGTGAAAAGGATACAACTTCCATCCGTTTTCTTTTAATTTCTAGCACCAAAAAAACCCATAAACAAAACAGAAGGTACATAACACATAAGAAACATGAAGGTAAGCAACAACCTTTGCATTCCCGACCCATCATCATCATCAATAAGGGTGATCGTAAACTCCTTTGACACAAAAGGGAGAGGCCCAGCGGTGTAAAGGCTCTTTCGACCATCATAAGCAGGAAGGTGCTTTCCAAGATATGATTCTCTGTATAATTTTACCAGCTGCTCCATTACAGCTCGGTTCACTCCACGTGATGCAACCTCCGGTGTTATAGTAACCTATTTTCATTGATAATAACAATAAAAAACCTGCAAATAAAGGCTAATAAAACATCAAGATAAAACAGCTATAATGAAAGAACTCACATCATACTGGTGCAAATCTTTATCTGGCAATTCAGCAAAGAAATGATTAGCCTTGACTATACACTTTGTGCCAGTGCAACCCTTTCCAGGCCGAAGAGGAAACCTCACAGACTTGCTTGATGAAGGGACTGGCTGAATTGCTTGGCCAGCTTCTTCCGGGATGTGAAGCGACTGTGCCGATGGTGCATGCTCAGGGGGTCTGGATGAAGAACCTGCCTCAAATGATGCAGGCCCATGAAAAGGTTGGGTTGCTTGGTGCAGCTCGGGATAAGGTGGTCGGGATGGTCCACCATGGAAAGGCCCTCCTCCACTGCCTCGACCACTTCCATAGCTCCCACGACCTCCTTGCTGGGGAGGCCCACCCCTTCCTCTACCTTGGTATTCAGGGGGTCTTTCAGCAAACTGCTGTTGTGACGTACCGCGACCCCGACCACCAGCACTGTAACCTCCCCGACCAGTTTGCTGGGACTGTGGAACCAGACCTCTTCCAGTTGAGTAACCTCCCCCTCCAGCTCCTCCTTGCTGAGGAGGGCGTTGGGTAGCACGACCACTGCCAACACCAGTGTCATGGGACTGGGAGCTCTCACCTCCAGCAGAAGGAACATCAGTTCTCTTCTTCCTAACCATGATGGTAACTGTAACATGGTAGAAAAGTAACAAGGAGACTCATATCAGAGGGGAGTGAACAGAAAAGAGAGATGGAAAGCTCAATTTATACAGTAGCAAGTGTTTTAGATCAAAACTAAAAGGTATTGCTCCTCCAATGAGACTTTAAAAAGCGTTTTCCACCAAAATAATACGACAAAACTAAGACATTGAGTAATTCCCATATGCAGAGAGGAAAAGAGAATACAGACATAAATCAAAGCAAAAAATAAGAAGAAGAAGAAGCGCGAGCGTCAATAACCCTAACATACCTTAATGAACTGCGAAACAGAGAAATAGAAACCCCTAGAGCATATATAACAATAATAGCATGAAAATTGGGCGAGATCAGTGAAACCCTAGTGAGTTAAAGCAGATAACGACGATCTAAGAAACAGTGGGGGAAATACAAGCTAGTAAAGAAAGATCCGTCGCAAAACATGAGGAAAGAGCACCAGAAGCCGAGCTAAAGAAAGCAGACCCATCAACAATAAGAAAAAAAAGCTACAAGCCGTACAAGTTCCACCTGAAATCCGCCTTCGGAAAACCGCTTATCGTCTAATAATGTTCATGATAATGTATATTACTGCAAAAACTTTAAATAATAAAATAAAATAAAATAAAAAAGGGGAAAAGCCCGTAAGACTACCCACTGACTCCACCAGCTCTGTAGTCAGTATCTTCCTTCGGGAGCAGCGAAAGACTTACTGTACGTTCCCATGGCTGCCGTATTAATAAATCTGTACTACACTACTGTTTAAAATTTATTTTATTTATTGGTTGCGTTGTTACAAAACAATCTCACTTGTATTTTTTTTTATTTTTTTTGGGTGTAATATCACTTGGATTATTGCTACATATGTGATATTCCGTGTTTAATTTTTAATTAATTTTTTAAATCTTTTACTTTGTAAGAAAATTAATAAAGCAGAAATTATTTATTATTTAAATTATTAAATACATGAAAATATTTTAATTTATTTAACAATTCAAACATTATAATAATAAATTCAAATTATAATAAAATTATTTTTATTATTTTTAATATAAAATACAATGTTATTTTACTTAGTTAACTAATAATGATAAGGGTAATCTCACCCAATTATTAGTAATTTTTTTGTTAAATTGGCATAATTAGTTAATTTTATCTTTTCTGGTCATGGATTGATTAACGGCTTTTAAATTGGCATAATAGTAACTTTAATTATCACATTTATACATTGTGCCAATTTAGCCTTGATTCTAAAAAATTTAACCATCAACACTTACAAATTGTATAATTTGGTTTTTTTTTGTGATCCTTTCACCTAAAAAACTAAAAAAGTTTATTAGCTAATTTTGATTTAAACATATAAAAAATAGAAACACTCAAAAATCCAAGATAATAATTTTCATTATTTCTCATTCTTTTAAAATTAATCATCAATATTACAAAAAAAAAAAGAAGAAGAAGCAAAACTACAAAAAAAAGAGACTAGATTACACCATATGTAAATGTTGAAGGGTCTTTTTTAGAATCAAAACTAAATTGACATAATTTATAAACGCTAAGAGTTAAAGTTGTTATTATGTTAGTTTTTTAAATAGTTGCTATTAACGAACACGACCAAAAGTGACAAATTTAAATAATTAAATAATCATTTTTTTAACTTTTCATGGTTAGGCAAGAAAAAAAATACTTATAATTTACCCTAAAGATATTTAGCTTTTATAAATTATTTTGATAATACTTTATAAAATTTTATTAATTATAAAAAATTATATGAAATATAAAGTTAATTATTATGTAATAATTAAAATTTAATATAATTATTTCTTTTTATTGTTTGGTTAATGGAAACACATTTTTATTTATTATGTAAATTCATTTAATAAGAATATTTTAGTAGAATTAAAAAATTTTATTTATAAGTATGATAAAATTTCTTATAAAGTAAATATTTTTAACCAAATATTTTATTTATAAATTATATCTATAATTAATTTTAAAAAAATTCAAATTCGTATTTTTATATATTATAGATTATAGATGAGCAAAAATAGAATTATCATCAACAAAAGAATATATATCAATTTCCCTATGCTACTGCCACGCTTTCAATATATGATATTGTTATGTGTAATTTTAGTTTAATGATTTTGTTTTAATCTAGATTATTTGTAATTTTAATCTGATCATATTTTACATGAATTGATTTTATTTTATAATTTTCTAAGTATATATTTATAATTGTACGAATTACATTATAATTATACTTATAATCTCTCTAAAAATTTATATCTCTTGTAGCCTATAGGCCACTCCCTTGAAGTAAAAAGGGGTGTTTTATTTTTATTTTTGTTATGATAAAAATAAATGGACTTTAGCATAGCATTAATTTAGATAATAGTTCAGTGCATAACATACCCATTGGCATCAGCAAAAAAAAAAAAAAAGAGTTTAATGGGCGGTTCATTATAGATATAAGCAACGTGAACAATAGAAAATAAGTTTAAGGGAGACGAGTTTTGAAAATTACTCCCTATTTTTGTAAGTCCGCGAATTCAATAATTAACTTCCCTAAATATATGGCTCAACATCTAGACCTGGAATTCGAGTAAGAGTGTGTTATAATCATCAATTAACATTTGCAACAATAATTTAGAAGGCATATTATTCGAAATTAGGCTTACAAGAGCAGTTCCGTTTACTACTTCAATTTTCTTGATGTTGTAAGAGCTTTAGTAAATTTATACTAAATTCAGTAATTCTATAGGAGAATTTTAGTAAATTGGCAAGAAATTCAGTAAAAAATTAATAAATTTCAAGGGATTCAATAATTTGTTAAGAAAATTGCTGTTTTTTTAAGAACTTCAATAACTTTGTAAAAAAAATTAGTAATTTATGATATAAATTAGATAGCATTACAGTGTGGTAAAAGATTCAATAATATTATAAGAATTTAGTAATTTTTTAAGATATTCGGTAATTTTGTAAGAAATTTAATAATTTACAAAAGGTATGAAATTAAGTACACATTAGTAATTTTGCAAGAGATATAATAATTTTGTGGGAGCTGATACAATAAGAGATTTAGTAAATTTCATAATATTAAGATAAGTAACGGCCCCTCTGGCCTCCGCCCCTAAAATGGACATGACAATAATAGAAGGGTGATTACTAATGAAAAATATAATCCTTGATGAAATTACAATCCGAGTAAGAAGTTGATTGAGACTTGATCCCATTAGAGCCAAAGCTTCTGCACATTTGCTTCTTTCCCGAAAAGAATGTGAGATGCTAGTAGGCTGTAGGCGTCAAAGGACGGAGGAGCGTATTGCATTAATGGGGACCAGATAGGATTAATATTTAAAAAGTTAACATTAGACATGAAATGAATAATAAACTTAGTAACTAATATTGAAGCTCTTAGCTAAACTTAGCTCGTCTCGTAGTGGCCAAAGTTAAAAATGAAATTGTTTCGCTGCAACCATAATTCCCAAAGACAGTAGGTAAAGACCAGATAAAAAGGCAGTTTTGGTCTATGAACCCACTGTTTAGATATTAGATTAGACAGCAACCATCCATTCCAATTTGTCCAACTCAGTGGAGAGAAACCGATGGCAGCCTTAACATCGAGCCAAGCCTCCTTGGCTTTTTGGCAGTTAATGAAAATATACCCAATGTCTTCGTCCGAACCATGACAAACTTTGCAAAGCTTATCGAGCGGGTACCCTCGGCTGGACACATAGCTCCCGTGGGGATTATTCTATTCCCACATTTCCATAGAAACAATTCTAGTTTTGGCGGAAGCTTCAACTTCCAGATTGTTTGCCAGAGGTCCCTGTTAATGTCATGAGATTTCTCAAGGAATCCATTTGTTAGATCATAGGCAATGGCCAAAGTGAATGACCCATTCTTTGAGGGGCCCCAACAAAGTTTGTCCATGAGGGAAGCATCATGCCTCAACATAGTGCTTAGAAGTTTATTGGCAATTTCCAAGGGGAGTTGATTGATAAACAATCTTCTCCCAAACTATCCCACAAAACTCGGACTTGATTGAAAGTCCAAGAACTCTCTTCCTCTCTCAAAGGGCCGGTAACCAAACTCATTAAAGGTCCTTGCCCTGACCAGGAATCATCCCAGAAGCTTGTCGAGAGCCTCTTATGAATCACCCACCTTAGCCCCTTCTCAATAAAAGGACTAACTTTTCCATAAAGAACCCGATGTAAGAGACAAGTCTTTCTTAAATCTTACAACGCCACCATTTGGAGTATACTTTGACAATAAAGTTTTTGCCCAAAGCTTGTCTTTTTCCTAAATTAAGTGCCAACCGAGCTTAAGAAGCTGAGCTTGGTTCCTAGCTTTTCTCTTCCTAATGTGATGACCTCTATGAGACTTCAGTTGCGTAACTTTCTCCCAATTAAGCAAATGTATTTTCCTTGCACTTTTCGTGCCACCCCAAAGGAAGTTCCTCTTAATTCTATCAAGCTCTTCCAATGTATTTGAGGGAAGATAGTGACATTGCATGATATGAGTCGGGATAGAGGCCATGGTTGATCGAATGAGAACAAGTCATCCCATTTGGGAGAGCATGTTTGCTTTCCAAGACCACAACTTTGCTCTCACTTTGTCAACAATAAACTCGTGGTCGAGCTTCGAGACTCTCTTGGAGTGGATAGGAAAGCCCAAATATTTGCCGAGATCTTGCGCTTCCTTGATATTTAGGGCATTAGTTGCCTCTTCTTTATTTCGAGCAAGACATTTTGAGGAGAATACTATTCTTAACTTTTGAAAGCTAATGCTTTGAATGGATTCTTCCATAAATTTTGCAAGAACACGTTTGATAGTCCTCGTGGTTCTCGAGTCAACTTCTGCAAATAGAATAACATTATCCACGAAAAACAGATGTGAGATCTGGGGACCATTTCTCGAGGCTTTTATAGGTTTCCAATTTCCATCATCCACTTTTTTTTGAAATTTGAAAGTTAAGGTACTCCATGCACAAAATAAACAAGTATGGGGAGAGTGGATCTCCTTGTGTAATACCTCGAAAAGGTGTGAAGCTTTTCAGCTTTGAACCATTGACAAGGATCGTGGTCGTAATGGAGGAAATGCAATGCATAATGAGTTTAACCTAATTAGAGGGTGGGAAGTAAAAAAAGAGAAGAACCTTTCTAATGAAAGATCATTCCAGCTTATTGTAAGCTTTTTCAAGGTCAAGTTTCACAATCATCGCTCTGACCTTGCTTTTCATTTTTTTTGAGAGAGCGGAGGATTTCTTGGACAATAATGACGTTATCCGTTGTTTGCCTCCTGGGGAAGAAACTACCTTGGACATGCAAAATAATAGTTTGGAGAATTGATTGAATCCTCGCTACCATTATTTTGGTAATGATCTTGTAAACTGTGTTGCACAAGCTGATAGGACGGAACTGGGAGATGGAGAAAGCACCTTGACATTTAGGGATAAGAGCGATGAGGGTATTATTGTTGCCTTCTTCCAAGATTCCTTCACGAAAAGTCTCCTTTACCATGTTGCAAACATTGAGCTTAACTTTAGGCCAGCAACGTTGAAAGAAGAGAGAGTGAAGAGTGAAGACCATCCAGTCCCGGTGCTTTTCTAGGTTTAAAGGACCAGGTAGCTTTTGTTATTTCGACATCCGAAATCGGGGCAAGCAGGTTATTAGCTCGGTCACTTGAGATGTGGGGCCGAACAAAATCAGTAGGGGTAACGGTCAAGGAAGATTCCAAGTTGGAACTCTTGAAAAGGTTGATGAAATAGGATTGAATTATAAATCCTCAATGTCCTTCTTGTCTTTGATCCAGGAGCCTGAATCATCCTTCAGGCAGGTTATTTTGTTGAAGCTTCTATGGATCATCGTAGAAAGGTGAAAAAATATCGTATTTCCCTCATCGTCGATAAGCCAGCTAGCCCGAGATTTAAGTGCCCAAATCGTTTTGTCATGGGTGCATTAAAGACCATTTTGGAGGGTTGAGTGGAGGTCGATAAGGAATTGGTTTGGTGCCTCGGCTAAGGCAATTTCAGTGCCTGCAATACGAGCAAGTAATCTCGTCTTTTTCTTAAAGACGCTACCGAAAAAATTATTATTCCAACTGATAAGGAATTGAGTAAAAGCTTCAATGGTAGGCTTTAAGGGGCGGCTAGGCTGGTTCCAGAAACTTTTCCACTATGTGAGGGAAATCATCATGAACGAGTCACATTTCCTGAAATCTAAAAGGGTTTTTTTCTTTCCAAGCATTATTCTCCAAAGAGATTAATATTGGACAATGGTCCGACCTTAAACGAGGGAGGTATTGGACTCGCACGTTCAAGAAAAGGATTCTCCAATTGGGTTGGCAAAAGCGTAGTATATGTTCTTGTATAAGATGACCTGCTTCCCTCAAATTTGTCCAAGTAAATTTAGGACCAGAAAAGACCCAGATGAATGAGACCACATTCATTGAGACAGTCGTTAAAAGCCTTTATTCTACTCGGGGAGGTACACGGTCCCCTCATTTTGCATGAGTGGAGATGACTTCATTGAAGTTACCAGTAGCAATCCCTGGTATATTATGGTTCCTAGCTACTGAAGACAAGTTGATCCACAAAGATTGTCGATTGTAACCACTGCCGAGAGTCATAAGAGCCAAATGCCACCTCTCCTACCAATAGTAGTTGTATCGCGCCAAGCATGAAAAAGAGAGCTTATTGACAACACCTGGCAGATTCGCAACTCTAAACTTTGTCTCCGTGATGACTATAATTTGAGGGTTCTGAATGAAGCCAGGGTGTTTTGCACCCTACAATCCCATGTTAACACCGTGAAAAACAGTCAACAAATAGTATTTTGCCACGTCATACCAAAGAAACGTGAGAGGAATTTACCGGTAAAAATCCTGGGCTTTGTCGTAAATTACTGCACTAGATCGAAAGCTAAAGCTCGAGGTAAATCAGTAAATTAAGAACTCGGGTAAACTATTAAAATAATTATTTTTATTTATTTTAAATTATATTTTAGTTAATTATCTTTAAAATGTTACGTTTTAGTCACTTACGTTATCATATTGTAACATTTTAATTACTGGATGTTAAGTACACTAACGGTGGAGCTGACGTAGTACATTAAATCATCATTTTAAATAAAAATTTTATATTAAATTATACAATTAATTCTTATAATTTTTTTTATTTTGAACCATTTAAATTTTTTTTTGAACTTTCCTTCTTCTTTTTTTAATTCGCTTCTCATTCTCCCTCAGTTTTCCTCCATTTTTCTTTTATTTTAATGAAATTTTGTTATGCTTTTTATTTATTAAAACTAGTCTCTATATTTTTATATTTTTTAACAATTTAATTTTTCTTTTTATTTCTTTATTTTCTTTTTTTTTTCTTCTCTTCTCATATTCTTACTGCAGAAATATAATCTTTACTCACCAAAAATAGCAGCTCGTTGTTAGACAAAAAAAATAAAAAGTAAATAGTTTCCCTTAAAAGTCTTATATTCTTCAATCGTTCTCTTTTCACTCACTCATTTTCTCGCTACCCCAAACCCTGATTTCTTTTTCTTTCTAATTTTAATTTTAGTTTGTTTCCTCTCTTTTACTCAGGCCATTAGATTTCCGGAAAGAAATGGAACCCAAAGCCTCGATGAAAAACAATCAAACTCTCGATGACATCATGAAACAATCCTCTTCCTCAAACTCCGACTCACTGTCTCACCTCGACTCGCCCCACTCACCTCTCCGATCAGACCACGGTGACTCCGTCCCACCCGATCCCCAAAATACCTCCTCTCCTCATGTTCCTCCGGCAGTCTCCCCCCCAGTTGACAACTGCAAGGCACTCGTCGCCTTCGACAAGTCCACCCAGTTCAACGCCAATTCTTCCCCGTTTGCTTCGCCTCCGCTTCCGCCGACTACTCCACCGCAACAACCCTTGCAATTGTCAGTGAACCGATCGGTGAGGGAGGAAGGACAGGGGATGACGACGAAGACGAAAGTGAGTGGTGGAGGGGGAAGGGGAGGAGGAGCAAGGGCAGTGGCGGCTGTGCTGAGGAGATCGAAGGTGAAGGAGACTGTGAAGATGGCAGCTCTAGGGTTTCGATTAAGTGAAATTGTTTTATGCTTGATATCTTTCTCTGTTATGGCTGCTGATAAAACCTCAGGCTGGAGCGGTGACTCTTTCGACCGCTATAAAGAATACAGGTTCTTCATTAAATGCTTCATTAAATGTCTACTTTTTACATTAACATGTTTCACTGAATATATATATTTTTACAGGTATTGCCTATCGGTAAATGTGATTGGATTTGTATATGCGGGGTTTCAAGCCTATGCTCTAGCTTATCATCTCATCATGCGAAAACATGTCATTCGCCATTACCTTCGTCAGCATTTTGATTTCTTCATGGATCAGGCAAGTTTTTTGCATTTTATAGAACACTTAATTGTAAACTAGCCACTTTAGCTTTCATTGTTAGCAGTTATTCACCCCTGGCATTTTCTTAATTACTATACAAGTTAATTTACTGCAACTCTCCCTGGATATGCCTCTTGGCTCTTGCCATGTTGTCGAGTATCAGTGTATCACTATTGGCAACTGTTAATTAGATTTCCCATTTCTTGTGATAGGTTGAGTTCACTTCACATGCCCTTGCATCCAATTTGCTAATAAAATTGCACCATATGTATGGATTTAAGTATTTTATAAGATACATATGGCTGTTTGAATCGCAAAATGTCCAAGTGAAACACAAAGGCATGCGTTTATATGTGCAAACAAAGAGCAAAATGCTGAAAGAGAATTGCTTGCTTCTTTGGTTTCATCTTGCAGATACTAGCCTATCTTTTGCTTTCAGCATCATCTGCAGCAGCCACCCGAATAGATGATTGGCAATCTAATTGGGGCAAAGATGAATTCACTGAGATGACTAGTGCCTCAGTTGCAATGGCCTTTCTGGCTTTTACTGCATTTGCATTAAGCTCGCTTTTATCTGGTTACGAACTCTGTACCCATGAATCTGCTTGATCTCTGAGGCAATTACAAAATCATAGCACGATTGGATTCAATCAACTTGAGCTGCACATTCGGTTTTCGTTATTGAACAGAGAACATATGATATCATGTTTTTCTTGTGAAATTTTTTCCCTTCAAAAGATAACAATGTAAGCATTCAGATTTGGATATGGTATACACCCTCTTATTGGTCATTTGGTGCCTGGTTCTTGTGTCTGCATAGGAGTTGGATTCTATCGCCCTGCACATCTGCTCTTATCAAGCTATCGGTAGGGTGATATTAATGTTGTCAAAGCCGGTTTTGTGGTGGATTCTGATCTAATATCGATATATATATATTCTCTTGTCACTCTTTTCTCTGGAGATTTCCCTGGAATCCAAGCAAAGGGAAACAATTATCCCAGCTAATTAATTGTGGCTGTACTTTTCTGATGGTTAATTTGGTTGTCCTCAATGCCTATGTATCTCCAGGGGAGAAACAAATTTATTTCATTTTTGGTAAAAAGATGGCGTACAGAATTAAGGTCTTGGATCAATTCATTCATGCAATCAACTCCCACAAAGTGATATCTGACATATTAGGGATCCAAATCTCATCATCTATATATAACCCTCTACTCTATGTTCAGATTGCTGCAACTTTCTTAGCACCTGAAGAAAAAAACTGGTAAGACTAATAGTATGGCTTTTGCTCCCAATGGAACAGAAAGATTGATAATTATGACTTCCACCCCCCATTTGGTTAGAGAAGAAAACAGATGATGAACCACTAGAAGTTTACATGTCTGTGTCTTAGCATTTGTTCTTTCAAAAAATGTATTCATTCTCATGAAGAGATATAAATATTGAAATGTTTTTAGGTATATTTCTATCATTTAAAAAAATAATTGTCAGTGGATTGATTAGTGCAAATTTATGGATCTCGTGGAAAATTAGGACGGGTTGATGCTATTCAAGAAAAACTTGACCGTGTGTTGGTGATGGTGGAATGGAATTTGATATTTCCTTCCGCCAACAAATTGTGGTGCAATTATTCAGGACAGTTGGAACTTGAGTACGGGAGATATGGGTGATCACAGCACCTATGGAAAACTCAGGACTACCTTCTCATTTCTCCACGAATGGAGTAGGTCGAAATTCGGCAACAATAGAAAGATGATGGCCAAACTCCTTAAAAACCTGCTTACCTACAATTGGCCCAGACTACCACTTAAACAAGGTATGAAGCTCAAGCCATGAAAAAGAAACTCGATTCCATCTAGGAGATGGAAGAAATAATTGGCTCAAGCTTGGCAGTCTCAACACTATTCAACATCGCAACACCAATGCCATTCGAAGAAATAAGGGGCTTGACGGGAAATGGGTTGATGAAGAAGATAAGGTGTCTGAGTTGTTCCATCATGTTCTAATTCCTAGAATTAATGAATCGCTTGCAATGGTGGACAAGTTGATTCTTCAAAGAGATGAATGTTGTTCTTATGGATATTGTCCCTAATGAGGAAATTGAAAATGTTTCTAAAATCGGTTCCCTTAAGGCCCTTGGGCCCAATGGTTTCTCTGGCACTTTTTGCCTCAACTTTTGGGATTTGATCAAGGAGGGCGCTGACGGTTTTCAATTTTTCTTTCCAGCACCAGATTCTTATTAAAAAGTCAACTACACGAACACTATATTGACCATGAAAGCAAATGACCAGGAGTTGATCTCTCAAAGTCGCCCCATTGGCTATTGTATTTTCATGTACAAAATCACTCTTAAGGATACTTTCTTTCAAATATTATATACCCTCATCGAGTTTGCATTTGTGACCGATCAACAAATTCAACAAAGCATTATCATCCCGCGTAAAGTTTTTCATGCATTATAGAAACGAAGATAAAGGAGAAAAGAGGCTACAACTATTAAATTTGACATGATTAAGATTTATGACCAAATTTCTTGGAAATTTCTCAATCAACTCCCATGAAAAATGAGTTTTTGTGACCAATGAATTGTGGCATGACACGAGTTTTCACTGTCCGTCTAGGCTTTGTGATCGATGGTGAGAGAGCAAAGAAGGGTTTGCTCTAAAAAGAGGTCTTAGACAAGGCAACCTCTTGTTTCCCGTACCTTTCCATTATTATGGCCAATGTGTTGTCTCTTCTTCTCGAGTAAGTTGTGAATGATAATCACTTTGATGGATTAAAGATCAATCACTTTTGCCTAAGAATCTCCCACCTCCAATTTGTCGATGATTGCCTACTCTTCACCATTGTTGACTTCTAAAATTGTGATTCTTTAACCCGAATAATTATTTTGTTTCAAAAGGCGATGAGCGAAGAAGTTAACATTTCTAACTCAATAGTTTACTTTTGGATTAAATCAATATTTAGGGCTTAAACTTGATAACTATTCTCACAATAGGGCTTGAACTTTTTTGGGGTCTACGTTAATCTTTGAACTTAGCAATTATTTTCACATTTGAGCTTGATAAGCAAAGTAATACCAACTTGAGTTGTACTTGTTGAAACTTTTTTTTTATGGAAGTTGGACTTTAAGGTGGATAAATTAATTTAAGAAGGGCACCATGGTGAAAAAAAGTGAGCTAAGGGGTTCTAGAGCTTGGACTATGAGATGTTATTCGTGTTAGCATAAATAACAGTTTACAATATAGAGCAGTGAAAAATATCGAACATAAATACCTCCGGCCATTGCCTGAACTAATGAACCACGAATCACTGCAGTTCCAACACTTCGATACTTAGAGCTTCTGACATAAAATGGTTAAGTAAAGCTCTAATGTAAGATAAGCAAAGAAATGATAAGTAAAAGAAGCATGAGAGGAAGATGATGTTACTTAGGACCTTGAGCCAAACTGCCTTGGAGATCAAGTATGGGTTAATTGATAGTTCCCCATTTTTGTTCTTAGCTGAGCCGAAGTATATTGTATGGGATATAAGGTAATCTGTGTCAGGAGCGCGGCACATGAAAAGTGCCCATATGTGATCCCACCAAGTGTTGGAACCTATAAAAGTTTGTTTCATGTGCTGCTAGATGTCTTTTGTTAAGGCAAAACTTGATCTTGGGCTGGGGTATTATTTGGGCATTAGCCCAATAATTCTTAGCAATTTGTCAATGATTAGAATTCGAGTTTCATCAACAATTGATTTAACAGTAACTGAAATCTTAAAAAAAAACCTTACAGTTATCAAAGTTTACTTGGAAAAAGAAAGAAAAGAAAGAATCTGGAATGATGAAAAGAAGCACCTGTTTAATAATTAAGAAAGAGTTGGAGTGAGAACAAAATTAGGGGAGATGCTTGTGTCTAGAAAGACAAAAGATGACCAAAATGCGCCCACTTATATTTCATGTTTCCTACTTAACCAATTATACGCAAGTTATTTGTGAAGAGACAAACTTCATGAAATGGAATATCTCCAAATTTCACAAACTGTAGATCCCTTCTCTTATTTTACTTCAACTCAATACAATTATTTATAAGAATTCTACCCATTTTAATTGCATCAACCCTCATTTTTTTATTACTTAAAATTAAAATTAAACAAAAAATTATAATCATAATCATAATCAATCACGACCATTTATCAGGGGTGAGCAAAATTTGATTCGATTTAAAAAAATCGATTTTCGACTTAATTAAATTGAGTTGTTCGAGTTATTCGAGCCAACTCTAATAAGTAATTCGAGTTTCAAGTCGAGCTGAATTTTACAATTCGAATAACTCGAATAACAAATTGGTGTAAATACTCCTTTAGTCTCTAGCAATTTTGAAAATGAGCAAATTGGTCTCTCTCTCAACAAAAATCATAAATAATTTAAAATAATTTTTAAACTTCAAAATATTTATAAAAATTCTAAAATCTATATATTTTTTTAAAAAATAACAAATCCTAAAATATATATATAAAGAAAAATAAAATTTTTAAAATTTTCTAAAATAATGATTTTGGGATCTAAATAAGTTAATTAATAGTTCAAGTTGATCATACTAAAATATAATATTTTTTATTATATTGCTTTGAAAATTTTTTGATTTGAAATTTACATGCTTTAATATGGAATTAGTTATATTATAACAATATTTTAATTTGACACATTTAATTTTTTTAATTTAACTCGAATTATTTCACTCGATTCGGAAAAATTCAAATCTAATTTTTTACTCAGAAAAATAAGAATCGTCAATTCTTACCATTGTATAATAGACTTTTAAGTCAACTATCAATTTAATTAAACAGAATAATATATCGATAATTTTAATATAATTATGAAACCTGTAAATAAAAAAACTTCACTCGCATCTTAAAAATTTCAGAGTTTACATGTTATTATTATATCAAAGTGTGGTTGGCGCAGAAATTCTGATTTTAACAATGAATTGTTAAACGTATTGCTGAATGAAGAATCTTTAGATTTGAAGAAGACGATAAAATTTTTATATAAATGAGACATTGGGATTTTCTCTCTTTGTCCTTACATCCTTTCACCTTCTTTTCTGATGAAACGAGGAAAAACGAGAAAGTTAATATTTTAATTTCAAAATATAGAGAACTCAAAAAAGTTACCGTCCAATTAATTTAACTCATCAGAATTTATTCATACTTTATTTCGTGTTTCAACAGCTACTTAGTAATTAAATTCGGGTGTAATTACTTAATATTACATATAAATGACATGTTCGAGTAACCATTATAATTGGTAAATTTCACTAAATTAGGTATAATTGACGCATCTTGATTACACTTCCCAATTATTAGAAGCAATTACTTGGTTAATTACATCCAAATCCAATTATATTATTGTTTTCTAAATACTCGTTCATTATTTAACTTTAAAAATTATTTTTTATACAAGTTTTAAGTTGTAAAAATTATATTATAAACATGAACACGTATAAATATTTAGGATGATTAATGACCAATTTTTTTTAAAATTATATTATAAATATTAACAAATTTATATTATAAAACCGATTCATATTAATTTTATAAAGTTATTATAAAAATTATATTATTTAAATCTTAAAATTTTTCTAAAGTTATGGTAAATAAGTATATTGTAAAAAATAATTTACATGTTATAAAAATGTGTCACAATATGTTTGTTTTTCTTATAATTTTTATTAGTAAACATATTATCAACTACTTTTTTTGAAATAATATTTTACATATGATTATTTGATTTTAATTTTTATTACTCATTTAAAAAAATATCGTACCGATAATTTTTTATAGTAATTAATATACTTTAAAAATATAAATTATGTAATTGTGTAATTATAGTTTGTACTACCAAACATGACATAAAAAATTACGATGTAATTACGCTTCATCAATCAAACACATCTAGAAAATTACAATTTTTTATAATAACACTTTCACCGAATTACTTTTTGCTATTCAAGTAAATCTTTAATAAATATTTAAGTTTGAAATTATATCCATAATCTCATTTGACTATACAATCCAATTATTTTAATATTATTTAGTAAATTTAAAAAAAATATTATTCACTCTAGTTGAATATTTTAATATTAATTTTATTTTTAAATAATTTTACTAATTGAGACAATGTGTAATTAATGAATGCACCAACTTTATAAATTTTTGGATATAGTAAGTACTACATATAACTATTATATATATGTGATTTTGTTTGATATAAAGTGAAACAAATTTAATTAAGTAAATTATGTAAAAAGTATTAGAAATTTTAGTGTATGGAAATTACAGGTTTATAATATAATTGTGTGTTTAAAAAATAACATACAATAAATAAGAAACGTATAGTTTAAAATTAATTAATCATGACGAAATTAAAATTAAAAAATATTAAATTGGGAGCAAAATAAAATTTAAACACATAAATGCATTAGATAAATAATACTAAATGCACTAGAATGATTTATCATAATTTTGTCAACAAAAGTGAGTTAGTGTGGAGTTGACTTATGACACCAACTCAATTAATAACGTTATTAATATGTACAACTAATGGAGATAATAATTTGTGCATATTAAAATAAAAATGTATAAAACACATCAAAATGAAGCTCTAGTTGAGTGGTGAATTTAAAATTTTACTCATCAAATTGACGCGGATTTAAATCCCACGATATGCATATTTTAATTAATTTTAATTGAAATGAAAATACTAAAATGCTCTTAAATAGCATAACTTATTTTAATTATGAAATAATATTTTCATAATTTCTTAATAGAATTGGTGGTCCGGTTGAGGGTGACACGAACTTAGTAAAACACTTGATAAATAATAAGTATATATATACAACTAATGGAGAATTGGATAGTAGCTTGTGCATATTAAAATAAAAATGTATAAAATACATTAAAATTAAATTTTAGTTGAGTGGTAAATTTAAGGTTTTACTAAATAAATTGGTACAGGTTTAAATCCTACCATATGCATATTGTAATTGATTTTTGTTAAAATAAAAAGACTAAAATACTCTAAAATATTATAACTTATTTTCATTACGGAAGAATATTTTCATAATTTTTAACTGAATTGATGACTCGATTGAGAGTGACACTAACTCAATAAAATACTTAATACTCGAATTCATCATATTAATTTTGTAGTTGAAAATTATTTTTTTAAATTACAAATATTATATTTTAAAATAAAAATAAAGTCTTGTTTTTAAGTGAATAGTTGGTTTTAGTCAAGAGTTATTTCTTAAAATAGAAAATCTAATATCCCTAATTTATTTTTTAATTATAATATAATATTGGCTTTTACATGGTTTCTTTAGGTAAGTTAAGTTGGTGTCAAAGATTTAGAGGGCTATTTTTTTTATATGACTAGTGTTGATGACGTTAGATTTGTGGATGTGTAATTGAATTTTAAAATATAATTTAATTAAAATATATAAAATTAATTTAATAATTTTATTGATGGATTTGGTATTAATTTGATTTGTAGTATTAATTTAATAATACACTTAAATAATAGTATAGATATATAAGAATACCTTATAATTAATCAGTTAATTTATAAAATAAAATAAAATAATTTTCTAATTCCTATCACACAAAATTCAATTGAAAATTTTATAATAATAAAAATGATAGAAACGACAAGAAGTTTATGCATGCAGTAGAAAATATTGCCAAAAAAATATGTTTGGTACCTATAATATTTGCGCACCCACAACGCGATAGTGGGTGTTTTCTTTATTCAGCAATATAGTTATTTTTAAGAGAAACATATAATAAACGTTTTCGTAATTCTATTTCAAAAGAATAAAATTATCACATTATTGCTCATTCCTTTATCCTCTTGTCTTAAAAAGTCAAAAAGTACAATGTAGTATACTTAAGCATGTATTACCATCCCACTTCTTCCATTGCTTAACTATATTTATATTGCTCAATCAGCAAACCACCACCACCGGCCGTCTTCCACTTCCACTTCCACTTCACTCATTTATTTCAATGTCCTTACTCCCCAAGTTTAATTAAGATAATATTTATATATTTTGTGAAAATAATTCTAATTTATCATCAATTTTTGATTTTTTTCAATCTATTTTTTCCAACAAGCTTAATGAACAAATTTAAAGTTTCAAATTTTATTTTCTTTCAAAAAAATTCAATATTTCATAAGTTTATTTATCGAGAAGTTTTTCAAATTAAGAATTATTTTTTTAATTTAATGTATTATTTATTTATTTTATTATTTTTCACATGTAAATATATATAATATATATTTTTCTTAAGTTTTTAATTGTTATATCAAATTCAGTCAAAAAAATATAAAATTGATTAACATATTTATATTGATTAACAAGTTTTTTATGAAACGACCAGGGTAGCTGAGACCATCATCTTGGGTCTTAAAGACTATACTACCAGAACCATAGTGGTAACTGGTTAGTATATGTGTATGTTATTGATGATGTTACCGTCCCAATTGTCCCATTGCCCAACTATATATACATATGCTAAAAACAAACGCCAGCAGACCACCCCCACCACCCTTTGCCACTTCCACAAACTCCCCCACCTCCACAAATTTATACCAATTCCTTATTCAAAGAGTTCTCAAAGTTTTTTCTTTTGGCACCCCCACTTTTTATTTCTCCAAAGCCTAGCCTGGTGTGATTTCCTTTTTGTTTTGAGTTAAAAGGGAGTTCCTTTTCACAGTTATCATGGCTTTGAATTTGGTTTCTCCTCCTGAAATCCATTCTATCTCCTTCTTGGGTTCAACTAAGTCCAGCTCCTTCTCCAAGCTATTTCCAGGTTTTTATTTTTTTGCTGCAACTTATCCTAGTTTCATCCTTTCTTTCTTCCGTGCTTGGTTTCCTAGACACCTGGAAAACTGTTTTTATTTGTTTAAATCCCTGAAAATGCTTCTCTTTTGGTTTCTTGGGTTTGGATTGTATTTTTAAAGATTGTTGTTTTGTGAATTTTAAGGGGGTTTTGTTTTGAAGAAGGACTGTGGCACCACGTTTGGGAGGAAAGTTCAATGTTCAGCTCAGGCTCCTCAACCACCACCTGCATGGCCTGGACGAGCTTTTCCAGATCCCGGACGCAAAACTTGGGATGGCCCCAAGCCTATCTCCATCGTTGGTTCAACTGGTTCCATTGGAACTCAGGTGAAATGGGGCAAAGCGAAAAACTTTTAATTGTTACATGCTAAAAGTAACTTTTTGGCCTTTTACGATTAAACTGTCTGGCGGCCATTTGCCTATGTAGCTTTTTGCTCCAGTTTTAGGCTTGCATAGCACCTGATCAAATTGTTTAGAATCACAATTTGGTGTTTTGCAGACGTTGGACATAGTTGCAGAGAATCCAGATAAATTCAGAGTTGTGGCGCTTGCTGCTGGTTCAAATGTGACCCTTCTTGTTGATCAGGTAGCAATTCAGTTTTACGGGCAACTTGTAATGCGTTAGTGTTTTCTTACATAAAAACCATTTGGAGATGTCAACCTTGGGCTTGAGTAGCTTGATTCATGGACTAACATGATTTTGGTGTCATCATGACCTACTGATACTTGAGTCATCTGTGGTTCTGTAGTATAATCTCATATAAACTGGTTTCAGCAGATGCTTAAAAGTGTTACAATCAATATGATAATTTTTTCTTATAAGATTTAAAACATGAATTGAGTTTTTGCTTAAATGAATAGGGAGTAGCAACTGTGTAGGCTGATAATTGTTCTGCTTATTACAGGTTAAGACATTCAAACCTCAATTGGTTGCTGTTAGAAACGAGTCTTTGGTAAATGAACTAAAAGAGGCTTTGGCTGATATGGAGCAAAAGCCTGAGGTTATTCCTGGGGAATCAGGTGTTATAGAGGTACCTATCATTTAGTTCTTTGTTTCTTTTATTTAACAAGATAAAGCAACTTTTAGTATTTAGATGGCTTAAAATTTTCCAGGTTGCTCGCCATCCAGATGCTGTCAGTGTAGTTACAGGGATAGTAGGCTGTGCGGGATTGAAGGTACGCACTGATATCTGCAGATATATCTCTGCATCCTCCATGCATAGCTTCCTTTGTATCCACTGAACAAAGTATATTCAAGATATTATGAACTACAGTTTACTGTCAACCATTAGAATATTTATTAGAAAGAGAAGTAAATAGTTTGTTGTTTATTAGTATATATTTTTTGCGCTGCTAAAATCCTGATCTTTTATTTTATTTTTTATATTTTGTAGCCTACAGTTGCTGCAATAGAAGCAGGCAAAGATATTGCTTTGGCCAATAAAGAGACCCTGATCGCTGGTGGCCCCTTTGTCCTTCCTCTTGCTCACAAACATAAAGTAAAAATTCTTCCTGCTGATTCTGAACATTCTGCCATATTTCAGGTGCGGAACCATAATACAATGAATAAGATTATTTGAAAATTGCTCATATTTCAGAGATTATTTGTCAAATGTGTTGTTTTCTTGTCAAAAGTTGGTTGTCTTTGCTCTTTTTTTGGTGTAACTTGTTGCATCAACTTGCTTGAGCTGTCATTTTATTGCTTAACTCATTCTTGATAACTACAGATCAAGCTCATAGAATCTTGTGTTTCTTCAGTGTATTCAGGGATTACCAGAGGGTGCACTTCGGCGTATTATTTTGACTGCATCTGGTGGGGCTTTCAGGTGTAGAATCGTAATATAAGTTAGAATGATTAAGTTTGTAAGTTGAAAGCCTGATATAATGAACTGTTTACTTGCTGACATCTCCTTACTTTCTGTCTTCAATTGAAAAGAAATTGACATTGTTAAAACTAGGCCTGGATGTGCATAAACATGAACTTCCATTTCGATTATATTTTTTACTGAACATTTAATATAACTTGCTTTAACATCACTAAGAAAGAAGCTGTATTGAACAATTTGCTCATTTTCTTCCACATAGGGATTGGCCTGTTGATAAATTAAAAGAAGTCAAAGTAGCCGATGCTTTGAAGCATCCTAACTGGAATATGGGGAAAAAGATTACTGTGGACTCTGCTACCCTTTTCAATAAGGTTTAGTTTTATCAAACGTCTCATTCAAAATTACAAGCATTGTACTTTTTAATATATTATGTCATCATTTAGATGTCAACCTAGTCTAAATTACTAGCATTAAGTGATTTTGTCTATTTGACAGGGTCTAGAAGTCATTGAAGCTCATTACCTATTTGGAGCTGAGTATGATGATATTGAGATAGTAATTCATCCGCAATCTATTATACATTCAATGGTTGAAACACAGGTGTTACTCTTAACTTAATCTTGTTGGCTACTTCTTCTTGGTGATGTTACAAATGTTACATGTTGTTTACCGTTTAGTTTGTGCGGGACCTGTGCCCTTGAATTGCAAGATGTGGAGAGCATAGAATGGAATTGAATTTTCATTTCCCATCTTTATTTTTGCATTTTCTTGTTTTGAAGGATTCATCAGTGCTGGCTCAGTTGGGATGGCCAGATATGCGCTTGCCAATCCTCTACACTATGTCATGGCCAGAAAGAATTTATTGCTCTGAAATAACTTGGCCTCGCCTTGATCTTTGCAAGTAATTAGTTTGTCTCCTTTCAAAATTTACTTCACCACTAATTTAAGTTTTCAAAGTTTGATAGGTTTTCATTTGACTTACAATTAACAGAAATAATACTTGTGATGATAATAATAATGCTAATAGCCTGGTGCCTGCAGATTTGATATAACAGTGTATTTACTGCATGTTACCTTTGAAACTTTTGTTGGTTGAAAAAGTAAGTTTATTGAAAATGCATTACCTCCATACTCATTCTCATGGGTTAAGTTGGTTGATGGATGATGCAGGCTTGGTTCACTAACTTTTAAGGCTCCTGACAACGTGAAATACCCCTCCATGAGTCTTGCCTATGCTGCTGGGAGGGCTGGAGGCACGATGACAGGAGTTCTTAGTGCAGCTAATGAGAAAGCTGTGGAATTGTTCATAGACGAAAAGTAAGTCTTTTGTTTCCTGATGTTATCTTGTTAACAAATGTTGCTTTCACTTTACAGTTTTATGTCTGGGTTCTGCCTTTACCTTTCATGGGAATTTTGATTTTTTTTTATAAGGTTAAAGCATGAATTCAGTCCCTCTACTCAATTTTAATGAATCGAGTCCATGTACTTTTATTTTTAAAAAAATTATGGACTAATTGATAGCAAAAAAAGATTCTCCCTTTCTTATTATCCACCTTAGGCCTAGCTGAGAGAAGTAGCAAGCTCTAGTGGATTCATCCAATAGTTCTTCCACCAAGGGATTAAAGATCTTTCCTTGACCAGAAGATTGTTGGGTTGCCTATAGGTCTGCCCATCCTCCTGATGATGCCTGCATCATTCATCTCAACAACCATTTTCTCTCTCTCTCTCGTCTTCTGTATGATAAGGTATCAGTATGGCCTTATTTTGACTGTTTGAGAATTATCCACCGAAGTGGTCTTATGATCATGCTACCTATGAGGTAGCTCGTCCGAAACTTCAAACAGCAGAGCATAGTGAGCTATATGTCTTTGGAGGTCCTCTGTCAGTATGTGGTTTGCATTTTGATTCTGACGTGCATTGTTGGTAATGGGAGTCATAATTGAGGTGCTTGTCAACAGCAGACTGCATTGACCTGTAAAGTTCCACACAATTGGCCCTATTTGCTTGAGCCACTCTACCCCCACTACCTATTCACAGTCCATGAGAACTAGCACCAAGAAATCAGTTTTTTTGCTGTGAACTTCATGCCCACATTTAACTGCTTCACAACTAGGATCTTGTCGCCATTTGCTACTGTCACACTGCACCCAGCAACAGACCAAGTGTGGAACCCCAACCTCTTGATCTGAGATTGGTCAATGAAGTTTATGCTAGCATAATCAATCAAGCGAATCACCTTGAGGTGCTTAATTCTGCCTTGGGTACTCATACTCTGACAATCTTCAGTTCCCAGTAACGCATGGAGTGATATGATTGGCCGTGGCACTCAGCCTTGTTATTCACAAACTCTTTGTTCTACACAAACCGAGAATTCTTCAGGTTCTGGTGGAACTTTGAATCATCTGCTGGTTTCTTATAGTGTTGGGATTCCATACATGTGTAGTAGTATTTTTATTTTAATTTATGTTGCTCGGACATGGGTGTGGATATGATCCTCCTGTGGTTATCGATGACTTGGAGCTAAATAAATTGTTACCCAATTTCAGGATCAGCTATTTGGATATTTTTAAGGTGGTGGAATTAACATGTGAGAAGCACCAGGAAGAATTTGTGGCCACTCCTTCCCTAGAGGAGATTATACATTATGACCTTTGGGCTCGAGACTATGCTGCTAGCATACAACAATCATCTGGTCTGAGTCCCGTTCTTGCTTAACTGATGGCTTGCACATGTTACAAGGTGAATACCCTAACAAACTCGTGTACAACTCTTTTCATGTGTATTCCTTACCTAATAGATTTCTCCCCTGCACCCCCAGACCAAACCAGGCTCTATCTTGAAGACTCGGAAGTTCTCAGTTTATGCCGAAGGCTAGCATTCTTTCAAAGATGCCTAGTATCATGTGTCTCGATATGAAGATATCGATATCATTCCCCCGTTTAGTTGTATAATGTCCAATTTAGAAGTGGCAAATTAAAGAATATAGAGCATGGCATGTTGCGGTTGGGTGTAAACATAGGACAAATGCGAGCAATCAATAGCAGCCTCCGCTAAACAGGGTTGTTTTTATTACATCTAATTGATGTCATGTTTATGTTTATGTTTTTTTTTTTTATGATATCATTGTACTGAAACTGTTAAATATTTATATAAAACTTTGACAGGTTAATAGTGCTTGGCATATTTGTGAATTTATATTATGTTTGGGTTCTCCATTTGAAATCACCCAAGTGGTAATGTTTGGTATAAATATTTAATTAGATAAATATATAATGGGAGATCTGAGCAAAGTGACAGATTGCGGCGGAAGAGCAACTAGGTAGAGTGACATGCGTGCTTGAATTCAGGAGTGGGCAGAAGTTGAAAAGGGGATAGAGAGGGGAAAAGCTGACAGGCTGACAGTGGTGGGATGAAACGGTGGTGGAGCAAGGCTAAGAGTGGAGGCGCGATGCAGGGATATAAACAGTGAGGAAGTTGTCTAAGGAACTGAGGAGCTTTTACAAGTGGGAAAAAGATAAGATTCAAGGAAATCAAGGTAAATTTAGGACTAAAAGTGAAAGAGCTTTTGAGTGACAATAACCTTCGCCGGGAAAATGGCTTACACCAACGGCAACAACTCTCCCTCAAGAAAAGAAAACAAGAGTCAATTCTACTCCAACTATTGAAATGATGTGTGAAGAACTCGAACAGAAGAAATTTAACAGAGTAGAGAAGAAGAGAAAAGAGATTTCGAGGGAGAAAGAGATGAGAGATGAGAGTCGAGAGATGAGCAAACCAATCCACTGAATTGCTTAACAATTTTCCCCCATGAATGGTGCTTAAGAGGGAAACTAACGATTTCTGAGAACAGACTGGCAAGCTGTTAACTAATAGTTGCCTTAAAACACATTGTTTTCATTAAATGGTATTGACTCAAAACGTGTCGTTTTGAACACGACTCAGACCCTAACTACAACGGACTATTTCATTAAAATTTTCTAACGCCAAAAACGCAGCGTTTAACAATTACGCTAAATAAAGCAATAACAGAAATAAAAAAAATTTCAAAACCACAACAATGGTGCTGCATCCTTCCATAACATAACAAGACCGTTGCTTGGAAGTTTCAAGGACATCAAAGAGTTCGCATCTTTATATGGCTTCTCCTTAAACAACGATTACTCACTAATGTGGAATAAGTGAGGCGAGAGATTGGAAATGATAGCTCTTCTTTGTTTTGCAGAAATGAATCAGAGGATGTTTTGCATGTGATTAAAGATGCCTGCAACAAGATAAGTATGGTTGAAGATTATTCCGGTAAGTCAGAGTAGTAATTTCTTCTTGGATAATCTCCATGAGTGGTTAGCTTCATATTTTCAAAACTCCTTGAGGCAAACCTTGGGGAGGTAAACTTGTTTTGCCTCTTTGGTTTGCTTGCTTGGCATATATAGAAGAATAAGAATCTTTTCATTTTCCAGAGTGTAACTTGGAGCCTGTTCGAAATTGTTAAAGTCTTATGATTGAGCTAAATAGTATAGCTCTAGCTCCAACTCACAATGAAGACTTATTAGTGCGGCATGAAATTAGATTTGAGAACTCTCTACCAAGTAACTGGGTCCATTTAAGCACTGATGGTGCCATTAAGACAAACTCAAGAACTGCATCAACTGAAGGAGATTTATGTTACAAAAATAGAGATCAAATTCTAGGGTACAAACCTTATTTGGGGTAGTGTTCAATCTTTGATGTTAAATTATGGGGTATGATAGTCTTGTTCTTCTTCAAGGCCATAGGTATCAAAGGATGACAATTCAAAGTGACTGCTTGGAAGTGATCAAGATTCTCCAAAGACACTTCAACAGAATCAAAATTTGCTTTGATCAAGCTTATCCAACAACTTTTGATGCCTGTCAACCACTACCAAACTATTGATCCTCTTAAAGAAATGCTAACAATCTTTTTTACTCTGATAAAGCAAGTGATGTTTTTGTTCAGTTTAATATGATGTAATTCAACAGTCTGTTTCTTTTCAAAAAAAAAAAGTTAACTGAAATGACATAAAACATGTCGATTTGTCAATCTTTTTGCTTGGGTTATACTTATTAGTATTGAATTGAAAAGCAAAGAGTTAACCGATTTGACATCAGGTTTTTAAGTCGTTGAATCCAAATTTTATAGAAGCAATCTTGAATTTCAGAAACCCTAAAATTCCCCAATAAAAAGAAATCCGCCTGTACAAAAACATGATTGGGTGTAAATGTAAAGGGGCCCGGGGGTGGGGGGTACCGGGGAAAAAAGAATATGGAAAAGGGATCACATCCAAGCTCCCCATCCAGGAAACATCTGACATAATCTCTCAGGATCAATGGCATATTGAATCAGTTGCTGAACCTACATCACATTAATCAAACATTTCAATTTGAACTCCATTGATTTAGGACCAATAATGTGACAGCTGAAATTGAATATTACCTGCCCGTGGACACTTCTCATTTCACCTTCTTCATATCCATCTAACTTTTGTTTTACACGCAGGAGAGCACGTGCAGCATCCTTATTACCTTCATAATCATCTTGGGAACCTTCTATGCTTGTATCCAAATCGTAATCTGTTTCCTGTTAACCAACAAGAGGGAAAAACAGAGAATATATGCTGTGAGAAGATGCGTATCATTTCCAGAAACATATGTCAAAGCAGTTCAGCAAATTTACTGTTTACATAAAAGTGCTGGTTCTCTTATAAAAGATTAAATTTGGTGATGACTCCAAGTGAACTATTGCTGAAATAATTAAGCTTGCAATTTGGAACTTTTTCAGAAAATGGTTTTGAATTTCAATTTAATGCAAAATGCGTGATAAACACATAAATGTAATGATATCAGTGATTATTTTTCAAATTCATTAATTTGTTAGATATTTCATTTAGCGGTGAATTTGAAATTCCTATAAATATATTTGCGATTTTGAAATTCATATTTTAAATCTTACAAAATAGGATATTGAATCTTAATTAATTCACAAACACATATATAATCCATGCATTTCAATTCCATAATTTATATAACAAATGGAATCCATATTTCCAAGCACAGCATAAGATGATAGTATAGAATAGATGCTACATCTTACCACCAATTGTCACTAATGCAACAACTAAAATTTGACTTTTATTACTAGAAAGAGAAACAGAAACCAAAGACATAAGAAGGCGAACAGCAAGTGCTAGGTATCGAATCCCAACTTAGTAGGACACCACTTAGTTTTGGACAGTGTTGTTGGAACCAGACCGGATGAACTGGGAACTGGCTGAATTAGCTTATAAATTTTAATATATATTTTTAAATTTATTAATGTTATGGATTTTTAATTATTTAATTAATTATCATTGGACCAAGGCCAATTGGTCGAACCAGTTGAAACGGGAATTGGTGGTCTGACCAGTTGACCACCGGTCCAGTGTTTGAATCATTGGTTTTGGAGGCGAGTAAACCGATTGGACGCCCCAAGTTACCAAAATTTGACTCTCCTGTACTCCAAAGAAAGGAATACCCAACAGGTGGCCTATTTAATGAATCAGTCCCCAACTAACTAGTTCAATTAGATTATTTACATACCTTAGGTGGCTTAACTGAGTTATATACATACATATTACTAACCAGCTATAAAATAGAATATGGAGGCGAGGAACTCTATTATTTGTTTATATAAATGGTAACAATTATGAATTTCTGGTCTATCATTAAGCCAGCAGTTAGGTTGGGTTTTAATTGCTAATGTCCATCGTCTTGCTCTTCGTTTATCTCAACCAAAGAAATGTTGAACTTCAATGCAAAAAATATTGTTCAAGAAAATACCTTTTGACGCTGCAAAGCCTTCAGGGGTGATAAAGCCCACTTATAAAGAGGATCATGGATAAAAACCTGCAAATAGTTTTCATCATCAGGAAAGGATACTTAATGTGGGGAATTTAAGTTGTCCACGGAAGTCATACCTCGATAATAGTCATTAGAGCTTCTTTGTTTGTTCGCATTACAGAGAGAGTTTCCTCGCAACATTTTCTGAAAACACCTTCCACTCCAGCAACACCCATGCCATCGATGATGTCTCTTGTTAGCCTGAACGGAACCTGGCACAATTAAAGGAATAATCGGTGAGAAATACTAATAGCTGACAAATCCTTGAGGATTTGCTGACTCGAATAAAGGAATTCAATCCTAGATTCTCCAATATTGTACATAGATAAAAATCTAAACAAGAAAGACCATTTCTCTCAACCCAGAAAAACCATAATATCTTGTCTCTGAAACCTAAAATCCAACCCAAACTGAGACCAACCAGTTAAACAAAGAGAAGAATGAGAAGCTTTGAAATCTTCTTACTTTAATAGAAAAAAGGTTGATACATGTTCATTTGCACATTTAGGTAACCATTCCTTATCCCATTCTCTTAACTCAAGGGAAAGTACAACACAATAAATCTGAGTTGTTGATTCGGGTGCTACTGATCACATTACCAAAAGGTCATATGACTTCACTACATATACTACATCTCCCGGAACCAAAAGAGAGTTACCAATGGTAAAATGGTGTCAAATTGCAGGAAACATAATTACTCCCCTCATACCCCTCTCCCTGAAACCTGTGCCACACGTGCCTAAACTTGCTACTAATCCTTTGAACATCCATAATTGACAAAAGATCCAAAGAATCTAAAATGCAAACTGGCTATGTCACCTACGGATTGTTTTTTTTAAGGAATTGATTTGGTTGACTTAAATCAAGGAGAGATTACACAGATCTTCTACAGCTGTAGAATAGTCGTGTTTCTTCCCTTATTTAGTTGCTAAAATCTGGCCATTAATTTTCTGGTTACTCCTAAGAAAGATTTCCTCCTAAGCTTGTGTAATTTAGTTTCCTACAGTAGTGGCGATTGTACAGTATAAGTTTTAAAGTCTATTTCACAGAAATATGTCAGATTTCTCATTAATTAACAATAATTGAAAGAAGTAATGGGAGAAAAAAGAATGTTAAATTATGGAAGAAGCTACCCTCTCTGGTGTCTTGAGCATTAAACCTTGTTCAAAAGCAACACCAAGATCAATGTGAACAACTTCTGCTGTGGCCTGATCAATCAAAAGATTCATAGTATGTCTATCTCCAAGGCCAACAATATAACCCACCTGAAACAAAGATGTTTTCAGTATTATTACATTTTGTGACAGACTACATTGTCCTGCGAAGAGGTAATGAATCAGAATTTAATTTGAATCATTATTAATATTTTTTTTATAGAAGTTATTAATACTCAAGAAATCAGAAATAGTACCTTTTAAAACATAAATAAATAAGTCAAAGGAAAGAACTTAAACATGATTTTCTTGGAAATAATACAGACCAAAAATCCTCCAAATGGATGAACTTATTCCATTTTTCACTTTGTTCTAACGATTTATATAAAAGTGGAATTTTTCAATATGGAGAGAACAGAAGAACTTTGATTGTTGGAAACAGAATAACTGCCCATTTTTGGCAACTCATTGTTCTCAAAAGAGTATATCTATCAGTGCAATAGACATGGGAACTAAGCTTTTTGGTTCATTCTTTGTCTTTCCATCTATTTATGTTTGGATTAACGGGATCATGTCCTAGAAGGTTAAAAAATGAATAGTTGGATGGCATAACAAGGGGAAACAATTCTTGACTTTAACATGAATAGGACATTAACAATAATGCAAAGCAGAATATGCCTACCATTGAAGTAGCTGCTACACTTCGCGTGTAAGCTAGTCTTTTCTCAAACCAATCAGCTGGTTGAAGAAATCTTTCTAGAAAAAAGTAATGCATGACAGGTCTGCAAAAAGCCTCTAGTACGTTAGGATTTGAAAACCATAACAATTGAACATAAGATATCTTATATTCCAAAGTTTAAACCTGAAATTCTCACAAACTTCCTGGAAGGCTTTGCGCTTGTCTTTGTCCTATCATCAAATAAAAACAATCAGGTAGTTTTTCTTTTTCATCTGCCAATCTCCATGGCGAAGATGGGTTAGAAATGTTTTCTTCAGATAATTAGAACATTTAGAGCTTACAGAAATAAGCCAACTGATTATCACAAAAGAGATAGAGCAGAGGAAGAAGGGTTAGACATGCAATCCAAGCTGGTTAGAAATTTTACAGCAACAGAAAACTACTGTTTTTGATGAAACAATAGAAGGGAAAGAAACTTGCATTTGACATGTGTTCTCGGCATTTTAGAAATGACCAGTCTCCGATTCCATAGCGACCATGTGCACCACCATTCCTATTGCTGAAAATTGATGATATTGAGTCATTAAAGTTCGTGTCTTATCTCACAGTCAACTGGGAATGCTATGGACTAGAACGGTTGTAAGTTAACAAACCTTCCTATAAGATATTCCCCAAGAGGAAGTGTGCCATCGACCCATTCAATAACACCAGCACTTGGAGTGAAAGGAACAACCTAATTCATCAATAATAATGCATTTATAATTCTGAAAGGAAATCAATTTTTAATTAAAATGCACAAACATATGTACTTAAATACAGAACTAGCCAGCACTGCAATTCTTTTTTAATCTTCCATGATTTACTTGGTGAAATCACCACAGAGCCAAAAATCAAACAAGACCTTATAATCATTCAAGTTCTTCAAAAAGAATCCTCAATCCCCCACTGTCTCTCTCCATTTTTTTCAAGTATATAATCAAATTAATCATATGAGCTCTATAGCAAACAATTGAAAGAACATAATAAAATGGTGAAATTGTATGACCAACGCAAGGGAACCTAGCATCTCTTATGAAATTCCAATTGAACAGAAAAAAAAATATTGCATAGATGCCATCATCAATATAAGTACCTTCTACGCCATATCAGATGCCTCTAAAGAAGGAGAACAGGGAAAAAGTACAAGTAAAATAAAGAGAATTCAGATATACATGACTATACAACCAGAAGACATGCTTGTAGTCTTTCCAAGGAAAATTAAAACCCAAAAGAGTTCTTAAGTTTCAAAACTACAGAAAAGGAAAAAAGAAATTTATAAGCTAATCATCATCTAAACCAAGATTTCAAAATTATGAAAAAGAAGCCAATTCTTTGATCCACATTGAAAATGAACCTTCAGCTAAACAAGCGTGAAATAATATTTCATTCTTGTTATAAAAGAATTGAGGAAGTACCTTGTATGTACGTATGACTAATCTCCTTTTCCATGTATAGCGGTGATTCTGTAGGAAAGTATTTACTAGTCCAAAAAATTGTTCCATAACCTAAAGAAAAAGTACTCAAAGAGTTTATATTCAATTTAAATGATGCATTCCTCAAAAATGAAAAAGATGCACAACATGGGCTCATACGAGACTTCAGACTAGTTTGACTGAACTTTGACATGATGTTTAATAAAGTTTTCTGGCCAAATTTAATGGCATTAGTATAGACTTTTATATTTAATGCTGAAAGGGACTGAGGAGATAGATTTCTGAGATTATATCTTAAGATTGACCGTGTCACCAAGAAGATACTAAACAGATGGATAGAGAAAATTCCTACAGCATCTTGTCTTAGGTCATCATTCCCAGATTTTGCGAGCTGCTTGTATTTATGACCATCAGAACCCAAGCATTCAACCACTTTTGGAGCATTTACACCATTCATTACCCTGCTTATAACATCCATAACAATTAGCATCCATAGCTATTATACTGAAAAATGAAGATATGATCTCAAACAATTAAAATTGCCAAATGTACATGACCGAGTCTGCCAATCCTCTGAAGTATGGGAAAGAGCCTTCACAGTATCGACAACTACGGTCAACTGGAAAGCTAGCTGTCACTACAGGTACCTATCAAAATAGAATAATCAATGTTTAGCATACCAGTAGCAGCATTCAAGAAGTAAAAGTTGCACTAAATAGCCGCTGATTGAAGTAAGAACTAAGAATCCAAAACAAGGTAGCTGCTAAAGAAAAATTTCTTTCCACCAAGGATCAAGAAATAAAGAAAACCAGTTAGAGGAAACTGTCACAAAAAGCCAAACTTGAACTGGTTTACGATAACAGTTACTTTCCAGTTACAACAACATGAACCAAGCATGAGTTAAAAAGATCAAAAGTCAAATTTAAAAAATTTCTGATTACTCAAAGAAAATGTGCTTTAAAATTTATGTTCTACTCTTCAATACGTTTGAAACAAGCCATAATCAGTATGTAATTAGACAAATAAATTAGCATGAAGATATCAGGATTCAGGAGTAATTGTCAATATTTAGTTTCCTTAGATAGCATCTGCAGGAGTAATTGTCAATATTTAGTTTCTTTGTTCTTTGACTGGCTGTGATGCTTGTACCCAACAATCTATTACAACTTGTTTGGGATTCAGTCATGGGTGATGGATAGAGAACAACTCAAGCTCATCAAAGAGAGCCTACAACCTCAGGACCCATTAGAGAGAGATCCAGATCTCTTTAGGTTTTTGATAGAAATTCTGCATAAGGTTTATTATTCCATAAATAGGAAACCTATTCTAGAAAGGAAAGAAATCAATTGAAATAGAATCATAATTAAAAAAAACCTAAGGAAAGAAATAAAATCACAATCTAAACCTTAATTAGAGAATTGAAATTAACAACGTTTCCTAACATAAGTTCCGCCCGCAGAAACATCCATAAGAAAAGCATGAACCTTGAAAAGCAATGATTGAGGATAAAAGCGTCATTGCATCTAAGGAATACCAAGGAGCATTGCTAGAAACCGGAAGGAGAATCTCCAAGCAGGAAAGAAGTTCCAAAAAGGGACAAACATGAAATCAAGGATAGGTTCACATGAACACAATACAACTGAGCCTAGAGAAGCCTTAATAACAAGGAGAACTCAACAAAAAAGAGATTGAGAAGTTAAAAACCTAACAGGGACACCTGAAATGTCTTGGTACATCAATGCTTCCTCCTAGGAACACTCAGCTAAGTTTTTGTAGCACTTATGGATTAAATACCTCAGAAAAGTTTGCTACTTGTAACCCATGTAATAGAAAAAATGTTAAACATATATATTTAAGTATTTGCCAATAGAAAGAGAATAGATCTGTTACTAGTTCTCTAAAGATAGTCTGCCTCAATCCTTTTGACTATGATTAATGAAAATAAAACCTGAACAGAAAAAGATAGAAATATTTTTAACACAGGAAGAGTGTAACTGCTAATGTGAAACCTTCTGAATAAAAACCAACAATTCAAAAGTTATGAATCGATATTTTAGCACTTACAAGTTCCAGCTGTCGAACACTGCGAATTTCTCTTGGCAGTGGTACCTTTCTACTGGTGTCCTATTGAGAGAATATTAATAAATTATTCTAGTGAAATAGAACCATAACCAACTGTAAAGACAAGAAACAGTGGACATTTGGAGCATGTAATAAAACCTCTCTCTTGGTCTCAAGTTCTGCAAGCTTGATATAAATCTCCACCATTTGTTTCATCTGACAAATAATGAAAAATGGCAACAACAATAGCCGATCCAAGAATAACCACAAAGAAGAACCAAAAATAATTATAAATAAAAAGAAAAAAAAATCAAATTACCTGTCTAATAACAGGTCCATGGTATGCTGATAACTCTTCCAAGAGATTTTCTGCTGCAAGCTTTTTATCCAAATCCACGACAAAAGAGTTTCTGCTACGCTGTTTGTCCTTGATACGATCACCATTTGCGAGACCTAGAAGCTAGCATCAAAACAGATCGAAAAATACAATATTTAAATAAAAAAGAATAAACCATATTTAGATGAAAAATACATACACAATAAAATGCTACAAAGAAGTTAATCAAAACACACAGCTAGATACATAGGATATGCAGGCCTTCAATTTCTGTTTCAACCACTGGTATAAAATCATATATAAGCTTTATTTATTTAATTTTAAAGTTACTAAAAATGATGACCCATACACTGATTGGAAAGCAGCAGCAAATCTTACCAGCAACACAAGTTGTCTAATTTTTTAGAATATTTTTTATCCTTTTAAAATTTTATGAATTTTTTAATTTTTTAAAAAACTTTTTTGCAAAGAAAATTCATTTTCCCAACAAAATGCTAGTAAGGCTGTTAAGTTCACCTGGAAGATTGTATGGTAGGGATGATCAATGGCCATTTTCTTCAGAAGAGAAACCAAGGCAAACTGCGAATGGATAAATTTGATTAGAATGAAATTGAACTATGTAGAAAATTTAACAGTCCAAAAATTGTCAAACCTGAAAATTATTAGGCACAATTCCATCTCTAATGTTTCCCATTCTTGAAGCAATTTGGTAGACCAGTGGAACAAATTTATAAGTTTGAACCTGCAAATTTACACATACAAGAGCTAGAATAAGAAAAAAATTTCACTTAAAATACAATAGGTTAAATCTCAACTGCATGAACATTGGCAATGAACTCCATACCTCATCAATAGTTTTAAGCAAGTTGTTGACAACATCTTGTCTAGATGAAAGGCTGAACCACAATGATACAAGCCGAAACACCTAAATGCACAATGGTTAGTTTACAAAAAAGCAATTTTATTAGCTATAATTATTTTAAGTGAAAAATAGAATACAGTCAAATAAATGCACCACCCATTTGGATGCAGAACTTATTATACAAAAACTAAAATTGGCTGCTCGCATCAAAGCAATAGGAAGTAAATAATTAAAGTAATTTATCTTTTCAATGACAAAAATCCTACAATTTTTGTTTTATCAAGTGCACAAAATACTTGGATACAAGTGCATACCACTCTTACGTCATATTTGTCACCTATGACCAAGCAACGTTTATAGCCCTCCAAAGCTAGGTTGAGAAAATTGTCTCTGTCATCCTGGGAGGCCAAAAGATGGATATAAAACATTATTTATAGACTAGATTATAGAGCTTTACGTCAGTCAAAAGAAAAATAAAGGTTTTGAAGTAACAAATAAAAAAAACCCAGATATTCCATGATCATAGATGACAGACTTACAACTATTATTCCATGATTATAGACTTACAGCTATTTTATTATCATTATTATCATTATTATTATTATTATTATTATTATCATCATTATTAATTAACAGACTTCAAAAACTTGAGGTTTATCAAACACTACTTTTTATAAAAGTTCCAACTTCTTGTTTCTCAGATTTGTTCTACTGATTTGCAGCTGTTGGTATTTGATCGAGCTCGAGCTGGGTATCATGCTCCGAATTTTGAGTCGAGCTTGAGCTTGGCAGTATTCGGGCTCGGCTTGGGTCAATTACACCCCTAGTGCAGATGTAGAATATAGATCTATGGCACATGGGATTTGCCCGATGTTGCATCTTAAACGAATTTTGGAAGAATTAAAGACTTTACGATTATGCCTATGAAGTTGTAGTACGAAAACAAAGCAACCTCCAGTATTGCCCACAATCTAGTCCAACATGACATGAAAAAAGACATTGAGATTGATAGGAATCCACAAAGGAAAAGATTGATGCTGGAACAATTTGTATGCCATTAGTCCCTGCATCACAACAAGTGACAGATATTCCCACAAAGGGATTGTTCAAATCAAACTTTGAGTTTCTCATTAGCAAGTTCGGTACAATGGGTATCCATCCACCAACTTGAGGGGAAGTGTAGAATTTTGAAATAAAATATGATAGACCAAGATAATTAACATAATCTGTTGATAAGGGATTTGGAGATAGTTTAGGAGATTTTTTAATGTAAAGTTTTAACAAAGAGATCCCAAGAATCAAGGATCCCGATCAATTAAAAGAATTTCAACCACATTCAATGCTATGTTTTCCCTATAAATTATGTTGAATTTTTTCAGAATGAAGTATCCAGAAAACTATAGCCTTTTGTTCTGAACTTTCTTTTATTTTTCTATCCTCAACAAGCAGAGCATGTTGAAGCCAGAAGCAGTGCAAAAGCTGAATTTAGAGCAATGTCACACAACATTTGTGAGGGAATTTGGTTAGAAAGGATGCTAAAAGAATTGGAGTTATCTCCAGGAAATTCCATGAAGCTTGTCTGTAATAATAAAACAGCTATTAACATTGCGAAAAATCCCATTCACCATGGTCAAACTAAACATTTGGAGATTGATCACCACTTCATCAGAGGAAGGAATCATCAAGCTAGTTTACACACCTACATGTCACTAGACAGCAGAGTTATTATGTTGATTGATGTGCAGTTTGGAAATCAAGAAATGTTGACTAGAATTAGGAGTTATTATGTTGATTGATATTAGGTAGAGAGATTTTAGGAATATTTGTTGACTAGTGGTCAGCACAAATTTGGAGTTCTCAATAAGGGATTTGAAGGAATTTTAGGAGATTATGTTAACTATCTAGGTCTATCATATTATATTCCAAAATTCTACAAGTATGATGACCGAATTTATGGCTGCATGAACTACACATTGGGTAGCTTTGGAACAAATTTTATGTTAAGGGAGCTCTAGGAGGAGGAATTTTATACAGAAATCATTGACACTCTCATACTGAGTGTTTCTCATATGTAAATTGGGTTGGTTCTGAAATTGAGGGGAACCTATTACAGGATAGTATTTTTTATGGACATATTTGGTGTCATAAGTAAGAAGAGAAATGTTGTCTAGGTATAGTGTAGAATCAGAATATAGAGCCTTGGCGCAATCCTCATGTGAGCTTCAATGGAACTTTGAACAACTAAAGCCAGTTGATCTTAGTAATTGACCACCTATGAAGCTGTGGTATGACAATCAAGTAGCTCTTCATATTGTATCAATCATTTTTTTCCATGAAAGGTTTAAAGACATAGCTATTGAATGTTATTTTGTTCAAGAGAAAATACCTGATATTGCTACTAGTTATGTCAAGAAACAACTACATGACATCTTTCAAAAAGCTTAAATGGTCCTAGGATTGATCGTATTGGTAACAAGATGGGCATGATGGATTAGTTATAGGCTAACTTTAGATAGATTGATTTTAGGACCAAGATAACTTCTCACTAACAATATATGTGGCTCAACACATGCCATTTTCTGCAGAGCACATATAGAAATGCATGCTTAGATAGAAAATGACTTGTAAACATGAAAAAGCAAATCAGTACCTGCAACTTTTGAGCTTCTTCCTTGTCCATTGCAAGTTGCTTTTGCAACTCTTGTATTTTCATTGAGTAGTCAATTTTGTCCCCCTAAAATGTACCATCATCAAGGACAAGGAAAGTGAAAGCACTAAATTGATTAGAGACAGCCTTGCAACATACCTTTGTTGAGCCTTTTAGACGTCGCATAAGGGCTTCTAGTTCCAATGTCTGCAGAGTCAAAATTTACACAAATTTTAGGGAGAAGCTCTCTTTATATAGATGCATGTTGTCAATTACTACCTTATGTTTTCTTAAACGCATTGCTGCTTGCCATTCATTGGAATTAAGTCTTTCCTCATAACTTCTGAACAGAGCATCAGCATAATGTGCAAGGCGGAAATGAGTCTGACTTTTTCTTCCTGCTGACTTCTTGTCAGCAGTCTTGTCACCTTCAGCAAGTGACACTGCAGGTTTTAAATACTTCTCGAAAATAGTTCTTGAGCTATATTTTCATGGAAAGGCATTAAAGAAAAAAAAGAAATAATCAGCTTTTACTATTGATTAAAAAAGAAAAGAACAATTGATCCAAACATTAGAGACAATCATACTTGCTAGATCTAGTTTCCGCCAACCACTTCCCGACCAATCGATATACATCTGAAGCTTCTTCGTCCAACCGATTAGTCTGCAAGATGTATTTTCCAAGGCCGATGGCCATTTCACGCTGACCTTGAGCACACAACAGCTTTGCTTCCTCAAGCTGCCATCATACAAATATTTCAGCAAAACTGGATCAAAGTTTTATTGGAAGACATTTATGGTTACCCAACATGGGCATGCTATCATCCAAGAAAGGTATGGAAGTGGCTAAATGTTACCAATTGAAATAAGACATCTTCAAAATATGCAAAAAATTTTCCTCCTCTTTGCTAAAAATAAGTCATGGAAGTGGCTAAATATTGCTGATTGATATTAATTTATTGCTAACTCATATACTAAAATTTAGTGAAAAAATAACACTCTTACCCAACGTAGCATTGGTGATACAAGTATCTTTCATCAAATTTAACTGTAAAGCAATACAGAAAGAAATAGGAATAAATTACCCTTCCAAGCCAATATGCAGATGAACCTTGTTCTCCAGTTCTCACACAAAGAAACTTAAATTCATGCAAAGCTGCAGCAGCTTGAGAAAATCGAGAGCCCTGTACCACATTGAACAGTTAGAAAAACAGAATGCAGCATGGTTAACCAGTATGCCAAATGGTTATCATACCTTACGAAGAGTGGATGCAGACTGCAGAAGATGTTGCATTGTACAGTCATGACAATTCAAGATTTGAAGTAGAACTCGCCTAAATGCAATAAATGGTTCTAACAAACTCATATGCAGCTGAGATTTCGTCAACATTGAGCTCCAGTCCTTATTCAGCCACAACAACTATATTGAAAATTAAAAACTTTGTAAAGCTATGTTGGAAAGAGAATTTCCCTTCAATTCCCACCGCAGAAAAGGTAGGAGAGCTCCATTAATAGAATAACTTGCAAGATTGGCTACAATCCTCTTCCACAGCATCATGTATAAAAGAATATTATCATAAAATGTTTTAGAACTTTTTTCCATAGAACACAAGTCTACCACACACTAAGGTAAGGCACAAAATCTTACAAGACCAACAAATTAACAACACTTTACCATTCACACCAGTAAGTTCTTATTGCCTTCATTTCCAAGTTATCTGTAACTACTATATCAGTTCAACATCTTAGGTAATGCATTAATCTAGCAATCTATAGAATTATATTGCATGCGAATAATCCACAGTTGTCACAGTTTTCATTTTCTTCTTTCCTTCCAGCCCTCAACTATAGAAGAAAATTAGTGTAACCATGATATTGATGGATCAAAACAGGATTATTCAGTAAATAACAAAACTAGCGGACCACATAATTTTCATTGTACGAAGTTGCATAAAGTAGACAGTTATCAGTCATAACTCATAAGTCAATTGCAACAGCTACAGCATACAAAGTACTGGAAGTAAATACCTGATCCATTGTAGGGATTACAGGATCTGAAAACATTTTCTGCTTATGTTTCTGAAGTTCAATTCTTTCAAATGAAGATGTTGGCCAGCGCATTTCCCATGCTATACCAAGATGATACAGGATCTGTAAGAAAGGATTGGTAATGTTAAAGGGAACAAAAAGTAAGATAAACAGCAAGATTTTCCCCCCTCATTTAAGTGAGCAGATGCGGCCGAACAGCCGAGCAATGATTCAGAAATTCAATTTCTAAAGCATGTCAAAGCTTCACAAAAGTTCTACGCGTGACTTACCATTTAATCCTATCATTAGAACGAACTTTAATTTGACCAAAAAAGTGAACCTAAAGATAACAAATATTTCTGCTAGCAGATTCTAACTAATAGGGGTGATCAAAATGTCAGTTATCAGACTAAACTGAATGAAACTGAACCCATTTGACCGAATTTTATAGGTTAGTTGATATTCGGTTAAGTCAGTTAGAAGTTTGGTTTAAATAGGTTTATTCCATCGGTTGTTGGATTTGATTTTCAAAACCAAATAAACCAAAATCCAACCTAATACCCATAATAACCCAATACACCTAATCCAATAAATGTTACCCATACCCAACTCAAAACTAAATGAAATAAAGCCCAACGCAACTTATTTTAAACCCATTTATAATATTAAAATACTAAACCCAACCTAAAATAATAATAAAGAAAAAGTAAAAGAAAAGTAAAATCATCACAAGGAACACTTATCCTGTCACCAAACCACCCAACCTCCTTCCCCCACCCCTGTTTCTGTCGAGATTCTTGTCAGGTGTTGAGAGACGAACCGGGAAATGATCTACAGCCTAAAACATCCTCTGAAATTCTCACAAATCATCTGTCACCAACCTACATAGAATCTACCCTAAAACAAACTAAAACTACAAGCCCATTACCTAGTACCAGAGGTTAAAAGCTGCCTCCCTTGACCTACAATATTTTTTATTCTCACATCTGTCTCTGGTTTTTTTTACCATGAGTGTCATCAAATCTTCCAGGTATAATGCTTACTTGAGGGGGAAAAAACCCAAACCAAACTGATATTGTTCGGTTTGATTATTTTGGTTTTTGAAGAAAGAGTCAGCCGGTTTAGTCAGTTTTGATGTGTAAATTGGTTTAATCAAACTAACCCAGTATGTGTTTGGCTTTTCACAAGTACCATAATTGACATATCAGAGCTTTTTATTTGATTACAAGAGTTTTGAGAAACATGCAACCCTAGCCTGGCCATTTTATCCAAATAAAATAAAATATCTCTAATGATGGTATACAACAATATTGGTTGCAAGCGTAATATAAGTAAAAAATTCCTGACTGCCAATAGAGAAAATACAGCTTGTCAAAAGTTCCATATCAGTAGAGTAACAATATTGAGGTACCTGAAACTTAATTATTGTTGAGTAGATAAACTCAGTGCTTTCCTCACTTGCACAAGAAACAGACCAAACAAGCTCCTTAAATTGAACAAACAAATAAGCATGTTAGTAGGTCATACAAAGTCTAGCACCTTACAAACTAGAACATATGAGAAACTAGAACAACCTCTTTTGAATGCTTCAACTTCCTCATAAATTCATCAGAATCTCCCTCCTGCAATGCTCTTAGGCAACTGACATTCCACCAAGTGGAAACAAAAGCATTGTATCAGGAAAAAAAGGCATGGCAATATAGGTAAGCTCTATTCAAGGGGCTTAAACATTTAGGTATAAGTTTTAATAGTATAGTATCAAAAACCTACTTGAGTAGTAGTTCAGATTCAAAATCTAGACACTTCGTCATTAATTGAGAACTCAGCACATAAAGGAAAGCACTTTAAAAAAACATTAAAACATCAATCAAACTTGGCGTGGATGGTGCAAGAGTACGAATCATTGACAGCCTCAAGCTGGCAACCCAAACTTTTAGGACTACAGATTCTCTAATGTGATACAGACAGCTATATAGTTCTTTTCTTGATAAAATCAGCTACCAATGTCTTAAATATTTAAGAACAGTAAGATATCATTGTACCTATAAAGTATCAACTCAAGAAAATGTTTACTTCCCTTTTGCTTTCTACAACAGATTTTACCAGGAAAAAATAAATAAATACAATCTTTATATAATATAGGTAAGCATAAAAAATCTACTTGACTAGCAGTTCAGATTTTAAATCTGAACGCTGTCATTATTTGAGAACTCAGCACATAGGGGAAAGCCTGCACTTTAGAAAAAAATTTAAGCAGTAATAAACCTTGGTGTGGATGCTGCAAGAGTACAAAACATTGAGTGCCTCAACCTGGCAACTCAGACTTTTAGGATTACAGATTCTCCAATGTGATAGAGACAGCTAAATAGTTTTCTTTTCTTGATAAAATCGGCTAGCAATGTTTTATATATTTATTAATGGTACGATATCTCTACAATCAGTGGCTGAGCAGGGGGGGCTGGCAGGGGCCCCGGCCCCCCCTAAAATGGAAAATTTTCCATTCAGGCCCTTGATAATTTATACAATTTTAAATTAATAAGTGTAAAATTACACTTCCCCCCCAATAATAAAAATTTGAATTAATCCTTTAAAAATTATAAAGATATAGACTATTAAAATGGTAAAATTGTATTTTAACTATCGTAAAAATATACAATATAATTTCGGCCCCCCCAAAAAAATATTTTCTGGCTCCGCCACTGACTACAATGTCCATATAATACGTTAAAAAAATTACCCTACTACTCTATTTAACAGCCAACAGAAAAGTAATGTACCCCTTGAGTCCATTTTCTTTTCCATGTTAGCCTACTTTTAACTTTCTTTTTTTCCCCTTCTGTGAAACCAAAGGAGAGAGAAAAAGAGGAAGAAAGAAGTTCTTTTCCATGTTAGCCTACTTTTAGCTTTCTTTTTTTTTTCCTTCTGTGAAACCAAAGGAGAGAGAAAAAGAGGAAGAAAGAAGAGAAGGAAGACAGACTTGTTGTCACTGCTTTGGCTGTAATCAGCCATCAAAAAGAAGAAGAAAAGTAGAGTGTAGAAAGAAAAAGGTTTTCTGAAATAATTTCTTGTGTATATACATTATGCTACATAACATATTTATATTAGTACCTGTTAAAATCAGGCTTAAGTTTATTCACAAGAAATTACACTGATATATACACACATAGTGAGCCTAACTTAGGAAACTTTATACTAGGAAACAGACTAATTCTAGGAATGTTAACCCTAAAAACAGCCTTAAAGTTAGGGATAACAATCATTGAAATATTTACAGAATCCTAGTTAATACACACACAATATTCCTTATTTAGGAAACTGTAATCTGACAGTACCTAGATATACAAAGACAGAAAGATATCTAGAGTAACGTTAATTATTCCCTAGAATTATGCACAATAAATCTAAAGATACTAATATTATCATAACACCTTTTTTTTTTTTTTTTGGTCAAGGTGAATCACTTAAACCATCATATTCATGTAAACCTGTTAATGAAAATCCTCAGAGACGTGTGTTTCATACATGAATATTATTATGTTCTCTAAAGCTTAGTAGTCATCAAAATCTTTATTAAACTTACTTTCATCTCATTCATTCTCTAGTCAATATTATTTTTTGAAATAAATAACTCCTTTAACGAGCTTTAAATTGACATATCCCTACCTTTACAAAAGCAAAAGCAAAAATTTACAGAAAATGTCTTTTCTAACAACACATCCCTATCTTTTGAGTCTTGACACAAAGTAAAAACAAAATTTAAGAATCCAAATTGAAAAATGAAAGATATTCAAAGAAATTTACCAGTGCAAATTTTCATTGAAATGATGAGTTTTAGTATGTTGCTCTGAAGATTGAGGAATAGGTCCTGCTGAAAGTAAAGAGAAATCCCAGTTTCCCGCACGCCAAGCAGCCTCGTACTGCAAATATTTGCTCAGGCAAAAAGTGGGAAAGAGTGAGAAAACATTCAATTACATTTTAATCAACCATCCAAAATAAAGAGAATAAATAATAATGTCATGAACCTGCAATTCTGTGAACTCTAAATCCTGCTGAAACTGACCCTTCCCAGAAGTTAATCCTTGGCAATACAAATCTAGCATATGCCTACAACCAATTTGCTGCAAAGATCTAATCAGCCCTTTGTAAGGTTTCCACTTAGCCTCATCGTCTGATGTGGAAAGGTGAGGTTGAGAAAAAGATTGGGTCTCTGTTAATGATAGAGTTCTAGAACTTCCATCCATGTGAGCTGTGGCTTCAGATCGCACTTGTAAGTCATAATATTCGAGAACCTTGTTCCAGTTTCCCTCATGCTCAAAGGTAATAATTTGGGAGGTCAACTGTTAAAAGAAAAAAAAAAGGATTTAGAAAACCATCAAGACAAACTTCTTTTTATTTTTCCAACCATTAAGACAAACGCATCATCATTTACACTCTTATTATACGTATACATACCAACTGGAAGCATTTCCTAGCTGACAAACATAATAATAATAATAATAATAATAATAAGGTTAATATTTGGTACATTGGCAGTGTACTTTTTTTATTCCACAAGTAGCCTTAAAAAATTGTCATGTCTCTTTTTTAAATATATGTTTTAATATTTTACTATATTTTTTAATATATTTTTTTAATATATTACTATACCCCTAGGACACTTGTCAACCTCCTGACCCTTCTTGTGGAGTCTAAAAACTCCATTGGTAGCGTACCAAATATTATTCCATAATAATAATTATTATAATAAGTCCTTATGTCACAAACAAGGCCAGAGAACAAATTTTCTTTGAAGTTGGCAAAACGTTAGTTGATCTGATACACAATTTGATTCACTTTCACTCATAATATTCATGAAAAATTCACTACTTAATTAATTTCTAAGATAATTGTTGGTCAATAAGACAAATACCATTATGACATATCGTACCGAGACATATCCTGTGTAGAACAAATCATAATAACTAATTGAGTACCGTATGGACTAGGTAGACTTACTGTGTGTGACTGGATAATCCCATATAAGCTGTCTGGTTCATTGATTTGAGTGATTGCTGAGATAAGAATTTCAATGTGCTGCGGTAACTGCAGGGGAAGAAAATAAAAGGGGAATTGTTAGAAAATTTAGTATATGAGTTCCATTGTTCCTTGCGCTGCTCTACAAAGACAGCCAGAAACTGACATATATTCTGTGAAAGTACCCATTTCCAAGTTTAAAAGCACAAAGTTTCTCCACAAATTACCATCTCAAGATTAGAAAAGTCAGGGTTCCCAAGGGTGAGGCCATGAAAATGTTCTTCACACCAATACTCCACATACATCATGGATGTAAAGTAAGAGCCACAAGTCTATAAAATATACAACCTTGTTACAAAGAAAACCACATATAATTCCAAAGAAATAAAATAAAAAACATATGGAAACAATTAAAAGGAAATGAAGTGTGAAGATTCAGATACTCACAATTGCTGACCTAGCTACAATGAGATAATCAATAGAAAGCCAATATACCTGGCAAAATAATACATACATCTCAAAAAAGAAAAATCAAGGGAGCAACAAAGCATAACTAAAATAAACCAAACACATCCAGATTCCAGAATTAGAGGCAGTTTCACTTAAAGTGAAATCCTAATGAGCTAGACAAAGACCCAGTCAATACTTAATTTGTAGTATAAACTCTCACTACATACTAGTACCGTGCTTCACCTTCACCAGAGTAAGATTATTTAATTGCTCCCGGTAAACTTTTTCTTAGCCCTACTCATAACCTCCACTGTCGGAATTCAGCAGAACATTATGACAGAAATTTTCAGTATGTAGCATGCAACAATAAACAAGTCAAACTGATGCTTATATCAAACTTGTATCTTATCAAGCCAATTAGAAATAAGTAATACTTTTCAAGAAGACCAAGGTTCCAAGATAAATAGGGAACAACCAGAAAGTTTTTCTTGGGGGGAGGCAGAATAAAATTATAATCAAATTATAAACTTTTTGGAGGTCAAATGAAAATTCACCATTATATTAACTTACAACTTTATAATTTATGGAGGGACAAAACTAATATTTCATCATTTTTAGAGAGGCCATAATTGAATTATAGTTTTTCTTTTGGGGGAGGGGTGGCAAAATGCAAATTATCTTTGTATTAAGATACAAATTCATATTTTGGAGGGACTAAACAAGCATTTCACAACTTTGGGGGGACAAAAGCACCTGTCTGCCCCCTTGGAGCTGTCCCTCAAGACAGCTCTTTCTATGAACAGAAGAGCCTGATACAGTTGAACTGTACACAATTTTTACACAAGCTGGAACTGAAAAACGAAACAGCTCGCTAATCAAGTAATCCTCCATATAGTATTTAGGTCTACCCAATATGCAAGGACATCAAATGCACTCCCAGTATGTTTCTGCACATTATAAGCAAAAAGCAAACCTTGGCCCATGAAGATGTTGACATGGTCACTGCACTCAATGTAGCTACTGAATCTCTAGGTTTCATTGAGGAATGAGATTTTGAACTAAAATTAGAGGGCCTGCAATGCTGCAAAATCATCATGAAATTCTCAGTACAATATAATGGCATTCATAACCGTGCAAACATCAGATACATTGCCATAAACAAATAATAAGTCCCAAAGAATAGATGCGGACAAGCAATAAATGTCATATATTGATAGGTCAATTACATTGGAGTACAGGTAAGCTATTGCAAAATCTCAAGTGTGCGGAGTAAAACAACTTCACTTGCTACCATGGCAGCAAAGCACAAAATGCTTCATCTCCCTAGGCCTGACTTACAGGATCCAGTACTATGCAATGAACAATATGAATTCCTACATTAGTAGCTGATCAAATAATTACATATTTTTTCGACTCTTACAGAAAGCTAAAAATTGGAATTTCCCATCAAGCTCAAGAAATTACCCCTCTTTAGCCTCATTAAATGAAGATTAGTAAAAAAAGAAGCCACTATGGCAAAATCATAGTGGTATTCAATCTTGAATGAATGTGTGCATAAATCATTTAAATATTGTAAATAAAAATTATGTTATTCATTAATTGTCAAATTTTAAGATGGGCAATCAACCTAAAACCAATGGGCAATAGCTGTAGTGTTCTAGTTATTATTAGTTCTTTTTTGGTGCCTGGGTTAGTTATGTTTTAACAGATGAGGTATCTCTGTTATATTTCTAGTAATTTGCCTCAGGTGTAGGGACAGCAAACCTACCCCGTGCTATGAACTTCACATATAGGCATAACAAATCTATTGTCTGACATGAACTTCACATCATAGCGATAACACGCCTATCATGGACAGTATACATCTGCTATGATGCCAAGAAAGAAGAATTGATTCGATTGAATGAAAACTTCAATTATTTCTGTTAAGCACATGATGTGTGTACATGTAAGATATCATCTTTACAGGACTAAATCCTATCAAAGACTGCACCATATATAACCATTCTAAGACTTACATTCTCCATTCAATCAAAACTTTTAGCAATTTAGTCTTAAGTCATGGATAATGAGACAACAAAACCATGGAATTCCACATTAATTCTATCTAATTTTCATGTAACTGAGGCAATAAAAGAATAGCAGCACCACATCCAAACAATCAAGAGGATATCTGATATATGTACCTTAGAATTTTCCTTTCTTAATGGCCCCGAAGATCTTTCCAGAACATAACATATTCGAAGTTCATTAAGGGCATTCAACCAAACTTGTATAGACTTTATCAACTTATTCGACTTCACAAATATATGCTCCTGAACCTGCAGATTAAGCAAAGCAAAAATTCCAATTTGGTGTTTTCAGCTAAGATCATACATTGCAAATTAGGCAACGAAGAAAGAAAGGCATCACAGTACCAGCATTGACATCTAAAACTAACCTAAACAGAATTTAGAAACCATTGCACAACATACTATCTTGTTCATAAAATAATAACTAAAACTGGAAACAAAAAGAAAAAAAAGAAATGAGTTATAAGCAACAGAAACAAGAGTACCCTCAGAGGAAATTCATAACTGAAATATGGTTTTAAAAAGAGTAAAGTAGTCCTTTTGGGTATTTTACATCATTGATGAATGAATGGTGGTCAGCCAACTGCACAGCAAAAAGTAACATCTCACACATTCAATACATGCATCTATCTATACTATCCTTAGTATCCAAGGGTGCTTCACCTAATTGCCATTTGTATAATGCATGTCTCCTGTTCCTCATGACAATCTGGTGAATTAGATTGCTCCTCTAGCAAAGGATAAGCAAAACATCATGATCCTAAACGATATGCCATTACCCAAAAATTGAGTTTATTTGACAACTTTAGGCCCTGTTTGACATAAACGTGAAAGAAAAAATTTGGCCTAAAGGCTGCATTCCACCGTTACCTCAATTCCAAAGGGGTAAGAATTTTGGCCCGGTTTCCAGGCAGCAATGCAAGTGTTTCTACAATGAAAAGCTGTAGTTTGCGACGAAAATTTACTCATTAATCCTTATGTCTCTAATTTTCTATCCATGCATATGTTTTTGGACATTTTAATTCATCAAAACACCTTTCAACATCAATGCTAAAGTCTTAAAACTCTTTAACCATACTTTTCTCACGTCAAACACACTTTTTCCATCCAAGCTTTTCCTAACTGCAATACCAATACCAAACTAGGCCTTAATTTGCTTTTTCAATTACTCATTCACTATTACAATCAATAGCATCAAAATGCTTGAGCTTTGAGTATTAAAAACTAGAGGTCACATATCACGCAAAGCCTTGTTATCAATTGTTATATATTGAAAATTTTGCTAGATAAAAACACAGCATGCCTACTTTATACCCTCGTGCTCACTACAAAAAAGCATACAGCTTGCCATACTCTCATACTCTAATCCAGTCTTAAAGCCTGTCTCCCCTAATGACAGTGAATTAGTAAATAAACACATGAAATACAGAAAATATACATTAAAATGGTAAGGGGCAAGCAAAAACAAAAACCTTGGTCAGAAAAAGCAGAAAGGAAAACTAGTAAAACATCAATCTCTTTTAACAAAAACTCCCACTAAAAGTTTAACAGGCAACCTGGTCAGAAATCAAACTCTGAATGTTAACACCAATATCCTTTCTTCCAGCTAAATTGACAACAACACTGGGCAAAAGAAGCTCTGCAACTTCCGGTTTCAGCAGCACAACATCCTGACATAGTCTGAACATAGCATGTTGAGCAATTAGGAATTTGAGCACACTATCAAGCGAATGAAATCAGAAGTATGAATTTATTAAGGTTATTTCAGACCCTAAATTTGGATAATCAATTTTAAGATTTTCAAACGCTTTGATTTAAAACTCGGGAATCAAAAATCATTGTTTGGCTAAACAGAGGATCTAAAAAAGATTTTAAAAAATCTTAGTTTTGGAAAGCAAGAAGTTTTTAGCTAAGTGAATTTGACAAATACATACCTAAAAGTTTATTTGAAATCACAGATGTGGATGCCTTTAAAAATCCAAATGGGTTAAAATCAAAGTCAACATTTTGCAACCATTTCCAGACCGCAAATTTGAATTTTATAATACAAATATCGCTAATATGAATTTCCAAACCTACCATAAAACATTTCGCAAGATGCATGAAAATAGTACCTTAGGATCACATCAGTGCAGCAGCCAACCAATGAGTATACAACTGGACATATCCACATCTCAAAAGTTTTACCATGCGTCACCCAAGTTGTAGACTTCTCCAAAAAAATGTCTTCAGCTGTAATAACATAGAATGACACATTATAGATTTAAAGGCCAAAGAACATAGATAAAGGAAAACCAATAGAAATGTTATTTAATTGACCAGAAAATAGAAACCAAGCACATTGTTCAAGCAAAAATTGACAATGGCAGCTTCAACTAACTAAAACAGAACGCACCAAAAATGCTGGGTCCCTACAAGGCATAATAACATATTTGTCTTGCTCATAACCTAAAGCCTATTGATAGCATGATTTTGGGTATACCTGTCCCAAACCATACTCCCTTAACTGTTTTCTTTACAATTACGTTTTGTTTTTCATGTTTATAATGCTTCCCTTGTTGAAATGAGAAAGCTTGTTTGCATTTCAAAAAAAGGTGACAAAGGTCATCCAATTCTCCCAAATAGAAGTTCACAATGATAACAACAATTAATTTCTTCATCTGACAAAGTCTAAAATATATCCAAGAAATATATAATAATTAAAACAAACAATAATAAACCTACAAGATAAGATTCATTCAACATGTAAAGCCCACATAAACCTTTTTTAAACTAAAAGACACCATTTTCAATATTTAGCCATGCACTACCTTTGAACTTCTTTTCCAGATCCATTAACAACTTTTCCACCAGCTCAGAGTTAATGCCTTTAGAGTGAACCTGCAGGGGAGGAAGATCATTACTTAAGCATATGAGAGGAAAATTCATCTAAAACTTTCATAAAATAAAATCATGTATCTGGATAATGAAAGGGATCATATCATAATTAGCAAGAGACTATAAGCAGCCAATTAAGTACAACAGATATGAAATAGAGAAGCATTGTGAGCATTCAAGTTCCACTAAAGTGCAGCAGCATCTATATCTGACTCAGGCATATGTGACCATATATTTCATACATCTAACTTAATTATGCTAGAGTTGCCGAATGATGCTTCACGAAAAAGGGCACCTCTATTCTATTCTAGTACAACCATACACAACAGCAACGTGTACATAGGGTTCAGCACCAAAGAAATTATCCAACCCAAATGAATATCTAACCAAAGCAATTTCACAAATCGTTTCTGACAGAAGGCAAACTGAGCTTTGGCACAGCAGCACCATCAGATTCTCCTAAGTAAATAACAGGTATTGGAGGTCCAGATCAGATTCAAGTCAAGCATTACTTGAAAGGTAATCCTGGAAAAGGAATAATGTTCAAGAGAAACTCTGAACTTATTCTTGAAGCCTACACTGACGCAGATTACGCTGGGTCCCCTATAGACCAAAGTTCTACTTCAGGTTACTGTACAATCATTGGAGGCAATTTAGTGACTTGGTGGAGTAAAAAACAGAATGTTGTGGCTCAATCAAGTTTAGAGTGGTGGCACAAGGTATCTGTGAATTGTTATGGCTGAAAACTATGTTGGAAGACTTAAAGATTAAATGGAGCCGATCAATGAGGCTATATTGTGACAATAAATTAGCCATCAGCATCACACATAACTCAGTGCAACATGATCGAACTAAACACATTGAGATAGATAGACATTTTATCAAGGAGAAGCTGGAGAGTGGGTTGATTTGTACACCATATGTTCCTTCAAGGGGACAACTACTAGATGTCTTTACAAAGGGACTTGATGGTAACACATTCCATGAAATTATTATCAAGCTGGGAATGGATGATACCTATGCGCCAGCTTGAGGGAGAGGGTGCAAGATATAGTATTTTCAGCAAGTTTGAGACGTGGGTCAACTAACACTAAGTTTCATAGTTTGTCTTTAGATTTATCATGTAATTATGTTTCCTAAAGCCTAGGATCAGAATAGCTGTTTTAGGTTTCTTTTATTTATCACCTATTTTTCCCCCTTTTAATATTTGTATATTTAAACAATTAGAATCCAAGTACAGTGAAAATGCATAAACTTTTCCCTCTTTCAAACAAGTTCTAACATCCTCATGAAGCCAGGTGGAGTTAGATGGTGCAAAGGCATTCTCGTTGTAGCTTAGGGTTAGACAATGTCAAAAGACCAATCTTCCAATGTGACAGAAATTTCAACTTGGATAAAACTTTCAACCATCAAGGACCTGCCGTTTTCAACCTAATCAAGGGAACGAAACTGTGGTAGATGGAAATCTTTTAGAATTCAGCTATCATTGTGGATACACACCTCAATATGATTTCAAGTAACCTTGCTAAAATGAAGTAAAATCAAATGAAAATACGTTCTTCTTATCTTCAATCATAAGTTTAAGGAACCTATAATGTTTAAACAATATAATAAGCAAACAAAACAGAGAACAGAATATTTACCTCAATCAAAGATCTTTCATAAGAATCAAATGATAATATAGCTTTTTGACCCCTTTCAGTTGACAGTATTCCCTATAGAAGAGAGTAAAAGAAATCAACAAGATTCTTTTTTTACCATCAAAGAAGCTTAAAATAATATTTTGAAAAAAAGCATGCGCGCGCGCGCGTGTGTGGCAAGAACACTGACCAAAAGTCCAAGACAATTATGAGAGGAAATAGAATAATTACAGGGACTCTTTCATGCAATAACAAGTAAAATAGGAGATCTAACAACTTAATGAGAATAGGTCCAAGATAATTATTTTAATGAACTTACCGTCACCAAATATTTTACTATCTTAACAAGACAACACGCCTTTCCTGGTCCCATCCACTCAGAATTTATTTTTGATCATAGTTTTTTAGTGCATTAGCAATTAATGTTCTAAAGATAAGATTAAAATTAATTTTGTAGGAAAGCTTACAGAATTTATGTTGTCATTACTGCTTACCTAGTCAAGAAAAAAAATGCTGGCTGATAAAAAACTGAAAGGAAAGAAACCATTGAATACAACTTAAAAATGGGAACTTTACCATAAAGCAGAGGCAAAGAGATCTTTATGGACTCACCCGAAGTGTTTGTGACGTTATATCAACTATTTTAACAGAATCATCCATTAAGTATTTCTTCAAAACTTTCAAAAGTGCTATTAGAAGCTCTTCAGATACGCTAGACCCCATGATTTCAGAAGCACCATTATGACTAATGGGTCCATGAACATGCATATGATTAGAGTCTCCGGGGAGATGAAAAACAACAGAGTGTGGATCTCCAATGCCAACCTACAACCACAATCAGGTAGGCAGAAATCATGTAAGCTGTCACATAAAGCATCAGATGGCAAAGGTGTAAGCAAATCTAATAAAAATACCCTGGATATTAAATCAGACACCAATCCTCTAATCCTACTAGAATCATCTGAAGCACACATGCGAACAAGTGTCCAAACTGCATGCACAATTTCCCCATCACCATGCCAATATGTGTCATCCACAAATTCTTTAGTAGTCTTCCCTCCCTGAAATGTTTCCCCCGCAAGTAGCTTCTTCTGCAGTGCCTGTAGACTGCAAGGGCCAAGAAACATGAAGCATCTTAACAGCAGCAGCATATCAGAAATTTCAGCTGAACCCATTCTAAATATAGAATGCAACACCTTAAGCATTTTGAAAACAATCACTTTATAAAATATAACTTCATAATGTACAGGGAGTGATTTAGTGTTAATTGGTTTCTATTTTTTTTGTTTTACCACCTGCATGCTAACTAGACAACCCAAAGGTATTTATATAAGCTTCAATCTGAAGAACCAAGAGCATGGAAATGCAAGTTTAGAAAGGACATTGACCTCCATGAAAGTAATCTTGGTGGAAGGTTGCAAGACCTCTTCACAATCTAAAAACAAGCAGAACAAAAAGGGAGAAATAGAACAGAAAAACCGTGGTGAGTAAATCATCCAATCATACATATAATGATATATTGATTTAGCTAGAATTCATTCAGTCTTACCTTCAATAAATGGTCTCTTGGAGAGTATGCTCGGCATAAATCCTGGTGGAAGTTTCTTATTCGTTCAAAGATATCTACTTCAGGAAAGGGTTCCAATTCCTGAAATAGAATACTCCATAAATAAGTTCAAGGATATAGCTTCCAAACGTTCAAAAGATAACCATACAAAACAATATCACATGCATCTGGAAAACTTTGCCGTTAAGGTATAATAAAAGAGCCTCCATTTTACAGTAGGAAGCCAAAGATACTTACTCTAATATATTCATAAAGAGAAGGATCAGACTCCACTGTTAGCTCAAGAAGCAAAGACAAAAATAGAGATGATACAGTTGCAGAACGCTGCCCTTCAGCTTCAAGAGGAATGCAACATGCCACCAACTTTGATACCAAAAACTGCAAAAGAAAACAAGTTGAGAACAGAGATTTCGCCAAGTTAATAAATTGTAGTCTTTAAAGAGTTCAGCAAATAAAATACCTGGAGTTGCTCACCAAGCACACCAACAATTTCCTTAGATGGATTGTTTTTAAAAGTTTTGAGTAAGGAAGAAATTATACAGCAGCACTGATCTTGTAAAGCATGGCAACCAATATATTGGCCAATCAAATTGAAAAGATAACTGCATTAACTCAAGAATGATTCAAATGAGAATTCAATTCATTAAAGTGCACAACTTTAAATAATAACCGTACAAGCCAAAACTAGCACGCATGAGACTGAAATTCTTTCAAAACCTCAAAGACATTTCTGAAAAGCCAGGCATCAAAAAATCACAACTAAACTCAGCCAAAGATTCCTGAGAGAAATTTACCCTTTCACACAACCCTGTCATTGGAGACTAAAAGAATCCAAAGAAAAGATCAAAAACATAAAAAACCAAAACTTAAATTAATCAACATCAATTGCGTTTTACTATTATCCCAAACTTGAAAACGCAGTATAGGTAAAATTGTCTTTGAGCAAGTGCACAACTATTCTGCAGTGCAACTTTGTGGGGAGGATGTTTCAAACAATAGAAATATGGGAGATAAGGCAACAGTCTAGATGATAAAAGGCCCAACTAAACATCCTAAAATGGTAATCAACTCAACATAAGAATTCTAATATGGTATTCACTATTAAACCCATAGATAAAGTTAGATGTTGAGAAAGAAAAGAAAACTTGTAAATTAAGACCCATCCTGAATCCGCAGTTAACCAAACATCCATAATTAGTTTTTTCTATATGCAACTGTTTACAACAATAAAGGGGAATTCCACACAAACTTCACCCCTGCTTCCTTCCTAGTCTTGATGCGATCTTCATTCACTGTTTTTATAGCTTACTCTCAGACACTACGATAGCTCAACTAATCACAACCATCAATCGTTATAAATAAAATGAATCTTAAAAACTCTTCTGATTGTACACAAGCAAAGGAATGAAAAAACTCGTATCACACCTATATATAGACTATATGTATGATACAACCCGTTCAAAACAGTATAGGGCAAGTTCCACTAATTGCTAGAACAAAACCTCAGAAGCTCGTGCAGATGTCTTACACATGCACATGTGTAACTTTGAATAAGTCAATAAAACTTTGATCGCAACTCACTTGGATGTACTTGAAAGCGCAGCTCTATGCCCAAGAACGGTTATAAGCACCTCTATTGAAGCTAACCGATGACATCTGTGCCTGTGATGAATAGCTGCTGCAATTTTGTAATGCATTTCTACAATAAACTGCAAAATTACAATGAATGTGAGAAAATAAAAGATAAGGAAGACTATTCATTGAAATATCCTTAAATAGAAATCCTTGTTATAAGAAAGCATCTTCACCATGAAAACTCTGTCAGGACGAAAGATGTTAATCTTGTCAACAACACTAATACTTGCACAGTGATCATCCCTACATGAGCCAAAGGAGAAATGAATAATAAACAAAGAAAAGCTAACAAAATGAACAATAAATAAATAAATAAAAACTAAATGTAACATACATTTCCAAAAATCCATCAACAACTGTTTGTATTGCACGGGCAATAGTATCCCTGGAGAAAAAAGGAATAATTGGATCTGATGCACAAGATGCAAGAGAAAGAATATGACTGACAATAGACACCTACAAATGCACAAAAAAGAGGAAAAAGTCAAACGTTAGAGTTGATGTGGTCCTGATCATACATGATTATAAAAGCTATGTCCCGAAATATAAAATGATTTTGCAATAAATGAGGCTTCATAAATGATGCAGAACTAAAATGCTTTGAATGCATAATTAAAGGTGCTACACTTCGAGAAAATACTGTCCAAATAAATGTAACTAAAACTACTCTCATTTAAAAATGTTTTTTGAATGTAATTATTGTTTGTTCTGGATTCACTGTCCACATCGTAAATCGTTTAGGTTTTTAGTTATCACTACCAGACCTATATATACTGATGAGAATTAAATGGTGTTATCCACTATCAAATAAGATTTCAATTTAATGCAGCCATATATTCAAGTCGTCCGCCTCCACATCATATCAATTGGTTCTAGATTGGACACTTAATTTTTGCTATAGTCAGCCTGTACAATGAATCATCAGGAATTATCAGAAAAATCTTGAGAAACTGTTACTAATGAATGCATATTATAGTAACAAAGTGAGTCATGCATATTATCAGAAAAATCTTCCTGTAAGTATCCTGCTCAGCAGGGTTGTCATGCCAAAACCAACTTAAAAAGGTTTTCCACCTAATTTTGTTATCATAAACCGCTGGATGTATCAAACTTACAGGGAACATACCATATTTTTCTTTATGAGTTTATCTCTTTCACTCTCAGAGATCTCGGCAAAATGTAAAATAGAGTTCTGAAGCACCATTGCTCCCTTCTCAAAACCAGAGCTCTTACTGCAATGCAGTGTCATACAAACTGAAAAAATTGGCACGAAATGATCCTTAACCACAACAGTCAAAGGTTGGCCAGCAATCTGAAATCAACTAATCATGTCAGTAAAACAGAATATAGTATGTAAGTAGAAAAGGGAATAGATATCATTAAGAGACTAGTACGTCTAAAACAAAACATATATCAGATTGACCAAAACCACCTATAAAACTTAATTTCTTGAAAAAGAGAAGACAAAATTTTGGTTAGTGACATTTCTCTAAAGATCTTTTACCTAGATGTAACCATAAACCTTAAAATGTCTTTATTTATTCAAACCAGAAAGGTGATAGGACAAGGAATTTGTCCTACCTTAGAAATCCAGTTCAGGTTAGAGTTGTCCTCATGAATAAATAAAGCTGGAAGAAGCCAATGGAAACAATATTGCAAGAAATAACTAGGTTCAGCATCTAATACAAAAAGTTGTCGTATCTGAAAAGAATAACCACCAATGGTCAGAGAATGTTTAGATCCATAAGGAAAAAGAAATGGAAAAGCAACATTGTACATAAAAATAATAAGGAACATAAATAAATAAGGATCCAAAACATGCTTTCCACATTTAATAATTGAAAGCAAACAAAACAACCCTAATAACAAAATATTACCCAAGTTTACAACACATAATCAATGTATTTGATATAGTCATCCAAGTAGATGAGTAAATCAGAACAGATGACACTTCAACTCATTCAGTGACTTCTATCATTTATTAGCATCAACAACCAGACAAGAGAATGAGCAGACTCAATAACATTTAGCAACCTTTAGAAAGCACATAAAAACTGCTACCTTAGAATATTTTAAAGAATTTTGAGATTAACTGTATCAAAAAGCACAACTGCTGCTAAAACAACAAACCAACACAACATAAGAGTTGTTGAAAAAGATACTTGATTGACTAAAACAGAGGCCAGTTATTGTGTTTTTCAAACAAAACAGAATCCAATAAGAAGCTAACAGGTAAGTTACCTCAACAAGAGCAGCTATGCTGACACCACAAGCAACCCAACAAAATAAAATGGATCCAACAAGTTCTTCCAAGTACTGCAAAGGAAAAACATTCTGCAAAGTTAAAGCAAAATGAAGGTCCAGATAGTTCGGAAAATCAAAAACTTCCAGCAAACAAATTCCAGAATCAATCCTTCCATTGAATGCTTTGAAAGGGAGTTCATAAAGAGGCATTTTGACAGGGTAAAACCTCCTCAAGAAATACAAATCACAGCCATCGCTGTTCCATGTCAACAATCATAGTGAATTAAAAATGAAGAAAATCTGCTCACCTTCATTCTTGACATATACTTTAGCTTTCTTGCTAAATTATCAAGTGCTGCATTTACTAATTCCCTGAAGCAAAAAGATTACCACTCAAAGGAACAAACCCGTGTTGGTAAAAATCACAAAGAAAAAGGTAGAATATTGTACCTCTGACAAGGATCAATGGAAGAAACTGCACACATCATGAAAACAGCCTGCACATTAAATGAATACAACCATTAACCTTTTCTAAATTGCACAATTAACCCATTCAATCATAAAATAAAAAAATAAAAAAAAAGGTTCAAGAAGGGCAGGTGCTACAGTAACAAACAAAATCACATCACACCTCTAATTCGATGTTCTCACTATGCAAAGCAAGCTGCATTAGGGTAATAATGACAGTTTCAACTTTTTGACGAGGCTGTGGACCAGCAGCAAGAACTTCCCGAGCTGTAACAAGTTTTTCTTTGGAGTAAAAGATTAACTCGATGCCAAAGTTAGAACTGCAAAAACAACCAAGAAAGTGTTACAATTCAATGTGTTACTTTTTTATGATTAAGGATCAATCTAAAAATGTTAATGGAAAGGGAAAAAATAGATTGAAGAGAACTAGAGAACCAATATATTATAGTAAGTCTTAATTAAAACTATTAAGTATACTGATACTAATATACCCTTCACACTAATTCCTTAAGAGAGATCAATATAAGATAGAACATGAAAACGCGTAGGGTATTTCCGTTTTCCTTTTAGATAATGTACATGAATTTTTACTCTTTTGACAGTAATTCTAATGTTCAGAGTGGAAGAAAGATGCTTAGAAAGACATTTTTCAACAGCATCCCTTTATTAGTAGATTCCAGAGAACACGTCTAGTCAGCATGAAACTTTATCAAACCTTTTTCCATCCAAAACAACACCCATCTTCAAATTAGAATTTCAACTGAAACTTGTTTTGGGCAAAAAAATCTAGCATACAAGACTACACAAGATAAGAAAGCTATAAAGAAAATGAATTTTGCCAACAAGTGCTCTTAGGGCACTTTTGAAGGTGCTATTTATGAATATATTTTCACATTACATGCAGCAGTTGACTGCAGACACTTATTATGTGATTACTTCCAGTTCATTGAGTGAATATATTTCTCAGAAAGACTAGTTAGGAAAGGCGGAGCAGATTTTCAGATACTACAAATCCAGGAGTGGGTAAAAACTCCAATCATGGATCAACAGCTCCTACATGACTAAATCATCAAGAGACAAAACAGGTTGACTGTTTAACAAAATGAAAACTAGAGATATCTTCCTAGCTAAAGAACCTACCACAGATGGCCCATTGTCATTTCTCATGCACATGGTATGATATAATTTTATTTTTGCATAAGAAGGTGCTATTAAAGCACAATTGCCCAAAGCAAAACATTGTTTAGAATGTGCCGTAAACATCAAAAGTTCTTCCATGAGAAAGTACCTGCTAGCCAAAGTTAAAGCCTAAACAAATAACCTGAAACTGCTAACTATTTGAAAACACCCAAATCACCATCACCAACATCAGGACTTCTTAGTGAAAAGCACATTAAAGAATAAAGTCAGAGACTCCATTTCCCAATAATTCAAATACCCCTGTGAACTTTGGATATATATAAAGGGATAAATTTATTGGATATTTTCTTTCTTTCTTTAATCTTTCTTTTCAGAAAAGTATGTACAGTGACACTAGACACGTTTCAACATTTTGCATTTTAGAAAAAAAAACAGCTTTTATTGTTCATTCACCAAACACATTTTCCAGGAAAAAAACAGTATAAAACAAAAGCAGTTTGCAAAAATAAAATTTCAAACCAAAAATAGCCTTAATATTGGTAGACTCAGTAAAATAAATAGAAGGCAAAATGATTGACAAGTCCATTAGAACAAAGTTGAAACATAAGAACTATTGAAGTGATAAAAAAAACATTTATTAAATTCTGGGCATCTGAGGCACATAAATATAACATGGCCTCCCTTCCTATTGCTATTTGGATTTAGGTTGGATGCCCATCTTAAAATTAAACATGGATAGCATAAATCTGTCCGTAAAATAAAAAACAAAGACAACATATAAAGACGATGATGTCTATCATATCATTACGGTGCTCAAACACAAAAATATAGAGATGAAGATAGCAATGTCAACAGCTGCAACAATAGAACTTCACCAGCATTAAAACCAATACTGTTCTACTAAAAGCAAAACAACAAATACTTGTATACACAAAATAATAGGCATATGCATCAGAAAAAAGTTGAAACATAAGAACTCTTAAATGGTGAAAAAACAAAAGAAAAAACAGATGATAAATTAGGGGAATCTTTGCCACATAAATATAAAAAGAGCCTCTCAAACAAATGCTAATCAGTTTTAGGGTGGATGCCTAAAATTGGGGATACCTATCCCCGTTCCTTAGTCCCATGGTGAAAGACCTATTATGCCTACAATGCAAAATTCATGTCACAGATAGATCCAGTATGACTACATGCGAAGTTCATGTCAAGTGATAGGTCCATTGTTCTCATACATGAGGGGGAGTAATGAATTGATCATAAAAAGAAATCCCACATATATTAAATTGCGGTATCTTAGGCAGATAAACACAACAATGGCCTCTCCAACTATTGCCAATTCGTTTTAGGATGGATGTCCATCTTAACAATTAACAAGAACTAACCACTGTATTATGACATATTCCAACACACAAAATCAAAAAACCTTGTGCTTAGCTAAGCCTTTCATAAAATTGAAAACACATCAAGAAACTCACCAAATATCATGAAAGAGCTCTCCATGGCCATCCCAGGTCTGGAATAGAACACCAATGCGCCTACTTAGAATGAACCTAACTCGATAATCAGGATCATGAAGCATGGAAAGCAGCTTTTCAATCATTGTCTGTAGATGGTTACAAATCAGAAAAAATGCCCCATATAGTGGCATGTGGAGAATGAACAAGGAACTCAATCAGTTCGTTCTATTTAAATAATTTTCAAAAAGGACAAAATATTCGTGATGTCCTAAAACCAAGAGACAATGATGAAAACTAGAACTACAAAAAACTGAAAAAGGAATTGAAACTACTCCTCGAAATTACATGTGTCCAGGAAGTAGAATACTTTAGAGGCATGTTTATATGTCTTGACTTTAAATTACTAAATGTGATTTCCTTTTACATAAAATAGCCCCCTGAATGCCTAATTAAAGTGATTCAAAATGTTTCTCATCTAGAAGAGGTGCCTTCACAGTGCTAATGACCTACAAGTTCTTAGATTTTCCACATCATAAAAGTATACAAAATCATATCAGCACTAATTTTTTTTAAATCTACTCCTAATATATTATTTTAGTCGGTGCATGAATTTCTCCGTCCAGTCTGAGAAGAGAAATATGAGAGGCACTATATAGGGGAAGGATCAAAAATAATCACCTGGCCAACCTCAGGACTGAGTAAAACAAAATTGCATATGCAGTCAATTAGCTTAACACGACCAAACCAGTTAAGAAGATCAAATTCTGCAACTTTGCCAACCAGCTCCCCAAGACACACCAAGGACTGCAATAAAAAATATCAAGCCAAAACACAATGGTTGATAACAAATCTCCAGGTCAATCTCGTCATCATCATAGCATAAGAATATATTATGTTTTGCATCAAAGAGGTCCAATCTTTGAATAAAAAATTTCAGATAGGAAGTTGGAAACTTTGTCAAAGCAGCATGCCACTTGAAGAGAGCACAGTGCTATAATCAGCGGTTATGGCACTAGAAAAGGTGAAGAAAGCAGGTTGAAATCAAAATTCAATACCTTTCCAAGACAATTTTCACCCCACCTGAGAACTTACAAGTTTTCATATCACCTGATCTAAACTTAATTTTATTCTTCTTAACTGAAAACTCCCCACATCACCCCTAAAATCCATAAAATGATGATTCCCCTTTTAAGCAACTGATGGTGAGAAAAAGTTTAAAATTCTATAAAATTTCACCTTTTAAGGCTTCTAGCCATCTATAATACTATTTTTCTTTCAGCAGAAACCAACCACTCTCTTAATGCATCAAATGACAGCTATTGCTAGGCTTACCACAATAGATGCGGCAATATGTGCAGCAGGGCAGATTGGATCATTTCAGGTTCTCACTTCCAGTTTGCTTCAGGTTGTTAAGGTTTCAATTTATAATCTTTTCAAATTAATTTGGATTGGCTTTTACATTTACTGATTTGTTAGCAAATAGAAATCAAATTCAAGTCCAGCTCGATCTTGATTTTAGGTTGACATAGTCCAAGATCAGTTTGGTTTAAAACCAGCTTAAGATATCTAAAACTCAATATTCATTAAACAATGAAGAAAACCGTGGCAAATTTGACCCAAATCCACACAGGCTGCAGTATTCAAATTGTGGATGTATTATATCTTGAGGCAAAACTAGAAATTCACCTGAAAACCCAATCTCTTACAAAGATAAACAATCATCATTTCTTTTCAAATCAAGCATATAAAACCAATAACAAAGAATAAACAAGAAAGGCAAAATAACATTATTAAGTACCCGTTTAGCTTCTCTTTCTTCCAAAGCTACGACACCATGTTTATCCTTTTCAACGTCCAAAGAAAGAAGGGTATCAAGCAAATAACCAATAGCAGCTAGAATGTTAAAACAATCAAGCTTCTGACTAACTTGCACTCCGATCCTGTTATCTATTAAATTGACCTAAAGTAAGAAAAGAAATGTTAGACAGAACAGTGGAAAAGTTGAAAAAGAAAAAAACCCTACTAAAATGGCATCAGCATTAAACAGGCTGCTATGGTTTCTATTACAAATACTTCTACAGGAAATCCTTATTAATTCGACATAATCATCAGCAAGACATTTTTCATACCAGATCTGTCAGCTTTGAAGAATATAATGAGGGAAGACGCCGACAAAGATTGCACAAAATAACCTCATACACCTGAATTCATTGAAAAGTGTAATTATTAAAGAAAGTGGGGGATAAAAGCAGTTAAACACAGATAACGCAGGAGGAAACACATACAGCATAATACTATTACACCCTTTAATACCTTAAAGTCAAGTTCTTTTCCCAGGAGGTTCGATAGGACATCCCAAGTTTTATCGTGCAGAACCAAGAAAAAACTTGAGATTAGCGATACCATACCCAACTTCCACTTCACTGCAGAGAAAGATCCACCAGAAGGAGTTTTCCCACTAGATGTCTGAATAGTCATATCTTGGCCATCCTCATCTACATCCAACTCCATGTCCATGATCCTACTTTTATTGCTATCCGCATGGTTAGAAATCCGTATAGAAGAATCAGATCCAGAAGAATCTGATGCCAATAACTCAGACCTAAGGTTAGTTATACTTTCAGTATATTCATCGTACAGTTCAGTAAATGCCTTCAGAAGCTTCTGCAGGGATTGCTTTACAGCATCATAAAGTACAACATCCAGGGCATCACCATCCCTCCTTTGTGTGAAAAGGGGCCCAAGAACAAAGGTTTTAAATGAAACAACAATAGCGCTTTTTTGGTTAAAGCTGGAAGTAAAGCCCAAAAATCCAAGAGATCTGGAGTCATTTTTGTTTTCTTGAATTACATTAACAGCATAGTTCAGCAATTCTAACAAAAACTGGCCCAATTTTGAGAGAAATGATGAAACTTCTTCTCCATTCCTGGTATAAACAATCCATGTAACGTAATGAATAATCAATCCGTTAACAAAAACATTTGTTTAGACCACTGAACTGCAAATAAAAAATAAAACTAAGGCATGAACTTGTCAAGAAATGCCACAGCCAAACTCGCCATAATCAGTCTAGTCAAATTCTATTTAAAAGTTGTTTTCGTTTTACAGACATTAACATGTCTGCAACCCTAAAATCTACACTCTAATAGAGTGAAACTGCAAACAGCAGGGCACCTTCCATGGAGAAAACATAGAAAGAGAACAAAGAAAAATTTACAGGAACAGAATCAGGGAAATTGACAAAATTATTCAGTCGCCAGAATAACCTACAGATAGGACTGGTTAGCATCAAAGTATTAACTCACATCAACCATCTCAATAGAAGAAAAATTAAAAACAAATTGGTTGTCTCCATGGTAGAAAAGGTCAAATTAAAATGTTCGCTGGAGAAAACACTAGTTTCACAAAAATTCACCCCGAGTAAAAATTAAGATTTTGCCAAACTGCAACAAAGTGGAAAATTGCTTACTTGTTCATATATCAAGATTTCTATTTATAGGGATCAAAGGTCAAAGTTCAACAACTTCTGGGCCTCATATGTACGAAAGTTCCAATAATTTGAGGCCTTCTCATTTGGTGAAACTGAACACTAGTTGCCGGAAGATTAGATGACATATTTTTAGTCATAGGCAGTAGACTCAAGTTTTTGGCACTATGTAGGACAATGTTCTAAAACTTTAAAGAATGCATTCAAGAATCTAAGATTTAAGAACGGCTTAATTCGAAGCATGCAATAGTAGTTAGACCATAGAGATCAATGATAAAGAAGGATGAGAACAATTAGAGAAATAAAAAAAATAAAAAAAAACTTGGATGAGTTATAACTGAGAAGGCAACCATGCCCTCAAGGAAACAAATAACTTCTAATTTGATTAACCAGAGGCCAACCAAACAAAAACAAGAGATTGAAACTAAGAGAAGCTCTTGAAAAATTCCTTGACTTACAAGTACTTAGACTCCTAATAAGAAATTATATACCACATGAAATTCTTAGAAACTTCTAGAAACACTAAACTAAATTACCAAACTACCTTCCAGAGTTTTAATTGTGTCCCGCCTACAAAATAATTTTAATTGCCTGAACTAACATTGCATCAATTAAAATTCACTGAAACTGCTTATTTTTTCCATGAGAAAGTATTAATAAGTCCCCCTGCAATCTTGTCAGGCTACCATGGACTTAGGACAATCCACCACTTACATTGTAATTAAACGTTGTTTTGAAATAGCACAGTCCACCATATATGTTGTACTGAAATTTGATTATTAATTAAAATATAAAAGCATGCATGAGTCAAACGTGCTGCTAGGTCGAAAGCCCTTTGATATTATACAAAGCAACCACTTAACCTAAAGGCTTATGATACTAGAGAAAGACCAAGAATAGGTTTTATTTTCTGCAACACAACATGTAATAATAAGTAACTCCAACATCATGGATGCACTGTGAACAAATAAAAAAGAAGGAAAGCAAATCTGATAAAGACAAGTCTTGAGAAAATAATACAAACCTCGTAAAATATAATCCATAAATGAAATTGCATAGTAGAGCGCATATGAAGAAGATATCAGACAAAGGCTTCTTTTCAAACTTGAGATCTGCTAAAAGTCCCAAAATACAGGACTCCATTTCTTGCATAAGTGACTCTCTCAATTGTCGAGGAAGACGTAAACTTTGATGAAAATGAGATGAGGAAACCTGAAATTTTATCAATATTAACAAAACCAATAAATCATATAAACCTGAACAAGAAGAATGCTTTTGAAAATAACAGCCCATAACCTGAATAATTGAATCCAAATCAATATTTGCAAGAACTTCAATAGAGCATTCAAAATTTTCAAGCTGCTTTTCATGATCATATTCGTCAGCCTATATACATGATCCAAATTCGATTTATCAGAAAAAACAACATATAGTATAAGATTCATAAATCATGTCACAACAAGGAATGTCAACCATCATAACAAACCTTGATCCAATCATCTGCAACCTCAATAACATCCACAAAAGACTGTAACAGGTGAATTTCTTTGTAACACTGGGTAAAAGGTTCGCATCCAGCACAAAGAGCATAAACTGCTGCTGGTAACAATAATACCAAGCGCTCATTTAGTAAGGAAGGTTCCTGCATTCCATAAATAAAGAAAAATTTAAGGTTAAAATAACAGTTTATACTGCTGCAAATGAATAGCTTATAAGGTGACAAACTGACCACAAATAAGAATATAAATCTGATTATATATTCGTTGTCACAAGCCAAATATATACACACACAACCACCAAAAAGTTCCTCGTAAAACAAACTTCTCAGTTCAAAATTTCTAGCAAGGACAGACTTGAAAAATAGATTGCACCGAACTGAATTGAGGTTCAAACTTCAGAGAACCAACTTGTAGTTGAACTCTTAATGGAACATTGCATAACCCCAAAAAAGACTAGAGGGCATAAAACTTGAGCACCATTCAAAAACCAACTCGTAATAGAACTCTAAAGATAGACAATTTGCATAGCCCTAAAAAGGATCCAATGGAAGCAGGAAAAAATGGCCTGCAGCAATAAATACATTTCAAGAAAAAAAGGCCTATGGGAATCCCCCAAAACGTCCAGGCTATTATGCCTACTGAAAACTAGCTTCAGGAGGGTGAAACAAAACAAAAATCACTCACCTAATAAACCAAAGAAAGTCGCAAGCGGTAATGGAAAATGACCAAGGATATTATTGCTTCCACTTCCAAGTAGCAATATGCTTAAAAGATGGCTCAGCCACACGAGATCAAGAAATTTAACTTTACAGCAACTTCAGATAATAGAATGGTATTTCTCCTAACTCCTAAAAATGAAGATTCTCAGAGAAGAGACTCGACAACAAATCTAGAAATCACTGCCACCACATTAAATAATAATTAATCTTGATTGATTGCCAACAGCCAAAAAGGAAAGATAGCTCCTCCTCTCGAAAAAGAAATGTTTCCAACTCTAATCTTGACCTAAAACAGAAATGTTACATTTGGTTCACTAAATGGATTAGATTGAGAATGGAGTAGCCATTCAATGAAAATATGGCAGAAAGGGAATAGATATTACATATCATTGAATGGAATAAAGGAAGAATATTGTTAAGATGTTTGATTGGTTAAGATGTTAATAAACAAGGAATAGACATAAAAGAATTATTCTACCCTTCAATTTAATAATAACATTTTACTAATAAAAATTAAAATCATTATATAATTTTTAACAAAACATTGTAAATTTATGTAAATTATATATTTACAGATTCTATATGCAGCAGAATAGCATATTTTTAAACTAATTTGTGAGGGTTTTTTACCACAAGTTGAGATTGATATTTCTGGGTTTCTTTCTTCTTTTCTGCTTGTATTAATACTTAAAAGCTTAAAAAAACATTCATTGCATCAGTCATGCTTCAATATTTGGATCAACTTATAGCAGAACAGCAGATCAAATGCTTGAGAAATGAAGAAAAATCTAGACAAAGAACAGTAGAAAGATAAACAAAGAAAAATAATAATAGGATAAGAAAATATGATATAATTGGAAATACATAAAATATGTGAGGGTAAAATTGTCCTAAAGGAGACTTATTCCTTGCCACCCAAAACAGTCATTCATATGGGAGATCTCAGAATCTCTATTCCTTTCAACCAAACTTTTGCATAACTGTTCAACACAGAATAAGGAATGAAATAGCCATTCCTCCAAACCAAGCATGGAGTAAATAAGAAACAAACATATAAACAGAGTCTGAAAGTTCTACCTTCTATGCTAACTCGAAGGGGCAATAACTAAAATAAAAATCATGTCAAATAAAGGACAGATGTGGTATAGGAATCAAGAGAAACATACATTCCAGCTAAGAGAGCCCAAAGTTGCTCTTAGAAGATACTTCCGTAGATGTAAAATGTCCCTCAGGTCACCCTGCAAAAATCAGATGGCTCACTCCCCATTCATATCATGCACACACAAAACTGACATACCAGCTTGAATTTAAAATAAAAAGGTGATCAGTTCTAGTTTATTCAACCAAATTAACAAGATATTTCCAAAATTCTTCTATTAGCTTGTTTCTTTTCAAAAGAGAGCTATGGAGATAAATTATTATATCTAAAATTTTAAGAAACTCTAATGCATGCTGTTGGAGCGAAAACCAACTAGCAGGTACATTGTATCAAAAAATATATACAAGATACATGAAAAATAACACACAAATATCCCAAGCAGCACATAGAGACAGTGAAAGCAATTGTGAGGTAACAATTCAAAATCCAAAAGGAACCAGTCAGAGCCACTTACCTGAGATCCCTTACGAGAAAAATAACAGGCAATGAAGTACAGAGTACACCTGGAAAGACATCAATGCCAGACAATTAGATAAAAGAATAACATAATATGTAGACTTGAAATGAGGTTCCATCAAAAAGAGAAGTGGAGAAAGCAAGGACAAGATTTTCAAGTATCAACTGGGGTTTTTAATCAGTCCATTAATCAGCAATTCAGCAGTTCAGCTTTCTGGCTTGCACATAAAGACTCACATTTAGTAGCCATATTCTATTTTACTTGACGTTTTAATTGACAAATGATGACATTTATATCCATTGCATGCAGTTATATACAGCCAGATGTAGTAGAAACAGCTAATGAAACTAAATATAGACAAATAAGCATACATCTTAACTATATCCAACTTTTTTCAGTTGAAATTCAATATTTAGTTCCCTCCATTCAAAATTTTACTTAACTTGTACCCCATCAGTATACCTTCTTTAAATAATACCATATGTTATGAAGAAGTTTCACAAAGAAAATTGCCTAAATAAACCTTTTTAGAACCGTTGAGCAAGAACTTATTTGCCTTTTCATTAAAGACTCCTAATGACAAATATTTTCGTCAGGTCAAAGCAAAGAGAGCTTACAGGGAAGGCATTCCTTTAAATAATCGAAGATCCCATGCGTCATGAGGCACAACACATGTGTTTGACAAATCCTAACGACAAAATCACGAGCAAACCAAATAAAAACATTTAAATGAGAGAATACCAGATCAATTTAGGGAGTTTTAATTAAATAAAATACAGCACCCTCTTACTAACTAATAGGCCACTGGTATGTAGAACAGCACTCACATTTGAAATAATGCTCCCAAGGAGCGCCAGTGCAGCATCCACCTGCATGAATATACAAGTTAATATCCAAGCAAAAGCTTAAACAGCAAGTAAATCACAAAACATGGTTTCAAAAGCTAGCAACTGTTTTTTTGGGACATAATCCTTCAAGAATTTTTAAATAATAAAAAGTATTCCTAGACACAAATCTCTTCCTTCAAGCATATAATTTAATTTTGAAATTAAAGGACGAGACGGATTTGATGGCCTTTTTATCTAAAAAGGTCATTGGACATGACATATAAAAATTCAACATAATTCTAGTTCAAATCTCCTAGGAAACCAAACAAGACCAAAACTTAGTGAAAACCCCCAATAAAATATCTATTTAGCACAAAGCAAGTTCTCCAACTACTTGTAAACGCTGACTGAACCAAGATTATTTAGCAATATGATATTATGAACACATGACATAGCCAATAATTACATTGTAAAATTTAGGACTTTAGAGAAGTTTCATATACAAGTAAATCTAATAATTTTGATATTCCTATGTTATTTTTTAGAGTCTTTGCCAAGCTGCCTAAAAAGCAACCCTGTAGCTAAGGAGGATCGCACTGGTAGAGAGATAAAGACTAGAGAAAAGCTTTTAAAAAACAAGAGAGTTTCTCAAAACATAAAGCTGATAATTGGTAGAAATAAAAATGACACTCTAATTTATTTGTTTATATAATGAAGTACACATTATTCATATTAATTTCTATTAAAAGAAAATTAGCTACATGCATTATTATTCACATTATTTTCTATTAAAAGAACAATAGCTAAATATGATAAGATTTGCCTATAAACATTCAATGAATGGTTAAGACTATAAATATTATGAAATTATTATGATAAGAAATATTGTTAATTACAATAAAATTCAATTAACCATCTGATCATAAGCAAAGACACAAAAAAAGGATTATAATACATGCAAAAAATTATTATGATGATAATTTACATGCAAAGAATTAGTACACTATTTATCATCCCCCTTTCCCTCTCAAATTTTCTTCTATATCTTCAAAGCATTCTCTACCACTGCTTGCTCACTTATTCTTTTCCCTCAACCCTTTTATCTTAAAAAAGCAAATAAAAACCGAACTGAAATAATTAAAGAGAACATTCAAACCACCCCCACCCTTTCTCCCGTTTTCTTATCTGTTTCAAGTTCCAACTCTCCAGGCATCCCTCTAATTTTCTTTCACCTTCACATAACAAACCAGCCACCTGACCCAACAAACCAGCCTTCTCATGCTCAACCTCAGCTTAACCCTCAACCGGCATCAATTGGAACTGATTGCCGACTGGTGGCTATGAATGCCATAAATCTCTCTCCACCGGGCCCTAGAATCAGATTTTGAAAATTTTAAGGGAACATTGGTATATTTTAAGTCAATACTTGTCATTTACCTTGAATTGATTCTCTTTTTTTTCTTTTTTTTTTTGTATTTTATTTATTGAGGCTTAAATTTGGTGATTTGTTATAGAAATTGGGATTCTCTCTTTGGATAGGTTCATTGCATTCACAGAGCAGTTACGATGATTAATGGTGGCAGATGGGAGCAAAACCCTTAAATACTGGCTATTTCCCCATATCACAGCCACTTTTAGATCCCTAAAAGGCACCCACACAGCAAGACGGACTGCAGAACAGATAACTTGCAGCTTAAGCAAGGCAGGAAACTTAATCTCAGGATTAGATCATATCATTTCAAGAGTTGACCAGACCTAAGTAAGCATCTTGGGTTGTAGAAACTTGCTCCAAAATAAAAATGAAGTAACCATTTCCAGCTGCATAAACACTAATAGCGACTATCAATTCTAGAACATTTTATACTGCTACAAAATAAGAATTCCCGCTCTAACCTCAATCATTATAAATATACATACAAAACTCCAAATATGATAATTAAATAAATAGAAATGAATGACCATATCACTTGATAATTTCAATTGTTTTGCCTTTAAATTTTGATTTCAAGTTCAACTGTTACAAAGATTCCTCGATATCAATATGTTATAGCAGGCTCACAGGTAACTTAAATTTCTCTAACAAAAAGAAATCATAATGCATTGGAAAGCTCTTTTTCCAAACAAATTTCAGTGCATATTGAGGAGAACAAAAGATTAAAACTACTTATCAAAATAAGTACAAGAGGGAAAGGCATAAGAGAACTTACCACTGGAGTTACGTTGCTAAATGTTGGTAATCCATGCATAAGATGGCTCCATATTAGTTGCCAACCACAATCGAACTGCAGTTTTTGTCAAATACCAAGTAAAAACAGCTAAAAGAGAGAACTCGTCCAAAGCAAAGATATAATTAAGAAATCAGTCAACTACTACTTGAAGATCTGCCATATGCTAGCCATCTATTACAGCTGCAGTTATTTTGGTTCTTTAAATAGTATTTGTTTCTTTATTTGGTGCACTGTATGTGTAGTTAGATAAGACAGATTTTCTTTGTTCCCTATTGTAATGGTTTATAGAAATCTCCATACTTAAGGGATTGGTTCTAAATTTAGGTTCTAAACCTAATAGCCTCTCCAGGTTATTTGTACACTTACATCAAATAAACACAAAACATTGTTTCTATCGCTACTTCCACATGGTATCAGAGCAAGCACTACCCCATCATAGTTCCCCTGTGATAGGTGTCTTATACCTACTATACAAAGTCCATATTGTATGTAACGTCCACTATGCCTACATGGGATGTCCATTATGCCTACAATTATTTAGAATCAAGCCCCTCCTAGTACTTTGATCATAGCGTAGTATTAATGCATTAAGAAGAAGAATAAGTCAAATGTAAATGCAATTTTTCAATAATATGGACTAATTAATTAATGTGCATTGTACAATAGTAGTTCCCATATACAAAGTCAGAAAATATTCAGCTATATCTCTCTGGTGATGTTCTTTTCAATCATTTTGATATTTTCTTACTTTTATAGACAATGCCATTCAAACTATAAAAATAGGAATGGTTCCATTAGATAATTCTAAATATTGACATGTTAGCATAAACCATTTAAGGCTAATCTTGACAAGCTCTACTATTATGAAAACTGCAGCATGAAAAACTCAAATTATATATATACCTCATGGCAGATGAAACAGCACATATTTGTGGGAAAACTCCTCTAGTTAGCTTTTCAAAAATCTTAAATTCAAGAAACAAATTCTAATTGAGACATAACCAGCCACAAAAAGATAGTCTTACTTAAGCTCTACAACTCCAAATGCATGCTACTTTGAGGCAGCAAACCCAATTCAATGCTACAACCTATTAAGTATCCAACCTAATACTGATTAACAATAGATGAAATCTAACCTGAATTTAAAACCATAACACTAATTGTAAACAACATGAAACAACACAACTTACCACTCCCCGCCTAGACATAATACTAAGGAACAAGCAATTCCAATGAATGGGGAACAACTAAAGGCCAAGAAAACAAAACGAGGTAACAACCATTAAACATCCAACCAAAATCAAAGCCTACTAGCAAGGTTAAAATGCCGGACTTAGATATAACGAAACATCTAATTTTGAACTTGAAATATATGAGATAACAGTAACACCAATTAGCACAAACAAGCCATAGTGCCAGGAGTAGACACCAAAATCCAATATATAAGCCAACCTAAAATTATGAGTATCTGTTTTTTTAATACATCAATAAGCGAAACATGCGTATGTCAAATTACAGAAAACTATCCCAAAAGAAAGAGTACTAAGAAAAATGTACCTCTTTTGAGATAAGAGATGACCTCAATGAAATCTCCACTTGAGCATTTGAAGGCAGCTCCATCAATGAGAGTTCCTGCAGACTCCTTTAATGCATGTAACAACAATTTTAAGCTCAAAGGAAAAGTTGAATCTTAAATCCAAGAGACATTAATAAATCAACCATTGAATCTGACAATTTTGAAGACAATAATAAACAGAATCAATAAAAAAAAAAGCCAACAACAATCCAAATTTTATAGTCAAAAGGGTGTACCGCAAAGTCCATAGTAAACCATCATATGCATGCTCCACATTTGCATCATTCAAGATTCTGTAGCATAAACATGTTAGTCCAACAAAAACAATTAATAATGATAAGGGCAAGGTTATATTTCACAAGTATTAAGAGAATACAAGAAAAACAGCAATTATATCCTGAAGATTGTAGTAATCTATCAATATCAACCAGAAAATTCCTAAATAGGCATGCATACACCTGAACATGGAAGGCTGTAGCGTATCTCAATGTGAAAGGGTTTTTTTTTTTTTTTTTTACATAAGAATTTTGAGATATACAATAGGTAGTAGCCTCTCCCAACCCAAAAACTCCACCCCTCCATCTTAGAATATGAACCTAGGACCTTCAAGATTGAGTCCAATAAATAGGGTGTAACCTCCACAACAACATGGAATGTTTTGCATAATGATGAAATAACGTGAGGCAAGTCCAATAAATAATATAATAATGTTGTGCAAAGAAGTTCAGAAATTTTCAAGTGCATGCATCCCTATGCACATGAATACATAAATGTAAGCATTAACTTGATCGTGCTTGTATGCCTGTATTGCACATGTTATGACAATAATGCGAGTAAATTTTCCCAATGTTCCGGACTACTTTCAAGGATCAGTAACAATGATAAGGAAACCACATGAAGGCACAACTTTTTCAAGTATCAATACACACCCAAAAAGAAAGGACGTCAAAAAAGCTAGACCCAAACAATTAAGACAAGGTTTACAAAAAAATGTCTGATTATACCTTTCAAAGCTTGCACAAATGCCTTCAAACCAGTAGATAAAAGATCCTTACTGATGCGAGTGTAGTAATTACAATGAGATAAAAAATGTCACATTCCTGCAGTAACACCATGCAGCCAACTTACAAAAATGTTACATAGAAAACAGAATAAAGGAACTTCAGCACCATGAGAAGATAAGCATAACTAGCAATTCATAGAGATTTAGCAAAAATATGACCAGACAATCGAGATAATAGATATATGTACCAATTACAAACATATAACAGTATTTTTTTTGGTTTAATTTTTTATAATATATTATCATTTATGTTTGATTTTTTTTTTTTTTTTTTTTTTTTTTTTTTTTTTCATAAACAGTATATTCATACTCATTTATGTTCAAGCATTTTGACAATGGTTAAATAGACAAACAAGCCTAAAAATAAACAAATGAACATGAACAAAGGTAGGTTCGTTCAAGCTCAGTTCATTTACCTCCCTACTAAAAGAAATGGCATAGATAAAACAGCTCAGAAAGGCTTCACTGGGATAACATGTG